>NC_141138.1:42234559-42545028 GCF_053477565.2 Lygodium microphyllum
TCCCTAATCGGTTAGAGAAGCCATTGGATCCTATTAAGGAATATGATCTGGTCAGAGATCTAGATACCTTTAAACCAAACCTCACATTCCGACAATTATTGATGTTGTCTCCTAGTTGCCGGAAAAGATTCAAAAGTATACTGACAAAAAGACGTGGTTTAAGGATTGCTCCCTCAACAGTGACAAAGTCCAACAAAGCTCCAGAGCCTATCAAAGAAGTGGACGTAGCTAACGCCTTTCTAGATCCGGGTACTCCAGAGACTGGCGCGTGGATAGAAGGCTGCTTCATTGCAAATGCACTGATTGATGGTGGTTCATCAATGAACATTATGACGGATGTGACAATGAAGGATCTAGGCCTACAAGGTGTGCAACCCACCCAATGGCTCATCAGACTGGCAGATCAAAGTAGAATCAAGCCTTTGGGCATTCTCCCATATGTGAAGACTACAGTGGCTGGAAAAGATTATTGGCTAACCTATTTGGTGGTGAAGCCAAACTCTTATGGTACATCCTATCCTCTGTTACTGGGCAGACCATGGCTTTTTGAAGCCAGAGCAAGGACGGATTGGTTCAAAGGAACTTTGACCTTGGGATGAGGACCCAACAAAGTGGTGTTGAAACTGTATGGTTCTCAAAAAGGACATGGATCCACCTCCTTGGAATTATCTTCTGACTCCCCTAATGAGGCTACAGATGGAACATCAGCAGACGAAGATGCTGTCAAACAGATCCTTCCCAAGAAAACAGTGGCACGTTCCTTAACAGTGGATACTGTAAGCCGACTTCCAAAAGATGCAAAGCCATTATCAATGGGTGAATACTTCCTGCATGAACCAAGAATGACTTCTGAAATCACTTCTGACAGTGAGATAGAAGCATGGATGTACTGCTCTCCCTGTTACATGGCCATAGCAGAGACAGATATAGAAGCAGAGACAGAGACAGAAACAGAAGTAGAGACAGAGACAGAGGCAGAGGCAGGAGAGGAAACAGAGAATCTGTTCTTCTGTTACAGAGCTCCTACAGAGACAGAGACAGAAACAGAAGTAGAGACAGAGACAGAGACAGAAGAGGATGGATATGATATGGACGAAGAAGGTTATGAAAGTGAGCCAGAAGAATCTATTCCACGTGAAGAGAATATATTTGGAGAAGAAGTTTCAGAAGTATCCGAAGCAGGCGAGCTCAAGCTATGGGACAGAATGGGAATGGTACCATTTGGTTTGGTAAATGGATCTTCTCATATGCAAAACCTTTATAAGAAATGGATTAAGAAGAACAAGCCGTCTTTCAGCAGTGGCTCATGCCGTCCTAACCCATCTTTGCCAAGAAAAGATGATGATGATGCACCGTGTCAATGAGCACCAGTCCCACAAACCCAACGGGCATCAGAGGGTCCCTGTTATGTGACGTTCTTGGATGTGTCATCTTCAGAAGAGGAGTCTTCAAGCCAAGAGGTAATTAATTTTGAAACCAAACCCGAAATGGCCCTAATCCCATTTCAACATCTTAAGGACAACCTAAGTCTCCACCAAAAGAAGAAGTTGGTTCTAGTGGGACATCAGAAGAGGACACCACTCCCTTGAAGGAGTCGGATCTATATCGAGAAGCAGTCCGTGGGACCTTCATCCATGAAGTAGAAGGTGAAAGGCAGTTAACCTTTGTGGATGCAGATGGCACTGAACGCCACTTGAAGGTGGGTAGCAGCCTCCCAGAAGAGGAGTTGTCAACCTTGTACAACTTGTTGAAAGAAAATTTGGATGTGTTTGCATGGTCCTATAAAGACCTAAAAGGGATTGATCCCACAATATGTCAACATCATATTGACTTGGAGCCTGATGCCAAGCCCGTACGGCAACGACAGAGGCGAATGAATCCAAATTATTCCACATTGGTAAAAGCAGAGTTACTGAAGCTTCTGGAAGCCGAGTTCATCTATCCAGTGGCAAATAGTGAATGGGTTTCACCCATCGTGGTTGTACCCAAGAAGAATGGCAAATTGCAAATATGTGTGGATTTCCGAAAGCTTAATTCCAAGACAAAGAAGGATCACTTTCCTATCTCTTTCACAGACCAACTGTTGGACACAGTGGCAGGACATGAGCTTTATTCCCTTCTGGATGGATTCAGCGGATACAACCAAGTCCAAATTGCAGAAGAGGACCAATCCAAAACAACCTTCACCACAGAATGGGGGACCTACGCTTACCGAGTGATGCCATTTGGGCTCTGCAATGCCCGTGCTACTTTCCAGCGAGTCATGATGGCCACATTTCAAAATCATCTACACGACTTTATTGAGGTATATTTGGATGACTTTGGTGTCTATACTTTGATCCGTGAACACTGGGAACACCTGGAACAATGCTTTGACTGATGCCGGGAGTATGGGATTTCCCTCAACCCCGACAAATGCATCTTTGGGGTCTCTTCCGGAGTTCTGTTGGGCCACATTGTCTCTGCACAAGGGATATCAACAGACCCTGCAAAGATCGAAAAGATTGCAGCTTTGACAGCACCCACCAAACTCAAACAGTTGAGGGGATTCCTAGGCCATGTGGGTTACTACAGAAGGTTCATAGCCCATTTTGCAACAAAGGCAACCTCCTTGCACAAGCTTCTGAGGAAAGATGCAGAGTTTACTTGGACGGAAGAATGTGACAAAGCCTTCCACACTCTGAAGCAGTGTCTGATTGAGGCACCCATTTTGCAACCTCCTGATTGGACGAAAGAGTTCCACATACACACTGATGCATCTATTGAAGGCTTAGGCGCAGTTCTCTACCAAAAGGGCTCCTCAAAGCTGGATCAACCGATCTATTATGCAAGCCGAAAAGTCCCTGATAGGGAACAGAACTATATAGTGACAGAGCTGGAGTGCTTGGCAATGGTGTTTGCCCTAGAGAAGTTTCGCCATTACCTCCTGTCCACCCACTTTAAATTTTATGTGGATCATGAAGCCCTGTCCTTCTTGATGAACAAAGCAGATGTGAAAGGACGAATGATGAGGTGGCTCCTTTTATTCCAGGATTTCGACTTTGAGGTGATTACTAAGCCTGGTCGTTCCCATGTTCTGGCTGATCATCTGTCGCGTATCCCACAAACTGCAGATGAGGAGCAGGATGACCCAGACCTCCCTGATGCTTCTCTATTCTTGGTAGAAACTGTAACTCCCTGGTATGCAGACATTGCCAATCTGCTGGCAACCCAACAGTATCCTCCTGGTATTTCTAGTCGGGAAAGGAAGAAGCTCATGTTAGAATCAGCCCCCTACACCCTGCTAGGTGGCGCACTATACAAGAAAGGCAAAGATGAAGTGCTCAGAAGATGTGTTGCAGGAAATGAGATTGGGATTGTTCTGAAGGCTTGCCATGACGAGCCATGTGGAGGTCACTTTGCAGGAGAAGCTACAGCCAGGAAGGCTCTGCTAGCAGGATATTGGTGGCCTACCATTCATAAGGATTCCTATGATTACTGTAAACGATGTGATGTTTGTCAGAGAATGGGGAAACCCACCAAGACAAGTGCCATGCCACTATAACCTATCCTTCCTTTGAAGCCTTTTGAGAAGTGGGGCATCGACTTCGTAGGTCCAATCAATCCTCCTACCAGAAGGAAACAGAACCGATACATCCTCGTATGTACGGATTATGTTACAAAGTGGTGTGAGGCTAAAGTCCTAAAGCGGGACGATGGTAACAACGTGGCCCTGTTCATGTACGAGAATATCATCACCCATTTTGGCAGTCCCTTAGAGCTGGTAAGTGACAGAGGCACTCATTTCCTTAATAAAGTCATGGAAGAATTGACAGAGTTGTATAAGATCTGCTATCGCAAGTCCACTTCTTATTACCCCAGAGCCAACGGCCAAGTCGAAGTCACCAATCGCATCCTCTGCTCGATTCTGACAAGAATGATTGCCGCACATCGTCGTGATTGGGATGATCGACTTACAGAGGCCCTCTGGGCGTACAGAACCTCCCATAAAGCAACAATAGGACAGACACCTTTCCAGCTGGTGTATGGTACAGAAGCTGTTTTCCCTGTTGAACTGGAATTACCCTCTTTGAGAGTGGCTATCAAAGAGCGTTTGGGGGATGATGATTCACTGCAACGCCGTCTCCTGCACCTAGAATGTTTGGACGAAATTCGCAGGATGGCTCTACAGTGCATGGAAGCCACGCAAGCTCGATGCAAGGCTTACCATGATAGCTTCATCAAGCACAAGGAGTTCAAAGAAGGTGATTTGGTCCTAGCCTATGATTCACGATTTGGCAAGTTTCCTGGCAAGCTCCAACAGTGGTGGATGGGCCCCTATAAGGTACTTGTTGTCAACCCTAATGGCTCTGTCCAAGTGCAGACCCTGGATGCCTCTGATGATCCCTTTCTGATTAATGGATATCGCCTGAAGAAGTACTTCCCTCCTTGGGGATCTTGACAATTACGGTCACTTGATCCTTTCCCTCATTAGTGCGGCACTGTACTTCTTATGATGCTACTTCTGATAGCCGTTCTTCAGTCACTCCTGATGAAGTGGACGCAACCCTCTGTCCCCTCAAATCCCCCCTCCAGCCTTGATCTCTTATCCTCTATTTTCCACCAGCGACAGTGGTGAGGTTGGTTCTGACAAATGGTCTTTCTACCATTCCCTTGCTCAATTCAAAAAAAAAAAGAAGAAAAATATACATATCGGTCATGGGAGAAAAGGACTAAGGTCCCTGTCATGCCGACCTATTCTTCGAGAAAAGGTGGAAACACCCTCAGGAATAGGGAAAAAAAAAAGAGAGAGAAAAAAAAGAAAAACAAAACTGTTATGAGAGAAAAGGAAGCAATTCCCTGTCATAGCAGGCCTCGTTCCAAGAAAAGGTGGCAAACACCCTTGGGCGAGAAGTTGGTTGTGGAAAAGGTGGCAACACCCAGCAGTCCAGAAAGTGGATTCATTGATTGATATCCCTAGGATCCAATTCCGAAGCTGCCTCCCTTGGTACGCTGTGTCCTGGGTCTCTCTGCAGAGTGTCTAACTGTCCTCTAGCAGACGACATGTTTCTGTCCAACACAACTGACGACGCGATCTTCATCGACAACTCCTTGAGTGATGTGAGCTTTCATCCTAACCGGATGGGGAAGTGAGTATGGTTGCCCTCTATAATTATCAATAGAGCGTGAGACAGAGGGTGGGGCGAGAGACCAGTCTTTTCCCTTCAAATCAAATGAGAGGTGAGAAGTGTGAATGAAGTGTTGCACGCACGGGATGGGCCTCTCAATGCACAAAGCACAATTTGTTCTGTGCACTGCACTATAAGGCTCCCTGGCCTTCCTTCTCGCACCGTATGCCAGCACAGGGCGGGATGCATAGTTGCACCATCAAATGCGCACAAAGGCATACAACCTTTGCACAAGTGACCATGAGGATTACATCAACGGGTTTCAGGAAAAGGCTGCCCTTCTGTGTTTATCACCAGAGCGTGAGACAGAGGGTGGGATGAGTGTGACTGGAGTTTCTTCAATCAATTACCAAGAGGTGAGATTGAGGGACGTTACGATACTTGGAGTCAAGTATGTTCCCGTTTCCTTATGCACCCACAGGAAGGGTCTCTATTGTCATCACAGGACACGTCACCCTGTTCTGTACATTGCACTATAAGGCTCCCTTGCCTTCCTCCTTGCACTTATGCCAGACGGGTTGGACGCACTAATGCACCATCACCTGTGCACCCTGGCATACTTCCTTCTGCACCATTCCCCCTTTGTCGATTCCTCAACCGGGTACGCGATATGGGTTTCAATCATTCTTCCTTGAGTGATATTAGTCTTGGGGCGAGTGACAGTTCTTTCATTCCATTTGAGTGCCTGTGAGTTGAGTGCAACATTCCTCATCATCGACAACAAATTTCCTGCGATTTCTTCAATCAGCTACCTCCCTGGGTGCTGCCACATGGTCCCTGCCATGACGGACGTGTGCCAAGAAGCTGCCTTGGTACCTCCAGCAACCGACAACAATACAGGGCGTGCTATCGACACTCAACCTTGATTCTTGATAAAATGGACCAAGTTTTTCTAACCCTACACCTTCTGTTTCTCCGTGATGGTCATGTTTTAAGTGTGGGGACGTTAGTGGATGGTCTGTGGCATGGTCCTAGGTCCCTGTTGCTCGGTTAACCCTATCCATTGAGGTCTTAAGTGTGGGGATGCGTCCCTACGCGTCTACATTGCCTACCCCTCTGCATATGCCTTAACCTGCTCATGTATGTATGCCATGACTTGCTTTTACCCTAATGGGATCCCTTCCCACCCACCCGTTTCTGTTCCCCCCACCCTTTGGGACTGTTCCCTTGCAATTTTCCTTCATTCCCTGATTTTGAGGTCCTGCCATGTGACTGCATCCTACGTTCACCAAAGTCCACATCCAACCTTATAGCCCTGTTCCTCTCTTTGAACTGACCATTTTTCCTTTTTACCTACCCCTGTTTCGGTGTACGGTTTTCACGTTATTAATTTTTGAAGCATTTTGTACAAATTAGCCGGTTTTTCATATGAACATGCTTTTCTTGCTTCGGAACCGTGATCTGATGTCATAGCCCTACCAAGCACTTTTCCCCTGACATTTTTCCTTTTTACTCTGAGTCATTCCGATACACGGTTTGTCCATTATTAATTTTCCGATTTTTTATGACTTTTTCGTGCGTCTTTTTGACATTTTTCCATGTGAACCTGCACTGTTTGCATCGGACTTCCACTTTGATTTGACAGCCGTGTCCCCTGTGTCTTCCCCTACCTTTTTCCTTTTTCCTCCACCCTTTTTCGACTTCCGGATCTTTACTTATTAATTTTTAAATGCGTTTTCGGGCGTCTTTTTGGAGTTTTTCGCATGTGAACCCCTCCTACTTCCACCTGAACTGCAGTTTAATGTGATAACCCTGTGCCACTCCTTCCTGCAGCCATTTTTCCTTCTTACTGCATGTCATTCCGGTGAATGGTTCGTCCAATATTAATTTTCGATCCCATTTTCGGGTTTGTTTTTTGGGTTTTTCCCACGTGAACGCGTCTTATCTCTGTCGGAACTATGTTTTGATGTGATAGGATTGTCGGGCACATCTTTCTGCACAGTTTTCCTTTTTTCTGCACCTCATTCCGATGCACGGATTTTTTGATATTAATTTTAATTGCATTTTTTGATCCGGTTTTTGTGTTTTTTGCACGTGACCGCCCTTTACCCCTCGGAACCTCCGTCACATATTTTCCTTGTTTTCCCCCTGTCGTCCTACCCACTTTTTGTTTTTACGCTATTTCGTTTTGACGTCCGGATTGGGAGTTATTAATTTTTCTTTATTTTTATGAGTATTTATGCGCTCCATCCCGCGCGTGAACGCGCCTTTTTTCCATTTTACGCGTCTTAACATGCCCCGGTTGTGTCCGCATGCTCCGTCCCTGCATCCTAGCGTCCTTTCACTCCCGTCACCGCAAATGTTTTTACCCCTGCCCCGCGCATGCGCGCGGGACAGGGGCGTCTCACCTCTTCTTTTGTTTTCCTTTTTTTTAAACTTAATTAATTAATTAATTAATTTTTAAATATTTTTTTTCTTTCTCTCACCCTCCCCTTCCCCCAACGGACCCCCCCCCCCCCCCCCCAACTACCCTTCCCCTCTCTCTCTTTCCCTCTCTCTCTCTCTTCTTCTTCCTCTGCCCTCTTTCTCTCTCCCCCATCTCCCCCATCTGCACGCCACCTCCCCTCCTTCTCCCACCCCCACGCCTTCTTTCCTCCCCTCCTTCTCTCTCCCTCCTCCCCTCCTTCCTCCGCCTCCTTCCTACCTTCTCCCCTGCGCCTCCCTCCATCAACCTCCCTTTCTCCTCCCTTTCTTCCTCCTCTTCCTCCCCTCCTCCTCCTCCTCCTCCTCTTCCTTCTCCCTCCCTCCTCTCCCCCCTCCACCCTTCACGTGGCGCCGCTCCCCACCACGTGGCTGTCTGGGTACAGAAGCCGCTGCCCGAGTTATGCCATCTCGCCGCCTGGGTCCCGAAGTCCGCCAGCCGCGACTCCGCTAGCCATCTCACCGCCGCCTCCGCCGAAGTCGCTGCCGCTGCCACTTCTCCCTCCCCTCCTCCTCCTACTCCTCCTCCTCCTCCTCTTCCTAACTGCCACTCAGGTTAGTTCCCCTAACCTTCATTTAGTTAACTAACCCCCCTTAGTTGAATTAACCTTAATGAAGTTAATTAACCTTACTTTAGTTCCCCCTAACCCTAGTTAGGTTAGTTCCCACTAACCCTAGTTAGGTTAGTCACCCTAACCCTAACCCCACCCCACTAACCCTAGTTAGGTTAGTCACCCTAACGCTAACCCCACCCCACTAACCCTAGTTAGGTTAGTTCCCACTAACCCTAGTTAGGTTAGTCATCCTAACCCTAACCCTAACCCTAACCCTAACCCCACCCCACTAACCCTAGTTAGGTTAGTCACCCTAACCCTAACCCCACCCCACTAACCCTAGTTAGGTTAGTAACCCTAACCCTAACCCCACCCCACTAACCCTAGTTAGGTTAGTCACCCTAACCCTAACCCTAACCCTAACCCCACCCCACTAACCCTAGTTAGGTTAGTCACCCTAACCCTCCCCTAACCCTAACCCTAACCCTAACCCTAACCCTACCCCTAGCTTAGTTCCACTAACCCCCTTTAGGTTAGTCTCCACTGACTTAGTCCCCCTCACTGACTTATCTGACTTCACCTAGACTAACCTAGTTCCATTTGACTAACCCGACTTGCCTTAGTTTGACTTACATGACTTCCACAGACTAACAGGACTTAGCTGACTTAATTTGACCTTACTTACCAGACTAAGCTGATTTTCCTGATTTAACTGATTTACTTAATTTATAAATTAATTTCCACCTCCTAAAAATTCTGAAAAATTTCTAAAAATTCCCTTTGCTTTTTGCCAATTTTTGGAAATTTGTCAGCTGGAAATTTCCAACCCCAAAATTTCTGAAAATTAAATATTTCCTAATTTATCCCAAAAATTACCAACAAATGTCAAAAATTCATTTAAAATTAGTAAAAAATACCCAAATTTTTTTTAAAAATTCTAAAAAATTCCACTCACCCCCTTTGACCTTTTTCCATTTATTTTTCACTTTAAAACATTTTCATACATGGAACCCCTATTTTAAAAAAAAAACAAAACCAACAAATAACAATTAACCATCAACATCCCCATCTTATTTTCATACCCTAAATTGTGGATATTTCCTCTATGGCTGAATTTTCATTTTTTCCCTTCATCACATATTCATGTGCTATATCTCTTGCTTTTATTATTATTATTCTTTAACAAAAAAAAACACACAACAAAAAAAAAACACAAAAAACAAAAAAAACACAAAAACAAACCCTAAATAATAACAACTAAAAAAAAACAAACAAATAAACGAAACCACACTATAAAACCAAAACAAACACACCTAAAAATATAACCCCACTCCCATCCACCATAACACCTTACAAATTCATTTCAAATCAACAATCCCACTAAGGTGTTGTCTTTGTTGTTTCGTCAGTGGTCTTTACTTTTCCTTTACTGGATTCACTTCTTTTGGGGGACTCTTCCGTGCGCATTTAGGCCATTACATACACACCCCTTCCAGGTATTTATTTTATGTGCTTTATTTATTTTCATTTCTCCCTTAATCACAACTTAATTGTTAAAATGAACTCTTTATTCACCCACAGTTTCCATGCGCCTTCGTGCTACACACACATACTTTTTAATTAAAATAAACTCGCCGTTCACTTAGCACGCGCTAAGTGCGCTACAGAGGCACTTTAATTTTTAATTAAAATGAACCAGCCGTCACAAGAGCACGCGCTGGCAAAAAAGCGCTCCACATCACCTTAATTTGTAATCAATGAACTTGCATTTAGAGACCCAGTCTGGGTATCGAAGTCCGGGATTCGACTTAAAGCACCATTTTCACATAATAATTGGTAATTAAATTTCTAATAAGGAATCGCCGTTTTCTTGCTAAGGTTTATCACTTAATAAAAATTCACCCATTTCTTAATAATTTCTTAAAATAAACCCTTCATTACATTAATTCCCCCTCACTGCACTTAATTCCCCTTTTTAACGAACCGATTCGTGGGATGGGTATGCGCCGTCATTCGAATTTTTTCCATGGTCAATCACTGGTTTATCAACGATGTAGTCTTGATATGTGTCGGCTGTGGTATTGTTTTGGTTCCACTTCTTTGTTACGGTTAAGGGTACGGTATGTAGTTTTTTCTTTTCTTGCCTGCAACGGGGTTCTGGGTGTTTGTCTGATGCATCGCATGAAGCTTTCAGTCGCATATCTCTCGAGGTCATGTCGAATTTTTTCTAGGTTGTGGTTTGTTTGGGGTTAGTTGGTCGAGTCACGTTTTATTGTTTCGGTTGTTCTCTTATCATTGGATTTTTGTCTGATTGCTTTGCAGGCATTCTCCTTGATTGTATGTGTTTGTGGTGTGTGTGTAACCATCTGAATGGCGCCTTCTCATGCTCCTCCCCCTATCCAGTACATCCCACTAGTTAGTAGGGATTACTCTTCCCTACTTACTTTTGAGCCTCTCATGAAGGCGGGACTCGCTGCTTTTGTGGCTACTTCTTTTTCGTTGCTTCCCGAGGATCCGTCGTTATGTGATGAGTTTCTGGCCTCTTACAGCAAGAAGACAGGACTAGTCCAGGGAATTTCTATGACTTTGACACCTCGCGGCCTGGGGAAGGCTCTGTCTCTTCCCTCCAAAGGTGAACCTTTTGTTACCACTCGTCAGCTTTTCTCTAATGAAGAGATTCTGAAGCTGTTGCAAAAGCAAACAAGGGAAATGCTGGATGTTAAGAAGGTGATCAACTCTTCAGGAGTTTCCTTTTCTATGATCACTGATCCCGTATGGAAGATGATTTGTCAGTTTCTCCAGGATAGGTTTATGCCTGCCAAAACGCCATCCTAGTACTTGTCCAAAGAGCTTTTCACAGCTTCCAGGATGGTGTTGAAAGGAGTTGCTATTGATTGGAGCACTTACCTCCTCACTAAAATGGATCAACATTTCGTCAAAGTCACCAGGGGTAATGTTACCAATGTCACATATGGATCCTATTTGTCTGCCTTCTTGACCTATTCCGGTTTACAGAAGACTGTGCCTCCACCTCCTCCATCAGATCCCGTACCTCCTCCTCCACCTTCAGATGAGTCAGAACCTATTAACATAGAGGATGATGATTCTCCGCCTCCCCTGGTCATACAACGCAAACGCTTGAAGCGGGTAGCGGATAAAGCTCCTTCAGTACTTCCTTCAGTGCCCATCCCTGCTACCTCTGGCAGTGATCTCCCTAGGTATCTCACTTGTAATAACCTGTTCAGAGCACATCGAGAAGGATCCTTGGACATATCAGTTCCCTCCCTGAACAGTCTAGTCTCAGGAGATGCAATTCCTTTCCTCTGTAAAGATATTCAGAGCTCCATTGAATTGTCAGTGAGACAGCCTGTGTTCAACAGCTGTACGCGTCTTTTTATGAAGAACTCATGCAGTCTAAGGACCAGTTGCATAAGGCAACATCCGAGTTAGCTTCCGCTAAGGATACCCTAGCAGATTTATTTAAGCAAATGGAATAGCAAACCCAACTGGTTGCCACCCAAAGCGATGAGATCTCTTCTTTGAAGATCCAGTTACTAGAGACTCAATCACAGGTTACTAGCCTTTCAGAGGAGAAGGAGAGGATGTCCAGCGAAGCACAGGAGTTCCAAGCTATCTTAGATGACAAACTTTCAGCTTTACAGATTGCTAATGACACAGTGGCATCCCAAGCCTCCCAAATCAAGCAGTTGCACGATCAACTGGCACAGTCACGCTCTGTTCCTCCAAGCCCTAATGTGCCATTGCTTCCTTCTCTTTCACAGCAGGACTTGGCTGCTCTTCAAAGATAGGCTACTTTGTGTCCTCTATTCCAAGATAAAGTGAAAAGATTGCAGTCCAGAATGGACTTGTTATGGTCTATCTTTGAGCAGTTTCAGGAATATGTTCTACTAGACCATTCTTTCTTTGTCCACTACCACTTACAGAAGTTGGTCTTCTACATGAAGCTTTCCACGATGGATTTACCTCTTCCAGAGGATGGATAGAGTGGGGCTTGGTCTGCTGACAGAGGTAGTAAGAATGGTGTTTGAAGATTCTGTCACGCCAGATACCATGTTGATGTCATACATGTATCTACGAGGAGACTTGTTAATTTCAGATGAGGTGGATATGGCATGGTATGTGGGGGATGTGGTCTTACAGGCTGTTTTGTATGTCAACCATTTGGAGTTGCGCATAGCTGATATGTTACAGAGTTACTCCTCCAAAGTGGTTAATTGTCATGATAATTCGTGGCATCCCATGATTGATTCTGTGATCCTGAATCAAAGACAAAACATAGCTCCTACCTCTGCCCAGAGTACTAATCAACTGTGGATGGATCTCTTAGCCTATCTTTCAAAACATAATCCGTTTGATGCTACCTTCTTTGATGCCTATCATAGACGATCTCTCTTAGGACCTTCTGTTCCTACCCTCCTCTATTACCAAAAAATGGCTCACCGCTATGCTCTATATCTTTCCCTTTGTCAGTTTAATTCCACAATTATTTTACCCCTTCTTTTCCAACCTTCATCTTTCCCTCAAATTTCCATTTTTACATACTGTTTCTTTATTGAGGATAGGGTATTTTTCCCTTCTCCACCCTGTTCTTCTCCATCCATTCATGTACCCTCCACATTTCCTATTTATCAGTTAACACCCTTCCTTAGTGATTCCCTCCAAATTTCTGCCACTCCTCCTTTAACCTTTTCTTCCTTTTATGATTTTTCCTATCCCTCACTTCATCCACTTTTCCTTATTCCACTACCCTCTCCTAACACTTCTATATCTCAACCACCTCAGTTGGTTAGTAATTGTGATGGGTTTGATAATCAGATTTCCAGAAGAAGGGGATGGAGTTCGGATAATTCCCTTACAGGACCTCAGATCAATTGGCCAGTAATTCCAGGAGAATGGACAGCTGCCAGTCAAGCTTATCAGAACTATGTTCATTTTGCTCAGCAGTATTCACAGTCTGCAGATCCTTCAGTGAGATTAACTGCTCACTTTGCTTGGTACTTGGCGTATATGCATAGGCACTCTCATAATGATTCCAAGCCTATTCCAAAGTTGTGCAAGAATGTCAATGTGAGCATTGATTCCCAACAACTGGACATATTGTATTTTCATGCCCTTTGTTTGCCTAGCAGATACCTGGTCCTGTTGGAAAGGATGTGCTATCTTCAGTTTTTTCAAAATCCTCCTAAAACCTTTGTAGATGAATCCTTGTCTATGGATCGTTTCCGACAACATCAATCTTTCAAGAGGGATCATCTTCATTGATACCTTTCCAATGTATGGTGGATGCTTTTTAATGAAAATCTCTCTTTTTGACGGAGTCATTCAGATGGTTGTGTTGTATTAGTGTTTGTGTTGTGAGTTCATTTATGTAAAACGAACGTGGTGGTTTCCTATTGGATTGGATTTCGTGTGCGAGCTACATTTTGGAGAATTGTGGTTATGGGGTCGTGGTTGCAGAGTTGAAGCTGATGCAGATGAAGAAGAAGAAAACTCTTATATCCTTTACAAATTTGTTGTGATTTTTTAGTTTGATAACAAGTGTTAATGTATAACGGGTTTTCCTTTCTTTGTATTTTTATATCAGAAACAAGTTAGAAGTTGGGGTCATGGTGGATGGATTCTTTTTGAGAAAAGATAATTGAAGATCAAAGTTGCGATTTCAAATGCACTTGTATTCCCTTTTTCCTGGGTCGTGAGGACGCTTCCTTATTAAGTGTGGGGATATGTTGAGTGTTGAAATGACTTGTTTTTTGGCTGATTTTTGTTGTTTTTGAGAGCTGGATGGTTGATTTTATGAGATGATTGATTGATTTAGAAGTGGTTTGAGAGTGTTTTGGATGATATTGATTGAGTTTTGGAAGTTCATGATGTTTATTGGTGGTTCTGTGATGTTCTGATAGGTTCTGATTGGTTCTGTATACCTTCTGTTTTGCTCTGTTTTGTTCTAATTTTCTTCTGTAAGGAGAGATGGAGTATTGATTGATGAAGATTGAGATATTGTGAAAGCTTATTGAATGGTTTGTGAGAGTTTGGAATGGTTTGAGAATGAGTTATGTGGTTTTGATGACCTTCTGTAACCTTCTGTAGGTCTTCTGTAGAGCTTTTGTCTCTGTTCTGTTCTGTACTGTAGCTGTTTTGGTACTGTTCTGTGACTATTCTGTATGCTTCTGTATGTGTTCTGATGGATGAGAGTGTAGCTTGGGAAAGTTTTCTAGCCTTGGAAAGAGGTGAATACAAGTGCAAAAGAGCTAAAAGAAGTGGAAGAAGTAGCTGCTGAAGACTCAAGTGAAGACTAGAGTGAAGTGACAGTAGTGAGCTATGAAAGGACACTGTAGTGGCTCTGGTGACTCTTCATATCAGACATACCTCTTGGGAGGGGTATCCACGACCTAAGAAGGATTACTGAGGGTGATTCTGAGAGATTGTAGTGAGGATATGATGTATTATTGATGGAGTGAGAGAGAGAGAGTCAGAGATAGCCAATTTTACTCAAACAAAGTGATTGTATATGAGAGATTGAGAGAGAAGACTATGAAGATATTGAAGATGAATACTATGTGATGTATTTCCATTCAAAGATGGTGTATTCCTTTGCTTTCTTTGTTCTATTGATGGATTCTATGAAGATATTGAACAATATGGTTGATTCTATCAAATCCGTGGGAGATCTACATGATGCTGTATGAAGATTTGTTGTGCCTAGTGTTCTTTTCTTCATTGTGATCATATGAAACATAATAAACAAGCTTGTTGATGTTACAAGATAGATTTTCTTGCAAGAGAATTCCCTTTTCCTTGGAGTTCCTCTTGGGGCTCCAAGAGATCACACACTCAATTCGAGAGTAGAGATAGCACAAAGCTTAGCCCTTGTGCACCCACCTCCTTGCCTTGTTGAGATGCCGACAAGCGATGAGCTACCCCTTGCTTCTCTCCATGCTATCATCATCGAGGGGATAGAATATTTACTTATGCAGGACGTACTAGAAATTTTGGAGCTAAGGGAAGAGCTATATTGTATCATGATGCATGATGCGCCTAATGATTTTATAGATTTTGATATACAAGATGCACCAACACGTTGATGAGGTGGCTCGATATGATGGCACGAGTGTCGATGACATCTCTGCCATTGTGAGCATCCAAGAGCAGATTGAGAATGCAACGCCACAGTATGAGATCTCAGATGAGGAGTTTGAGCGGTTGCAAGAAAGAATGTTTGGACCTCGACCCGACTACGCAATACCTTCCCAAGAGAGAGACGAGGGTGGCCTAGTTGCAGGAGCAGACTTGGATGGTCCACTATAGCAACATATAGATGATGCATAGAAGGTAATGTTATCAGATTTGTATCAAAATTTACCAGTAGGGCCTCTAGGGCATCGCGAGTGTGTACATCAAATTTTATTGGGATCGCGAGTCTCCGGCCAGGGCAGCCTTAGGGACCTGATCCCGTCAAAATTTGATGTGCACACTCCCTAGGGTATCGAGAGTATGCACATTAAATTTTGCACCTAGGGAGTATGCATATCAAATTTTGTTGGGATCGGGCTCCCAAAGCTGCCCTGGCCGGAGGCTCGTGTCTAGGGGCCTAAATCTGCAATGTGAGCCTTTGGCCAGGGAAGCAAATTCAGGCCCCCAAACGCGAGCCTCTGGCCAAGGTAGCTTTGGGTGCTCGATCTTGAAAAAATTTGATGTGCATACTCCCGATGTAGATTCAAGCCCCCAAACATGAGTCTTCGGCTAGGGCAGCTTTGGGGGCTCTTGAAAAAATTTGATGTGCACACTCCCAATGCAGATTCAAGCCCCCAGACGTGAGCCTCCGGCCAGGGCAGCTTTGGGGGCTCAATCCTGGCAAAATTTGATGTGCACACTCTCGATGCCCTAGAGGCCCCTAGAGGCCCTACGGATCTGCAGACGGGAGCCTCCGGCCAAGGAACCTTTGGGGGTCCGATCCAGGTAAAATTTGATGTGTACACTCCCGATGCCCTAGAGGCCCTTACTGGTAAATTTTGACGCAAATCCAATGTATATATCTTTACCACACTTCATGCATAGTGAGTTTGACATAGTGAGTCTGACACTGAACTTGTGTGATGCATGACATTGTCTATATAGATGAATTTTCATCTAGACAAGGTGGCGGATCTGGTAGCCAAGGAAGGGTGTAGGACTCGCCATTGAAGGAGTATATCGGCCATCTTGTGAGTGCCATTTTTGTATTCCATAAGACATGCTCTTTGGCTTTTTTTGAGAACATCTTAAAGTTGAGGGCACTAACAAAGGCTAGGCCCTTCAAGACCATTCCAACGAACTCTAGCTTGGAGAATTTTACATGGGATCCATTCCAACCAGGGTTTTACAAAATCTCTTTGGAAGCTACATTCCATATATGTTTTGGTAGTACACCCCTATTGTTGTTGATCTCCGTGAGGACTATCCTTTCATCACCGGAAGAACCTCACTATCCGCAAATCCCTATCGGTGATGGTGGCTCTCATTGCATGTACTGCTGCATAGATCAAGTCTCCAAACAAGTCGATGACGTAAGCTTTGGCAGCTTCTTGTAGTGCAAGGAGGGCTTGGGCAGTCCAGTGATCGGGTTGTCGCAACCGTGTTTCATCTAGGAAGTACTTCCTGTTGTTCTTAATGAGTATGCCGTCCATAATCTCCCGCACTAGCTTCTGGAATGGAGCCTTTGATATCAGGTGGTGCATGGTCTTCTGGTAATGAGGGATCTCATGAAGAGCCACTATGCCTGGCTTTTATCGACGCTTGCGATGCTGGCGTGGTGGTGGTGGTGGAGCTAGGGGAGATGGCCTCTGCATAGGATTTTTTAGGGGGTGTCTCTGGCCCGCTTGCTTGGTACGTGCCATGTCTTCTAGGAGAGAAAACCCAAAACTCAAAAGTGAAATGTGTAAAATGAGGTGAAACTTTAAACTTATAGCAAAACTTTCAAAAAACCCTTAAACCTGAATTAATGTATCCAAGCTTTTAAAAAATATGACCAGTGATTTGATTGACGTGAAATTTTACATGTGGAATCCTTTAGGGTACATCAACTATCAAAACAAAATTTGGCCTCATTAGAAGTATCTAGGACACCTGTCTGGAGGCTGGTGTTTGGGGCCCTGAATCCCTAGATTCAGAGCCCAAACGCGAGTCTCCGGCGGACAGATGTCCCAGAGACTTCTGATGTAAGAGAGGGGGATTTAATAATGGGAAAATACTAGCTACACTGGCTGGTATATAAGGTGTTAGGGACTTGATTTTCGGACCATTAGATTATAATACAAGTCTCCTTTCATCTTCATCTCCTTCTCCAAGCTCTCATGGCTTATTTCTCTCTCTTTTTGTCTTTCTCTCTCTTTTTCTAGTCTTTCTCTCTCCTCACTCTCTTTCTCTCTCTTCCTGCATTCTTTCTCTCACTTCTGCACCCTCTCTCTCTTCTCTTCTTCCCTCTCTCCTGTCCTCTCCATAACAAGTGGTATCAAAGCTCTAGTTTTGATCCATTTAGTTACCTTACATGCTCAGTTACCATCCTTTCCAGTTTAAAAATCCAAGAAGCTTCAGGTACACAGTGACATGCACAAAAATGGAGGAGCACTAAAGAGCCACAAGTCAAGGACCAAGAGGACAACATTCAGGAGCATTAATAGAATCCTTGGACCAAGTTTAGAGGCTGGAACACCACATTTAGTAGGTCGTGGGCCATTTTTGGCCAATTTTGAAGGTATTTTCCTAGAAGACAGTGGTAAATGGAGTAAAAGATGGTAAAGTCATGGTTACTTTTCAGGAACAGTATTCTCTCTCTTCATTCTCAAGCTTGAGCCAAGCTTCCATGGAGGAAAACCACCCTAGATCTCTTCTCTCCCACCTCCATTGATCAGATGGCTTCTACGAGAGCTTCCTAGGGACCTCGAAATTCATTCTAAGCAGTCATTTGTTATTTTCACTTTGCCTTTTCTCTTGATCTTCCAGATCTGGTCTTGTCACTTCTATCCTCATCTTCTTCTTTGGCAGATTGCTTTTGCCACGATCTGCCCATGCATGAACTACCTTCTCATTATGCTCAGCCTACACAAGTCAGTTGGATGAGGCACGAACAGTGTAAACAAGCTTGAGGAAGAAGGTGTCAAGGTCAGCAAGCGTTGTTGCTCCTTTGCTAGGGAAGCTTTTACATTATCTGAATGTAAATGTAGTACAACAGTCCTCCACAACTGCAACCACAAATTCTTGGTGGACCAAGTTTTGAGGCTTCAGCAGCTTCAGCAACAGTAGTAGTAGCAACAATAGCAACTTCAGCAATGACCTTGGTGGAGAATTGCTTCAGATTTGTCTACTGCCTACTATTTTGTTCTTGCTTTGTTCTTTGACGCCTTTACTAGTGACATCGGAGACGTTTTGTTATAATAAGAAAATGCAAGGGTAAACAATAACAAGGATACAATAAGGCTCAAGAAGTCCATCGTGGATGTATTCTCTTCAGCATAGTTTGTGTGTCAGTATATCCACCCCAGTCTCTAAATGAAAAGTACTTAATATCTTTCCGTCTTGGGCAAAAGGGAAGGGCCAAACAATGAAGATGAAGACGGTTAACACTGTCGAAGGGAGGCCTATGAACCCAAACCTGTATTTTGCTGCATTTGGAGCATCCCATTGTAGCAGCATCTTTCCTGTCTCTACCATGTTCTCAACAAGAGCCTGCTATTTGTGCCCTTTCTGAGGTCAAACAGATCCAGGAATTCCTCTCTCACGTGCTTTTGAAAATTGGGGAAAACAAACTATGCCTTTAGCCAAGGATCACATTGTAGAAGTTTACCAAAATGGTGATTCAATACACCAACTGGGAACTGATTGCAATGATGCCTGCAAATGGTAGCGTGCCCACCTGTGAAATCAGATGTTGATTGCCATAGTGTGTGCTTGCATGGTTGAGGATTTCTCTATCTAGAAATGTTAGCATTGTTTGTATCCCCCGAAAATAGAACAAATACAGCCAGCACTTTGCAATGGTTGAAGGATTATTTTCAAGATTACAAGCAAGTTAACAATTGTGATTTGCTGGCCAGATAACCAGAACTCTCCGTAAGCTTTATAGCACATTTCAAGTCTGAGCTGTAGCATAATGAAGAAACCCATCCAAAGCTTCTTGTCAGAATCTCCCCTACCTTCTACTTTGATTCCAACAACTGCCAGGGGCCGATTGACCAGGTGAGATCAAGCCTAAGGGATTGGCCTCATTCAAAGGACTGAACTGGCTAGCCGGCACACTATTTTGGCTGGACGTTGACAGGAAGCCATGTACATTATCAATTGGCTCACATGTCATGTTGTGCTCAGTCACACAGGATTGTCATTTGAGCAAACCAACACAGCTAATTGTTGGCACTAGACTGGATAAGGACTTTGCTTTTCTGGCGTTCTGTAGCTAGTCGGGGGTGTTTGCACGGTGCCACTTCTGCATAGTCCTATTCAAATCGACAAGGCTTCTACAATATCACATCGTAAAGGAGACTGTGAACAAATTTGTATCATTCAAGTGCATCCCTGTTCGTGATCATGAAATGGTTGGAGAAGCAAGAACTGTAATGGGACATGAATGCATTCGACCAGCTCCACCAAAAGTTTTTATCTAGAAATATGAGGGGATCTTGTTGAGGGAGCTCAACTGCAAGTAGAGAAGACATATTGGGGTGGAAATGAAGGTTCTTCTGTGCTTCAATGGTTCCAAATGGGTGGAAATGAAGGTTCTTCTGTGCTTCAATGGTTTCAAACACTACCCGGTGGAACACAACGGAGAATAAAAGGGATTGCAAGTCACACAGTTAATCCCTTGACAATAAGGTCACATTCTACAAAGCTATCATTTGGCAAGATTCCTTCAGTGCAGAGAGGATAAGAATAGACTACTCTTTGACAGAATGTTAGGAAGCAAAAGAGGGGAAATGTCTTTACTCTTTTGTAGAATGCCTCCAAGCCGGAGCCTACTCATCTCTGAAGCACAACCATCGTTTGTATTGGTAAAATCTTGAAGCAAATCTTGGTGCTCCCTGAAGAGGGATGGTTATTGGTGTCCCATCAGGACAAGCTGTACGCTGACTAGGTCCACCATACTTTTAAAACTTTATGATTTCATCAACTAGATAGTTTACATGGCCAGCAACTTGCTGAAGGCCCCACAAGTGATGTCCAATCATCTATAGCAGATCCAAGTGAAGGTGGTACAGAGGCAGT
Organism: Lygodium microphyllum; assembly: GCF_053477565.2. NCBI lineage: Eukaryota > Viridiplantae > Streptophyta > Polypodiopsida > Schizaeales > Lygodiaceae > Lygodium > Lygodium microphyllum. Next base: position 42,254,958 of record NC_141138.1, read on the forward strand.
TGGCATAGCAGGCCATTGAGTGCATACCTAACTGGGTCGCCGGTAGCTGTGAGAACAAGGGGGAAGACTGGAAACCTTGCAAGCATTGCATTAGATTGTTTGTCTTGAAATCTGTGTATACCCTAGGGAACCACATGCTGTTGGCTGAGTGACCACATGGTCTGGTTGTTGTAGCAGCAATCCTTGTGTTAAATGACTCTCTGTTCGTGAAAAACCATTGGACCCTAACCCTATGGTCTTGTCCATTTGACCCTAACTCTACCAACAAGATTGGGGACTGCTCAGACCTGTATGATCTCGTGTCAGTAGTATTATTTAACCACCATTCTTGCCATCAGAAATTTTAGTCCCATGCAGGTGCAAACTTAAGGAGCAAGAGAAGATTCTCACAAGTCTTGCCTTTCCCTTCTAGTGCAGATCTGTCTTTCTGAGATGTATCTTGCAATCATTGACCCAGCTATTTTCAAACACAAAAAAAGAAGGACATGCTCACTTCTTCCTTAGCTTTTTTCTACTATGCATGCTTCCTTATTTAGATTGTTTGCCAAATAAATGCAAGTCAGCTCACATGGCAGATGAATTGATTCGCAAGCAAGCATAAGTTGTCACTAGTGGTGGTGGATTTATTGGATCTGCTTTGTTGCCACTATATCTTCTGTGAAGACAAGAAGGTTCCAAAATCCAGCAAAACAAGCTTCCATTAGCATTGGTGAAAGCTAGGAGTTTCTGAAAATGGCAGCAGTTTCTCTCCCTGGACTGGCAGAATTGCCTGAATGACATGAATGTGCCATTTTAATCTATGCGATGGAATATTCACCAATTACACTTGGAAGAAAGAATACCCTTGAGATCTGCTTTGAAAGATAGATCAAGGTGTTATGATGTGTATATGAGTGTGGATGTCTTCGAGACAAATGCATAGGGAGGTGGTGGCTTTTAGAGTAATGTTGCATTGAAAATGCAAGGGAAGTAGATGTTTCTACGGCAATTTTGCTCCAGGTTGGATCTTGAAAACAAAGTAAAGCCCTAGTTTTCTTGCAGCTCAAAACCGTTGGTGGGAGCTCGGTGTTTCAGGAAGCACACCATTCTGATCATCAAGTTTTAGAACACCTTCACCCCAACCTTTCATACTAGATAAAAGATGATTGACCTTGTCCACAACATTGGCCCCTCCTTGGTCATAAGAAGTTGTTGAACACTCCACTCTCTGTGCCCTGGGCTTTGAACCTAATGCAACAACCTACTTCCAATGGAAGACATTTGTTTCTCAGGGATTGCAGGGCAAGTTGGGCCCAACAGCTTCATAAGGAACTGAATGCAATCTGGAGAGTCCAAAAGGCTCTCATCTTGTCCATCATAAGCCATCAAGTATAGTAATGTTGCAGCAGCAAGTGCTGTAGGAGGATCATTGGTTGGAACTATTAAGACATCATCAATCATAGGTTTCACCATCAACTTGATTACAATGGCAACTGAGATAAATAACTCGAGCTCTAGTGAACAAGGTTGGCTTCAAACACGGGCTAATATTGATAAACTTGGAGCTTTAATTGATCAGTATATTGCTCTTATGAAGGCAAACGAAGAAAAAGGAGCAAGACTTGAATCAAGTATGGATACTCATCACCCTGAGTATTATCAACAACATGATGAGTATTATGGTCATGATGAGTATTCTCATGGGCATTATGCACCCGATGCTTATGCTTATGGACAACATGTATATGCTGATGGTACACACTATGATTTGCATGCATCTTATGAATATAGACAGTAGTAGCATGCAAATGAACATGAGGAGTATGCAAGTACATCTGGACAGCATGTTAATGCTTATAGATATGATGTACCATGTCATAATACAGAGTATCATTCCATTGAACCTTGGCAACAGAATGGCTATTATGGGCAACATGCTTATGCTTATGAGCATCCACCTTTTCAGCAACATAGTCATGATTATATAGGTGAACCTTCCTTAATTCAGCAGCCCAATTCTTATGGACATGACAATAATGGTCATGCTTATTAGTACTCTTCTAGCTTTGATCAGCAAGCAAGTTCATAACTACCATGGTACCCCATATCCCAATCAGTTCATACCTCATGATTACCCAAATGTAATGATGAGTTCTTTTCCAAGTGCTGATGATGAAGAAGAGAGCAATGAGCAAGCTGAACAACAAGACTGGGATATTGAGCAACATGATCAACAAGAAGATGAGCAAGAAGACCAAGAAGGTGTACAAGAAGGGAAAAATGAAGAGCAAGATGTACAAGTTGATGGCATCTTCGTTGATGAATCACATGAGGCACTCATAGATGTAGATGGTTATGCTGAAGGTTTTAGACTCTTGGAGAAACCTCATGATGATATTCTTGAGCATCAGTTTACACTTAATCAAGGTTTACAATAGCCATTGAATGCATTTGATAATGAGTACCTTGATCATGGTTATGATGACTGCCTCATGTCCGATGATGATATAATACATGATTTGGGCATACATGAATATGAAGATGTCATTGTGCTTCCCTATGATGTGGGAGATTATGGATGTGATCATAGACTTGATTATGGGGATACTTCATTGTATCCATTTGATCCGGGTGGATCGAAGTATGTGGTTGATGGGCATTCTCTTCTCTTGGACAATCATTATGACAGAATACCTTTTGATCCAGGAGGTTAATGGATTGCTTGGGATCTCATTTAGACCAGCATCCATCTTTTTTGTAGACTCTTTTGGCTGAAGATTGGTTATCTATGGCCATATTTTAGTGCAGGAAAATTGCAGACAACTCATTGTTTTACACTAGATTTTTCTCTGAACTTTGAACAGCCAAACCCAACCACATGGGTTGAAAGCACTTACAAAGAGCTCCATTTTGATGTGTAGCATGCATCGATCGGAGTCTCCTACAGAAAGTTATGGTATATTTACTACAGCAGGGCCCTGTAGTAAACAACTTGCTATCCACTGTCTGTAGCTCACATTTAATCAAGATACTTGGGTCAAAATTCATTTTTATAATTTTCCAATAAGGCCTATGTATCGTACATACCCCAACGACCCATCATATGCAATAATACCTCTTCATTCATTTGTATATCCCTGTAATAATGCAGTAGAGTAGTACTCTGATATGATCCTGCCCAGTTATCATAAGTGCCCAAATTGTTTTTGTTGAGGGCAAAAACCTTCGGGTGGGGATAGAATGTAAGAGAGGGGGATTTAATAATGGGAAAATACTAGCTACACTAGGCTGGTATATAAGGTGTTAGGGACTTGATTTTTGGACCATCAGATTATAATACAAGTCTTCTTTCATCTTCATCTCCTTCTCCAAGCTCTCATGGCTTCTTTCTCTCTCTTTCTGTCTTTCTCTCTCTTTTTCTAGTCTCTCTCTCCTCGTCACTCTCTTTCTCTCTCTTCCTGCAGTCTTTCTCTCTGTTCTGCACCCTCTCTCTCTCCTCTTCTTCCCTCTCTCATGTCCTCTCCATGACATCTGATAGGGCCAATTTTTTAATATCCATGAGTTTTTATAATGCCCAGTTGTGGGTGAAGTTTCACTAGATTTCAATTTATAAAATTGACGGTTCAATCAGTTTTTAAAAATGCATTAACGGATTATACTTCATTGATAATAGAAAAACTCACCACCGCACCAAGTGTACGCAACTGCATATTAAATGTGTTGTCAACCAAACTACGTGAAATATTAGAAACTTAAAAATTCATAAAAAATAAGACATGGGTCAAATGAAATATCACATATGATCGAATATAGTATTGCCAAATCGCTAAATATAGTAAAGATATAGTGCATTGGCCCATGTACAACTGATCACTGATATGTGCGTGATTGCGCATTGAATTTATCCTTAACAAAACTACTTTTAAAATTAGAAACTTAGAAATACGTACAATGCAAATCATAGCAATATAGAATATCAAATATCAGATCTAGCATTACGAAACCATGAAATACACGATAGATAGTGCATTGCACGAAGTACAACTGGAGCTAGGCAAAATTTAGCTCCATTTTGTAGACCACTGCTATCAAATACTTGAAGGTCTATTGGAAAGATAAACCAAAACTAAGCTCCTTATAATCCACAACCAAACTTGAGCTAAAAACATAGATCCAATTATAAGGTAGCTTCTCAAAGCATATTGTTGACATTAAGATTAAATGCATCCTTGTTGTTGAGGATCCTATGAAAAGAACCATATCTATGGACTTAATAGTGATACGTTGGGTATGAATGGCTAAAACTTGAGAATCACCCATTAGATCAATCAAGTAACTTTCAGCTACTTCTTGGAGAGCAAGCAAGGCTTGGCTTGACCATCGTCCCACATTCCTTGCTTGGTTCCTTGAAAAGAACTTGTGATAATGTCCTAACTACAAATCTTGCAGTATTTCTTGTAGTAGTTCCTTGAAAAGAACTTGTGATAATGTCCTAACTGCAAATCTTGCAGTATTTCTCACACCAACCTAGAGAATGGTGCCTTAGGAATAATCAAGTTGGCACTCTTCTGGAATTTCCTTATCTCACATAGCACAGTTGTGCTTGGTCTCCATCTTCGCTTCTTATGTGTTGGAGGATGTGTATTACTAGCTAGATTAGTAGTGGGAGGTGGAGCAACTAGAGCATGTGGACCACCATTTTTGGGCAATGGCGAACCATCATTATTGACCACACTAGGGCCATCATTTTTGGACACAGTAGCACCACCATTATTAGCTGCAGTAGGGCCACTGTTGTTGGCCACCAAGGGACCTTTGTCACTCACATTACACTCACTAGATTCGAAAGAGTGTTGAGCTCTTGCTCTTGCAGGCACCTTCTTGATAGGAAGCTTGGAACGTGCCATGGTTGTGATAATGAAGGATAGAAAGGTGGAGGGTAGAGTAATGGGAAAAAATGACAATGAAAAGGCTTTCCGTCTTTTGTAACTTCCGTATATGTCAGAAAGCCATTTCTAGATTTCGATGAGTTGGTCTCCCTTATGATAACTGAAGAGATCAACATGCAGAGTGAGACATCTGAAAGAAGTGGTGAACATGTCCAAACTTTCTACTCCAGTTCAGGAAGGGGACATAGCAGGTTCTCTTCAAGAGGTCGTGGTACAGGACGTGGTAGTGACAACCAGCAAAACAGATTGAATTAGCAATTTGGCGATATGCAGGTTTCAGGAGGTCATGGTAACTTTAGAGGCAGGGGGAGCTTTAGAGGAAGAGGTGGATGGCAGAATAGAGGTTCTAACAACTCTGGTATTGTGTGTCACTACTGTGGCAAAACAGGTCATATTGCAGCCCAATGTTATGCTAAGAAAGATGATATCCGTAGTGGTAAGTTACAGCAAAGAAACTATGCATTGTCTTCACGACAGAATGAAGAAAAAAATGAACGTCTGTTTGTTATGCAGCATATGTTGAATGCTGTTACGGGAAAGGGAACACATGATGATGTTTGATATGTTGATTCAGGTGCATCCAATCATATGACCAGTCATGCAAAATGGTTTGGAGAGATGCAGGATTTGCAAAATGCAGGTTATGTGCAGACAGGTGATGATTCATGCCACCCAATTTCATATGTTGGAAAAGTTCCCTTGTCCTTGCATGATGGTAAGACAAAGAGTCTTTTAGATGTATTACATGTGCCATCTATTACAAAGAACTTGGTGTCAGTCGGTCAGATGGTAGCGGTCAGATGGTAGAGCAAGGGCTGCAAGTCAAATTTAATGCAAAGGGTTACTTTGTAGAAGACTTCAATGACAAATGCAGGTTAGTTGCAAAGGGAAGTAGAGTTGGACATATGTTTACTCTAGATGCTGGAATTCCTACTATGAATGCTGCTATGTATGCTAAAGGAAAAGGTGAAGGAGAAATATCCTTGATGTTGTGCATACAGACATTTGGGGGCCTACACAAAATGTATCTCTTGGAGGCAGTTCATACTTTGTCACATTCATTGATGATTGTTCTAGAAAGTTGTGGGTATATTTTATGAAGGAAAAGAGTGAAGCATTTGAGCACTTTAGAACTTTCAAGGCTGCAGTTGAAAGAGAAACAGGCTTGAAAGTAAAGTGCTTGAGGTCAGGTGGAGGGGGAGAGTACCTCTCGAATGAGTTCAGTGATTTTCTGAGATCTCATGGGATAAAGAGACAGTTCACATGCAGGTATACCCCATAGCAAAATGGGGTTGCAGAAAGAAAAAATAGGCATATTGCAGAAGTTGCACGTGCCTTGATGGCTAAAAAGAATATGCCTAAGCATTTTTGGTCTGAGGCTGTTCATATTGCTGTTTATATTATGAACAGAACTCCCACAGCTGCAATTCATGGTATGAATCTTGAAGAATACTTTACTGGCAAGAAGCCTTATGTATCACACTTGAAAGTGTTTGGCTGCATTGCATATGTTCATGTGCCAGATGAGTTGCAGAAGAAACTGGATCCAAAGGCTGAAAAGTGTGTCTTTATTGGATACTCTTTAGAGCAGAAAGGGTATCGCTGTTATAACCTTGTCACATGTAAGTTTAGAGTGAGCAGGGATGTCATCTTTGATGAAATGAACAGTTGGTATGCATCTAGTGGTGATGCATTGGATGATGATGATGATGATCATGACACTCATGTGCAGGCTGAAAAGCAAGAATCACAGACTCTTAGTGGACCAGAGACATCATCTGGTATGAGCTTGGCATTCCTTCAGTGAGGACTCCAGGTGTGCAGAGAGCATGCGTTAATGCAAAGACTCCATTGAGTGATCCAGTGGTACGCAGGTCTAGCAGGGTGAGATACCCTGTTAAAAGATTTGGTTTTGAAGGTTATGCAGCTCACCATTATGCTTATATGGTGAAACTAGTTGAGGATGTTGAGCCCACTTGTTTTGAGGATACTGTTGGTGATACTCATTGGGATGTAGCAATGGATGAGGAGATGGCTGCATTAGAGGCCAATAAGACTTGGAATCTAGTATCATTGCCAAAAGGCAAGAAAGCTATTGGATGTAAGTGGATTTATAAGATTAAGCACAATGCAGATGGTTCTATTAGTAGGTACAAAGCTAGGCTGGTTGCAAAAGGCTATGCCTAGACATATGGCATAGATTATGATGAAACCTTCAGTCCAGTTGCTAGGATAGCAACTGTCAGATGTGTGATTGCTTTGGTAGCCAGCCAAAGGTTGGAGGTTGCAGCAAATGGATGTGAAGAATGCCTTCTTACATGGTGATTTGTAGGAAGAAGTGTATATGGATCAGCAACAGGTTATGAAGATTTAGAGCATCCCACGTATGTGTGCAGGTTGAAGAAGGCGCTCTATGGGCTCAAGCAAGCACCTAGAGCATGGTCTGACAAGATCAGAGAGTATCTTGTCAATATTGGCTTTTATGTTTCTGATGCTGATCACTCACTTTATGTGAGAAAGGGAGATGCAGGTTTGGTCATCATAGTCATCTATGTGGATGACTTGATTATTACAGGTGATAGTGATAGTGGGATTGCTGAAGTCAAGGACTTTTTGAAGAAGAAGTTTGAGATGAAGGATTTAGGTGAGCTAAGATACTTCCTTGGCATTGAGGTGATCAGATGTGATGATGGTATATGGCTCTCCCAAAGACAGTATGGCTTGGATATGTTGTCCAAGTATGGTATGACAGCATGCAAACCACTTTCAGTCCCGTTGGAGCAGAATGTAAAGTTGAGTGCTGATGTTGGGGATGAGATAGAAGACCCTACTATGTTCAGGAGGATAGTGGGGAGTTTGATCTACATGACCATTACAAGGCCAGACTTGAGCTACGCTGTTGGTCTTGTGAGTCAGTTTATGCAAGTACCTAGAAAGCCACATTTGGATGCAGTCAGACGCATATTGAGATATGTGAAGTCCACATTACATTATGGACTTTTCTATGAGGCAGGTACAGATGTACAGGTGTTTGGATACACAGATGCAGATTGGGCTGGTAGTATGTCTGATAGAAGATCTACCAGCGGATACATGTTCTCTCTTGGTAGTGTAGCAGTTGCTTGGAGCAGCAAAAAGCAATCTACAGTTGCTTTGTCGAGTACAGAGGCTGAGTATAGAGGTGCTGCTGTTGCAGCATGTGAGGTAGTATGGCTGCAAAAGTTATTGGCTGATTTAGATGTGCAGATGGAAGGTGCAGTTGTCATTTATTGTGACAACATGAGCAGTATACAGTTGGCTAGGAACCTTGTGTTCCATGCAAGGACAAAACATATTGAGGTACACTACCACTTTGTGAGAGAGAAAGTACTAGCAGGTGAGATTGACTTGGTGTATGTCAGCACACAGGATCAGATAGCTGATATCTTCACGAAGGCATTGGGTACTTCGAAGCTTACTTGGAGTTGCAGAGATGCAGTTGAGCTTGAGGGGGAGTGTTGAGATGACAAGCTCAACACATGCGGACATTGATGATGGACCGCCTGGTTAGATGGGTCCACACATCTAAACTTAGCATGTCGGTGGTCATTATGACTCTCACATGGCCACTGACTCATTACTTATTATATTCAGGTTGTTACACCTATTTACAACTGGCATAGTTATAGCGCCAGTCGACTAGTGTAGTCGGTTATGCATTGTTTGACTTAGTAGGCCACTTTCCTTTATGTTGTATCTTATCTATACTTTGTGTACATTGTAAAGCGTGTGGAAGAAGAAGAAGAAACCAGCAAGAAAACGTTTTGGCCTTCATCTCTCTTCTTGTCTCTTGAGTGAGCTTCTCCTTGTGCATTCTGTGTGTGTTCGGCGCAGCATCTTGAGCAAGTCCCCCTACCATGCGATTCTTGACATTGTCTCTTTCTCTTGATTTTAGTCATGATAGACTCTAATCAATCCCTAATCTGCCTGTAATCTTAGCTTTTAATCTACCTCTAATCAGCATCTAATTTTATCTTATATTCTATCCAAAATATTCTCTCTCTCTCTCTCTCTCCCTCAAGAAGAATTGATCAAAGATATTTAAACACATTTATACATAAGTTTGGCTAATGGAGAACAATAACATCATCTTATCTTCTACCCTAATTTACTCTCTGTCACTCTATCACTTATTTTCTTAGTTCATCTCACAGACCTCTCTCTTCTCCCCTCCCTTCTCCCTCTCTCTCTCTCTCTCTCTCTCTCTCTCTCTCTCTCTCTCTCTATGAATTGACACTTAAGGATTAAATAACAACTATTAAGAATAATAACATCACAGAGATTAAAAAAATAAAGATACCTCCATTATCACTTGATTGCTTGTAGTATAGAGTGTTGAAGAGGAAGATATCTTACAGCATAGTATTGAAGAGGGAGATTGCTTATAGCACGGTAGAGAGTGTTATAGATAGAGATTATTTGATTTCAGCAAATGCTATCAAAACCACTCTTGAGATTGCTTGTAGCACGGTAGAGAGTGTTGTAGATAGTACTGAATATTGCTTTAGAAGAATTCGTATGCAAGAAACCATATTCTGGAGGGAAGGAGAAGAGTACACAAAATTTCAGACAAAACTAGAGCTTTGAGAGGGAATGAAGAAATGCTCAGAAATAGGCATATACTTGTCCAAAAACAATAAAAATTTACAAGGAAACTCTCAAGTCAAAAAGGTGTCTTTGGGTAAAAAATTAATCTTAAAATATGATACGTATGTCATTTTGTATCGTTTTTTAACTTCCGCCCTTTTAAGAAGCAAGAATGAGTGATTCTAATATATTTTCATGTTGAAAAGTCATGAGGACATTAAAGAGTCGTATATTAATGATTGGCTTCATTTTTACAAAAAATAGAATTGTATTTTTTTAGTTATGAGGATTTTGAGAAAAGGTGACCTTATCCTACAGTTTGAGAATAAAATAATAGGTCAAATCTATTGAGAATACAAATATGATATTTGCTTGATTGTGAAAGATCTTTTATTCTAATATTACTTTGGAATCTCTTTTTAGAGAGAGAGAGGTGAGAGAAACCCCTTAAGGGGCAAAAAAGAGAGTCCATATTTCTCCTAATGTTCACAGATGAATACATTTGACATGTCGTACATGTTTTCATAAAGTGAGCAACATCCTTATACATGCTCCCACCAATATCTTTCTTTGATCTTTGCAAAAGTACCCCGAACACCTCTATGGCTAGTCCATAAGCTTTCATGAAATTCTTGCATAACATTTACTTGTGAAGCTATGTCACCCAAAACTGGCAAAGGCATTCTTTGTTTCTTTTTAGCATGTTTCCATAAATATCAATCTTTTAAGAAAAACCCATAGGCTTTCCTCTTGATCTTCTTAAACTCCTCATCTGACCATTCGTCTCTCTTTGTTAATGTACTGAGGTATTGACCAATTCTTATCCAATCTCCTGTATATTTGTCTTCTAGAAACATTTCCACACAAGATACAAAACATCTGAGGTGTTTTCTCTTTGCTATCCAAGCTTCTGTTAGTGTTGTAGCAAATCCTTGCATTGCTATATTCACTCTTACAACATCATTTTGAGCTGCAATAAAGTCATCTTCTTCCTCCTCATCCATCATCCCATGTTCATTCTCATAGCATGCCCAAGATAACATGTCTGTCCCACTAGGTTATCTCTTCTTGTAATATGTTGAAATTCAAGGTTCAAAGATTTGATGTATGGCAATCCACCAAAGCATAGAAATGTTCGGGGATAGCATAACTAGAAATCATACCCAATACCGGCAAACAATCAGTCTCAATGACTACACGAGCACCCATAAAATACTCCTTATCACATTTAAAGGCTATCACAATTTCCCATAATTCTCTTTTTACATGTGGATATCTTTCCTATCGCTCAATCAATAGTTTAGCACCAAATCGAATTGCATATCTTTACCCTTCCTCATCATCTTGCCCAATTGCCCATCCAATCCCAATTGGGCTTGTATCAATAGTAATAATGATAGGCTTTCCATGTGCGTAATCAACCTTTCTCAATGTAGGAGAAAATTTCAAGAGCTGCTTCAATTTCTTCATTGCTTTTTTATGCTTCCTTTCCCAGTGAAACCTTTGAACTTTCCTCAAGAGTTGATATAGAGCATCAGCTACATGTGCAAAGTTAGGGGTCCAAATCAAATAGAACACACATGCACCCAAGAATCTACGCACCTTTGATATATTCATGCATACATCTTGCATTCTATCAATCCCATCTATTTTTGCTGGTGATGGTCTTCACCCATAGGGCCCACACATGTGCCCAACAATCAAAACCTCTTCAACTCCAAAGACATACTTTTGTCCAAAAAGAGTTAAATGCACCTCTTCTAGACTCGTCAAAATACTTTCACAATCCACAATATGGTCTACAACAAATTGTATGCACCCATGAGCATCCATCTCTTCATTCTTCTCAAAGTGTATGCAGTGGATGAGAAGAATGAAGAGATGGATGCTCATGGGTGGGGTGTGCAATGGATGCCCAATATTCTCATGTATGTGGTACGATGTATTATTTGACTAGAGGGGAGATGAAATCATCTCTAACAAGCTTATGTTCTTTTATATATCTTTTGAGCATATTTTGTTCTAAAGGTAAGATATCTTATTCGAGCTTCCCACTTGGCAGCAATGCACAAAATGAGATTTCTTGAGAAAGGATACGGTAAATACCATTCATGATTAGGGTACTCTCGTGTAACATCCTTTGTTGAAGGCCCTTCATCTATAAGAAGAGGTACCCTAGCTTATCATGGCTTCTCAATAAATCGAACAATTTGTTTTGTCTGAGGTTGCATTGGCTCCTCCTCACTACTAGAACTGTAATTTCATATCAAAGAGTTAGATCTAAACTCTACGATTTTACGTATTTGTGGCTTGTATTCAGGTTTTTGTTTTATGTATGAGGACTTTGATGATAGAGGAGGTTATTGTTGAATATCTAAGGGTCCTGGTCCTCATGTCCTTCATTATTCTTCTACCTTGATGCTTGTGTGGTTTTTCTTTGTTTAGTACAAGCATCATGTGGAAATAGTGCTCTCTTGTCAGGGGTTTGATACTTTAATGGCTTACCTAATTTGCCACTGTGATCTCTCTCACCACCTTTCTCAACTTAAACTTTGCTATCCTTCTTTATCATAGTAGTGGGGGGAGGAGAATCAAATGAGCTGGAGGTATTCTCTTCAAGAGTATATTCCTGCATCTTCTTTGACTTCTTGCTACTCTCTTCTTCAGTCGTGTCCATGAAAAAAAGGACAAAAAGAGAAAGAAGGTGATACAAAACATGAATCTAGTAAAACATTGTGGTTAAAGTTTGAGCAAATTGCTATAAATCAACAACAAGATGTAAGAGCATATGATACATTCAATAGAAACTTAAAGAAACATCTAACAAACTTGATGCATTACATCGAGTACCTAACTAATAAAAAGTAAAATATAAAATCATACGAAAGAGGATGAATTCTACATGGAAATAGGAGCATAGAAGTCATCTATTTGATTCAATACACAAACAATTAGTGGAAAATTCCATAGTATCAAATGTCAATTTATTCATACTATGAAATTCAAGCTAAGTGCATTCATTTAAGCTAGCAACTCGATGCACTATATACATTTGAAAAAGAAATTATACAAAGTTTACTCAAAATATATACTAGGTTGATGCAGTGCTTCAAGTGGATAATAAAAGTGTCAAAAATTTCCATAGAGCTTGATGCACTCAATACAACATCTGTAACCACTCGATGCATTATATCAAATGAAGAATAAAAGTGTAGAAAAATAGAATGGAACTTGATGTAATTTATCAAGCTAATACAGTATTTACTCAAAACTCAAACCAATTTGATAAAATTCATCAATTAAAAAAAAATCACTAAATACAAAAGAATTGATATGTTGTGCCAATAAGTAGATTTCAAAAACATACTAAAAACTCTAATAAATCAATGCCTTACATCATCTATATAAGAAATTTAGTGAAAAGTAAGAGAATTTTTTTTTCCAAACAAGATAAACTTGATAAGTAGAAGTAAACAACTGTAAAATGAACTAGCCACTTGTTGATGCACTAAATTAGTTGGTATGAGATCTATATAGCTATTATATCAAGTTGTACATTTCATCAGTGGAGAACAAAAATGTAACAAAATATAAAAAACCTTGATGCATTGCATGGAGTTACAAAAAATCATACCAGCTTTATGCAATGCATCAAGTTAGTATAAAATTAAAACTGTCACACTAACTCGATGCAAATGCCTCGAGTTAGTATAAAATTTACCACAAATTCACACCAACTTGATATAGTTTATTAAGAAGAGAATGAAGTATCACAATTGTCAGCCCCACTTTATGCTTTGCATCAAGCTCGTATAGATTTAAAATAGAAAATCACACTAATGATAAAATTCAAATAAAAAACCATACCAACTTGATGCAATGCATTAACCATTTATAAAATTTACCACAAATTCACACCTAATTAATGTATTGCATCAAGAAGAGAATGAATTGTCATGACTTTTAGCCCCACTTGATGCATTGCATCAAGTGGGTGGGCGCCACAAATTTCAACCCCTATTGATGCACTATACTAAGTGGAGAATGAAAATCACATAAATCACAAGATCACTTGATGCACAATACGAAATGTCATTGCAAATAGTTATTTATATAGAAAACTTGATAAATGCATTAAATTGGGGATACAATATGTATTTTGTACAATATACATATACTAGATATATAGATTACTTATGTATCAAATGCAATTTACCAATTCAAATGAAAAATATACGAAAACTACGAAGCTAGAATTGAAAAACTAATTAAAATATTCTAATATTTTATACTATATAATATATTATACAAGAAATCCTTAATATTATAGCAATTCTTAGATATGTAATGAGTAATCCATTAGATAAAGCTTTTCACAAAAAAATGGAAGTAAAAGGTTTAATTGTTAAAAATATATGTAATTATTAATATAATTTTTAAAATTTATGATATTCAACTTACAAATTTACATAAAAAGTAAAATTCGATAAAGCCAATAAAACGTGTATATCTTATCCCAAGCTCTTGTGTTTGGTGCTTTGCCCTAGGTTGTCTATGTCCTTTGCTTTGTATAACAATAGGACACATTATAGTAAAATACTGGGGTGAAGCAAATAGCTTGTTTGGAATACTCCCTTAAACCAATCCAATGATAAATAAAAGAGAGATGATCCTGATTGATCAAGGCTACAACAAGCAATAGATCAAAAACTTCAAAAAGTATATTAATATAAGATCGATAATGTATCGAATTTGAGATCATCATGCCCATTATCACAATCTTTTGTATACCAATCATGATCATGTTCACCAATATCATCAAGATGATCATAGCCATCATAGTCCACAATTACAACAGTTATAATAGCATAATCAACCTTAAACTTGTTGCCAAATCCATAATGAAATGATCATCAAAATCCAAACCATAAAAGAGAAGAAGTTTGAGAGTTGACAATGACCATAATCGTATTGATGAATGTAGAAACAAATAAAATTATTCCAATCATGATGCTTAGTAAATCTAGAAGCACTTGAATTACAAGTGGATCATATATATCAAATACATGATAGAATTGATACACAATAATACCAAGGTGGGGAATAAAGTCTACCTATAATACTACTGCAAGTACATTCATCTTCATAGCATCCAACAACTTAAAAGTGATAACAACATATCCAAGGCAACATCCATCATGGATAGAGTGAGAAACTCTATGGGTAGTCCACAAGCAAGGTGATAGCTCTTCTAGCTTAGCATAAAAGGACAATGTGTGGATCAATGCAATGCATTTGAGAATTCCCAAAGCTACCATGGTCGTTGAAATAATGGTTTCAATTGCTTTGAAGCGGTCTTGATTGTGACTATGGCTAGATATGATTATCCTAATGAATCTAAGCATAACGATATCAATAATGATAGAAAAGTTGTGTGAAACCTTACTCCTCAAGTAGCAAATAACCAAACATGCAAGGAAGAGAACTTGATGCACTGCATCAACTCGCTTGAAAAACCTTGTGATTATGGAGGCTTTTCCAAAATCCTTGCCGCCTCACAATGATGCAAACTTGATGCATTGCATCGAGTTGTTCAGAAAAAATATAGGATTTGTCACTTTTACAACTTGGTGAGAAAAAAACAAGAAAGCACAATGAACACGCAAGAAAGAAGCATGAAAAAGAAATGAAAAAACTAAATTTGATCTATCATTACAAAAGTACATCAAAATATCATCATTAAATATTAAAAAAATTACATTTGGCGTTGCCCCCCTCGGATCCCCCCAACGACATTTATAAAAAAAGAAGAAAGAGAAAACCTTGATGAGCTAATTTTGGGCTCCCCACTAGACATTTAATGCATTATAGTAAGATTGAGAGAATATAATTAGACTAATTCATGGTAATTTTTTGTACTATAATCAAGTTATTAAAATGGAAGAAAACTTTCTAGGAAACTTGATGTGTTGTATCAAGCTTACTATCAAATTGATACATTTCGTCAAGTGTGGTAAATTAAAAAGATCCAAAACTAAAGTGAACTTGATGTACTATATCAAAACTTGATAGATTACATCAATCTAGTTGGAAAGGTAATAAGATTTCAATGAGACTTGATGTATTGCATTAAGTATGAACAAATAATTATATTAAAATTTAAGTGAACTTGATGTACGGCATATACTCAACCAAAATATTAGCTAAAATTTAAAGAGACTTGATGCATTGCATCAATTTGATAGCAAACTTAGCAAAGTCTATGAGAAACTTAATGCATTACATCAGCTTTGGCCAAAAAATTAGCAAAGTTTATGAGAAACTTGATGTATTGGATCATCTTGGCCAAAAAATTAGCAAATTTTCTAAGAAGGTTAATGCATTGCATCAACTTGGCTAGAAATTTAGCAATCTCTCTAAGAAACTTGATGCAATGTATCAAGTAGGACAAAAAACGATATAGATATCAAGTAAACTTGATGCACTGCATCAACTCATCCAAAATATTAGCTACAACTCCAAGAAAGTTAATGCACTGTATCAACTTAGTCATTATCTAAATAGAAGGCCTATAAAGTCCAACAATCTATATCTCTTACAACTCAATTTTTTGCTTAAATTTTTTTGAGAATTTATCATTTTAATAAAATTAATATTTTTGAAATATTTTAACACTAGCCAAAAAATACTTACATTGGCATTTTTTATTGTTGTTACAAGGTTATTGTGCTAAATTTGTAGCACATAAAAAAATGTGATGCTCAAAGATTGCACTTGTTTTTTCCCTACAATTGTCAGGAGTTTCCAGCCACCATCAAATGATTGGCATCGGCATACTTAAACATCAATGGATGTTTGACAGAGAGAAGAGTATCAATAGGATACATGTGAGTATCTTGAGAGTGAAAGGAGGTGCATTTGTTGAATGTATATGAGAGGCAGGGTGCTGTCATAAGCTCTCTGATAGCTTGTACTTGATAAGTTGAACTCACTGAAGCTTGATTTGCTAGCCATTAATTCTTGGATGATGCAACATGATTGTGGGATGGTTTATGAAGGTTATGAACTATAAATGCTCAAGTTCTAGAAAAAATTATTGTTGGTTATTATAGCAAGGTGTTGACTGGTTACAGTCAATGGAAAGGGTATGTGTCATGTTTGCTTGATGTATATGCAACCTGTGATGCCTTGTTGGAAAGGTATCAACTATCACATGGACCTATTCTGGGGCTTCATCGACCTCAATATGACTATGTTTTTACTTCTGTAATACATTATATAACTAGCAGACGTTGTGACTATTTTGAGGTGTGAATACCTATGTTTATAGCAAAGAATTCACTGTTGGTCATAAAAGAGAATTGTTTGAAATCTGTCCTAAAATTGGACAACACATATTTAGTGGTTGTTGAAGCCTCTGGGAACATTGGTTGGCACCTGTAGGTGCTAGGATGTTGATGCATACATGTCAAAAGATTTATGAACTGAAGTGAGCATTGAATGCTCAAATTTGGACAACTTTTTACTATTAATTTTACAATGAGCTAGTTACTTAGAGTGTGTGAAGAGTGTATCTGGCATTGCTATTGCTCATATGAATCAGTGTTTATGCTCCTATGTACTTATAGTGAACCCTAAAGGTTATGGTGTATGTTTGGGATATTTTGAGGCTGACTTGAGTTGAAAATACTTCAGTTTATGCAGAGAATTTATTTTTGGTTGCTCACAGACTATTGTCTATAATAAGTTTTGGGAAGATACCTACATCAATTGTATGCCTGCAAATGTTATCTACTTGGCATGCTATTACATCTAGATGTTCTACTACATGATTGGGGATGTATTTGACATACATGTAAGTTGAAACACATTGGTTTTTGCAGAGATTTATTGTTAAAGGTTCTTGGACTAAAATTGTCATACACAACTGAGTGGTTTGCAAAGAGTCAGGCACTTACAAGTTGTATACAACACTAAATACTATAGCCGTAGATAGAAAAAATGCTCAGGGAACTGAAAATATCACTCAAATTGTGGGAGAGAAGCTTGATAATAAAATTTTTTATTTGTGGAATTTTAGGATGCAGAAATTTCTTGATTGGTAGAGGCTACTGGGATTTGTGTAGCAAGGTTGAAGTAGAACCTGAATTTTATGAACAGAATCCGATTCATGATCAGCGGAGAGCTCATTGATAGTGGTTGGAAAGAGCAAGCAAAGTGTTAGACTGGTTCTCTTTATACATTTTTTATGCGATGGCTATGCAAATTACAAGTTGTTAGACCCCAAAAGATGCTTGTTACTCATGTAAGGAAGATACAACTGAAGCAATAGTTTAATAATATGTCTAGAAATGGCAGGAGCATTTAAGCTTATACAACATATATAAAAACAATAGTAGATCAGCTTGCTACTATTGGTTCCAAAGTCTTAGAGGATGATATGATTGCAGTTACATTGAATGGACTAGGCAAGGAGTACAAAGCATTTGATACTTCGATTTCTGTGAGAGTAGATCCCCTTGACTAGGATGAATTACTTGCATTGCTGCTACATGAGGAAGTCAAGCTTGGCTTGAATACATGTTCAAGTACCTCTAGGACCAAAGATAATGTCTTTTACTCTAGTCAGCAAGCTAGAGGTGTTAGAGCTCATGCAGCATTTTGATGTTGTGGGGACACTCATAATGCTCGAATGCACAAGCACAACGAGGATTTGGAGCCGTTAGATATAGGGAGTGATCACCTAGAGGTAACGGTGGCTCTTGATAGTTGCATGAACAATCTAACAGGGATAAAGACTACCATTATTGTGGAAGATATGGACACATAGTAAAGGACTATCATAAAAAGCAAGCAAATATGAAGGCAAAAGACAGACAACATGGAAATTATGCATCACCTAGTGGTACATAAGATGATCAGGGAGGTAGGTTGTTTGCTATGTAGCATGTGTCTAAGAATACATCTAAGCAAGGCAAGGATGATAAGTGGTATATAGACTTAGGAGCATCTAATCATATTACTCTGCATGGTGAGTGGTTTGATGAGTTGACAACAAGTTTCCATGGACATGTATGCACTGGTGATGTCACACAACATGATATTAAGCATATATGTGTGGTTCTGCTAATCATGCCTGATGGCAGAAAGAAGAGTCTATCTGATGTATACATGTGCCTTCTATTACTAAGAATTTATTATCGGTTGGATAGATGGTAGAATAGAATTTGCAAGCTATATTCAACAGAGATGGTTGCTTTATTAAGAAATATGGAAATGGCTACAAATTGATTGCTAAAGGCAAGAGAGATGGTAGAATGTTCACTTTAGATGCATCTATCTTGCTGAATTGAAAGTAGCCATGTTTGCCCATGATAATGAAGTAGTTTGGGATGTAGAAATGTGGCACAAATGCATTGGTCATGTTAATGTTTAGAGGCTGAAAAATATGCAGCAAAAGCACGTTGTACTTGGTCTACCAAAGTTTAAGTACACTGATCTATGACATGTCTATTCAACCTATCAATTTGGAAAACAAGCAAGGTTTCCATTTATGTGACATGTGAGAAATAGTTCTAGGCCTTTGCAGTTGATACATTTAGATGTATGGGGTCCTACCCATAATGCATCTCTTGGTGGTGCTAGGTATTATGTGTCATTTATCAATGATTTCAGTAGATATACATGGTTGTATATCCTGAAGCACAAGAATGAGGTGCTTGACATATTCAAGGATTTTAAGGCACATGTTAAAAATGAGTTTCAATGTTATATCTCATGTCTAAGATCTGATGGAGGTGGAGAATATGTCTCTAGAGAGTTTGACAGGTATTTGGCAAAATATGGCATAAAAAGATAACTCACATGCAGTTACACACCATAGCAGAATGGTGTGATAGAGAGAAAGAATCGTGTATTTATAGAAGCTACCAGGGCAATGCTTAATGAAAAGAACTTGCCAAATTCTTATTGGGCCGAAGCAGTTGTCATTGTTGTTTATGTATTGAACATAACACCTACAATTGGAATTCATGACTTGACTTTGTATGAGAAATTGTATGGGCAGCACAAGCTCGACATCAGCCACTTTAAAGTGTTTAGTTGCATTGCTTACGTACATATACTTGATGAAAAGAGAAAGAAGTTAGATCCAAAAACTGTGAAGAGTGTCTTTCTTGGCTATGCACAATCAACCCTCCTATCCATAAGGCAAAATCCCATTCCGACCCCCTAAAGCAATGCAAGTTGGTTCTACAGCAATTAGATTGTCATTTTATCATTTTTCTATTTTCTATCGCAAATTTAGAAAAGCTCCCAGCTAATTGAGACCACCCTACCATTGGTGGATGGACCCATCAGTGTCACGCCCATTTGCTTTTCTTCGGTGACAATATCATCTTTAGTTTTTAAATTTCCTATAACACATTTATTGAAACATATACAACCAGCTTCCTTAATTAGTCTGTTAAATCACATGTTCCTTCATGTAATTTATCTCATGGACATGTTGTCGGACCTAAAATCTACAATGGCTATAGGCACTAGCTAGGCCTCTATAACACTCACAAGACAACCCTACACGGTCTCGTGGCCAAGAGCATCCAAGGGACATAGTGCCCTAATTGCTAATGTAGATATTGCATTTGTAGTGTAACATAGTTCAAAGATTGCCCTTCCTTACTCCTCAGAGGGAGATCCCATATATCTTGGTATAATATACCACGTAACACAAACACAGGAGGCAACCCCTTGGCTGAATGTCGGGGCCCCACTGTAGCTCTCCTACACCGAGAGGATTGGCTCCTCAATGCACTGCTCTAACATAAAGAACATACGATTAATCTCCACTAGTCTTATATATTTTGAACGACCCAGGAGATTTGATATTTCCTTACCAAGCTTGCCCCAAGAAACCACTAATCTACCCTACAGCTTGGGTTTCCTTACACACTCCACGTAGGTCAATGTTTAGAAAACAATTGTGATGCATCTAGGTTTGATACCATGTTATGCTTAATGCAAGTGTGGATGACCATTGTGCTTAAGCATTTTATCATTAGAATTTAGCTAGGTAAAGTGCAAAAACAACCCTTCAATGATTTTCCAATTAATCGTATGTGCGGCATTGATAGAGACTAGCACCGAATTTTTTCGTACTACTAGTCTCCTTAACTCAAATGACAGTCCATCCTATATGTTATAGATAGAAAAATGGATCTGAATTTGAATCATTTTCAGCAACTAACCACTTTCACAATCCATATTTTCACCTACTGTTTATGTTTTACATTCTTTTGGTAGGTGTAGCGTTCATTTTTATGTAATTTTTCATGAAAAATGATAAAAATATACTATCACATAGAAACAAGGCTTGACTAAGGCTTAATCCTCATGCTCCAGTCTTGTTATAAGCTCACAAATATAAAATATTTTTTTTTTCTAATTTGCAAGCGCAAAAATTAAATTTTCCTTATTTTCTCTAATTTTTTATTTTATTTATTCATAAAAATATACTATTTTCTGATTTATGTGTCTTGACTAATCATATGCTGGTGGTAAAGATGCCTCCGCCTAGCCACCTGTGTATTATTACACTGACAGTCACCGCCACTACACACTGCAACTGGCGAGCGCCCGTCCCGTCACTTTATTATTTATTCTTTAAGTGACAGTTTGAATAAAGGAAGGCCCGGTCACACATTGTGACTGTTGGAGTTCCCATTTCTTATCTCTCTCTTTCTTGATCTTGCTTTTTCGCCATAGCTCTCGGGTGCAAGCTTTGATCCTTCTCACCTTTCAACTGGTATCAGAGTATGGCTTTCGACTCTAGAGCTTGGCTTGTGTCATTCTCAGCTTCCCATCGACTCTCCACTCGCATTGGGTCTCCTTCCCGCCAACCATAGCTCATTCTCTTGAGCTTCCGTCACTCCTCGGCTTCCCGAGCTTCTTCTCGGAATATTGAGCACCATCAGGGCATTGATATTGAGGTATTGCTTCATTATTTCAGAGATTTATCTCAGTCCACAGGTCTAGGTAAACAGGGTTTTCACAGGTTGTGGGCAGCCATAGCTCACACCTCTTGGAGCTTCCTTCACCTGGATCTTGCTTCTAGCCTATCAAGGCTTGCTGAGGCTTGGTGTAGGCCTTATTTAGCCCCCATTTGTGCCCCCTTTGGGCCCCATTGTTGACATGTGGGATAGCAGACCCCCCCAGCTAGCTCACATTTTTTTTGCGCCTATTTCAAAATTTGGCCCAAAAATCACTCTTTTTGTCATATCTCGGGCATTCAAAACCCGATTCAGGCAAGGTAAGAGTCTAAGTTGGGGTTTTCGCACGCTCCGGATGCGATGGTGATGTCGGATTTGCCAAATTCTAATGAGAGAATATTCTACAACAGATTTCAGGTCTGAGAGAACATGTATTTGTATGCCTATGGCTTATGTGATGCTTCTACTGATGTCTATTGATACCGGATCACTTGTGGATATTATGGCTCTTATGTGAGATGCATTTGGAGCTGATTTAGCTCAGCCATTGACTGTTTTGAACAATCCTAGATCTGTCCAAAACAAGGCAGCCACCTGTTACTTCAATTTTATGCTTATAGGTCTTGGCATTTGATGCCTGATTATGCCCGGTTGGTGCCTATACATACGGGAATGTATGCCTATGGATTTAAGCTTGGATTGAGCACTGATTTGCTTAATTTATAGAGGTTATATGTTGCTGGAAACTTCAAGATTGAAGCTATTTAT
Organism: Lygodium microphyllum; assembly: GCF_053477565.2. NCBI lineage: Eukaryota > Viridiplantae > Streptophyta > Polypodiopsida > Schizaeales > Lygodiaceae > Lygodium > Lygodium microphyllum. The sequence continues at coordinate 42,277,267 of NC_141138.1, forward strand.
ACTACAGTTGGGTTATGCCTATTGGTCACGGGGTACTCCCAGCTACTCGGTATGATGTCATGATGTATTTGGACTATGCCACATGTCTTGTTTATGCTCCGGAATGCTTTTGAGCTGAGATTAGAGCTCGATTTGGGTTTGATTGTCACTTCTTTGCAGCTGGCATTTTATCTATGACATGGTTTATGCCTAGGCTACCTAGTACGGGTTATGATGTCTTGGTGAATGCTTTATGCTTTGGCTATGGATAGCAGTTGTTTGAGTTCGTCTTGACATTAATTTGAGTATTCCCTTGAGCAGTTGGACATTGACTTGGATTTTTCCATTACGACCTTGAATGCTATTGAGGCATTGTCTTGGTTACCTGTCTTTGGTACTTTGACTTGGTTTGCTTGAGCTGTTGAGCTCGTTTATCCTCCTTTTGAGCCAGTGGGAGCATGTTGTATACTTGACCGACATTGAGCAGGAGGTTTATGCTATTTGAGCATTTTGCAGATACTTGAGACTTTGGGATCTCTTACACTTACATGTTGCATGGTTTATGCATTGATATCTTGGAATTGCTTTTGACCTGAGCTTGGGCTTTACACTCGAGTCAGCATACACCTACTGGTGTCAGGTCTTGCCAGTGTTATGTATACTTTGCCCTACTGTCCAAGGAGTATGCCTACTCACTTCCGAATGCTTTGGTGACATGTATAGCTGTTTGCCGAGGGTCTTGATGACTGTTTGGTGCTGGTTTATGTTGATAAATATGTCATATCCTATGGTTGTATGTAAAGTGTCCTTAAGTTTGGGGTATCTATCTTTTGAGGATACCATTTTAGTGTGTGTGGACTGTTGGAGGAATGGTTGAAGAATAATAAAGAGGAGGACAGCATGTAGCTCCTAACCTGTGCTTGTTCCATCTTTATCTTCCTCTACTTGAAGTTTTATTATGGTATCAGAGCCTGTACTTTCATTTCATCAGTTGTATCAGGAGGGAAGTAGATCTCTTCCATCTCAAATGCACCTGTTCCTACAGCTGTAATGGAGGGGGCTGCAGAATGGTGCACATGATAAATAACTACTTTGTCTAGCTCGGTACAGAAATTCTGTAAGGACCAGACGAATGCATGTAAAGCCTCCTTAGAGTCATCAACTTCTATCACAATCTTTTTGGACCTCTCAGATGATTTGAATGATGTTTTTTGAAGTGCCTCAGATGGCCTAACAATAACAACATGACAGTGTGCATTATGCAGCACATAATCACTCACACCTCCCAATAAAGTCATTTTTTATCAACCCAGAATCATTGCTCCTACCCACAACTACCACATCTACAGATAGACGGTCCGCTTCATCCACAATCCAGCGAGTCAGAGAGAGAGAGAATGGCTGGATCAACGGACAGGACGCTTCAAGAGATTGCGAAGGCTTTCTCTGATCTGGCATCGGGCAGTTCAGGTTTCAAAGTTTGCCCATGCTTGCTCTCACGTTTCCATCCTCTTTGGCTGCCTCGGTTTTGCCTTCAAATTTGCTGAACGAGATTACATCTCCAAGGTACAGTTCTCTTAAACATTCGGCACCCATGCATATGCTCAAGTATTTGTTCCATACCATAGCTTTCCGATCAGAACAGCTGTGGCAGCAGGGTTTTACACTCTTCTAACAAGGTCACAGTTACTAGACAAGCTTAATGAAGATGAAACCTCTGCAAAAGACCTCATGCAAGAGTACATTGTTTCTGTGGATCCTTTCATCAAATATGTTGATGACCTCTTCCTAGTTTGTGGACTTGGCATTGATTGGTAGAAAATCAGCGATTGCTGCAGGGAGGTTGGGTGAAAAATACGAGGAAGTGTGGATTTTGGGAATCTAGAAATCAGACAATTAAATAGCGGTGGTTCAAAAGAAACCACATTGTATAAGCAGAGTAAAATGAGTTTTAGATTAGGCAGTTTGACAAGAAATGCAGCAGTTTCAAACTATCAGAGGAGTTGTTGCAACTACTGATGAAGCTGTCTTTTTGAAATGGGCTTAATCTTCAATGAGCTACTGTTTTTTTTGTCACAAAAAAAAAAGGTCTATAGCACCATACATATATGCTCAATGCTGAGCTATGGCAGAAGCTGTAAGCTGGCTGGTTAGTTGTTCCAAGTGGCATAAGCTGGTTATGTGTGCAAAATCATGGATGCTCATCAGAAAGGCATGCTGCAATCAGAAGTAAACTGGCGGTAGACCTTAACAATGGGGCTATGGAAGGGCCTTCAATGTTCTTGGGTGTTTGTAGCATTATACAGGGTTCTGTTTGCTCAAGGCAAATTTGTGTTGCATTAATGTCTTGCAGTGTTGAATTAGCTGTTTGGAGGTCATTTTTTGCTTAGAAAATTTTGGGAAATCTTCTGCAACTTCAGCTTGACAAGTACTTTCAGTTTGGCACAAAAAAATTGCATAAAAATTGCAAGAAAAGTGGTCAACTTTAGACCCATGTTTTGATGCATTTTGGGTCATACAATGTGGAATCCGATTTTGATGTTTCTTGCTGGGAACTGAATGTATGACATGTTGGCATCATGGATGGATGTATATGACAGTTTTTAAAACATGTATGACAATCATATTGCTGAATACCATTTCTGGACAGATTGCATTGTTGTTTTCTTCTGAATTTGTAGCTGTCATAATGTCTGACACAACACAGATCACTTAGATCGTGGGGGACAAATTGACCAAAGACAACTATAGTGTGTGGTCATACAGGATGGAGAATTTTTTGATGGGTAGAGGTCTATGGGACCTCATAACAGGTGATGATGAATGTCCAGAAGTTCCCGAACATCCAACTCAAGAGCAAAAGAAAGCGTACAAGGATTGGACTGGGAAGAATAGGAAGGTTTTGCATTGGATCTCCATATGTATTTCAGAAACATTGATTCCTCATATTAAAAAGGAAAGTACTTGTAAGGAGGCATGGGAAATCATAGAAAAAATGTATGGAACATGTACAGAGGCTCGTAAAATACAACTTAAGCAGAGATTACATGGTGCATGGAGAGGCAATCGCAGTATCAGTGACTATGTGGCAGAAATCAAGCAAATTTCAGAAGACCTTGCATCCATTAATGCACCTGTTGATGATGATGATTTAGTGTTAGTGACACTAAATGGGCTTGGACCGGCTTTCAAATCTTTGGATACCTCTATTTCCATTAGGGGAGGCTCTATGCCTGACTTTGAGGAGCTTATTGGATTGCTACTTACAGAAGAAATCAAGTTGGGATTGAATGCATCTAGCAGTGGTAAAAATGCAGGTGGAGATAGTGTTTTCTATCACCAGAGAGGTCGTGGCAGCTTATCTAGAGCTAGAGGCTCTTCACTTGGTCGTAGTAATTATGGTTGTGCTTGTGGAAGAGGTAACTTTGGTCATGGTGACTTCATGCATAGAGGCAGGGGGAGATCTTTCCTTAGAGGTAGAGGACGGTCTAGTCCTTCTTCACAAAGAGATGGCACTTGTCATTATTGTGGGCAGTTTGGTCACTTTGAGAGGGATTTTTATCAGAAACAGAATGCTATGTCTAGGGATCGTGGAAGGACCCAATATGGCCACTATGTAGGCACTTATGGTGGTACAGGGTATGGACCTAGAGGTGGATTGCCTAGAGGTCACCTATTTGCTATGGAGCATGTGCTTGGGAGCATGAATCATCCTCTTCGTGAGAATGACTAGTTTTTGGATTCAGGAGCTACAAACCACATGACTCATCATGGTGAGTGGTTTGATAGCAAGGAGAAAATGCATAATGATGAATATGTTGCCACTGGTGATGATAGTTTACACAAAATTACTCATATTGGTAGTGTGCCACTTGTTACTAAAGATGGGATTGAGAACAAGCTTGGTGATGTACCTCATGTGCCCACAATAACTAAGAACCTAGCATCAGTTGGTCAAGGATTGCAGGTGAGATTCAATAAGTTTGGATGTTTCATTGAAGAGTTCCATAATGGGAGAACTGGCAGGGTGATTGCTCATGGTAGAAAGAAAGGGAGATTGTTTGCTTTGGATGCAGGTACTCCAGTGATTCAAAACTCTATGTATGCTGAGAGAGGACATGGGCAAGATAAGCATGTGGAATTATGGCATAGACGGATTGGTCATGTTAATTTGCAAAGATTGAAGCAAATGAAATCAAAACAAATAGTCCGTGGTCTACCGCATTTAGGATATGTGAATTTTGATCATGTATGTGAGGCTTGTCAATTTGGCAAGCAGTCCAGATTGCCATTTCCAAAGAGGGGGAGAATAAGCAGCTATCCTTTGGAAATAATACACTAAGATATTTGGGGCCCATGTCAGAATGTTTCCATGAGCGGAAAATGTAGATTCTATATCACTTTCATTGATGATTTCAGCAGGATGACTTGGGTGTACTTTATGCAGCATAAAAGTGAAGCATTTGAAAAGTTCTTGGAATTTAAATCTATGGTGGGGCTGAAAAGCAGTTTGGATGCTACATAAAATGTTTGAGGTCAGATAATGGTGGAGCGTACATGTCATATGAGTTTTGTGACTTCTTGAGAGATCATGGTATCAAAAGGCAATTGACATGCAGGTATACACCTCAGCAAAATGGTGTGGCTAAAAGGAAGAATTGGATTATTGCAGAGGTTGCAAGGGCAATGATGAATCAAATGAACATGCCATTGTCATATTGGGCAGAAGCAGTGCATACTGCAATTCACATTATGAATAGAACACCTACATCCTTGATTCATAATGTGTCACCATATGAGAGAATGTATGGCATGAAACCCACTGTTGCATACCTTAGAGTCTTTGGATGTGTCTGTTATGTTCATGTTCCGGATGGTTTGAGAAAGGAGATGGAACCTAAGGCTGTAAAATGCATTTTCCTTGGATATCCTGATGAGAAGAAGGGATACAAATGCTATGATATAGTGAGTAAGGAAGTATACATAAGCAGGGATGTCAAATTCAGTGAATATGAATCATGGTACACGCCCAAAATTGCAGTGGATGTTGATTCCTATGAAAGCAATGATGATAATGGCTATGGAAGGAAAATTTCAACAAATAGCAAGGCTGAAAATTAGCATGTGGAAGATGCTTCAGGACCTCAAGAGAATGTGGAAGGCAGTGGCAGCTACAGTCCATGGAGTGGTAGATTGAGAAATGCACAAAGGAGTGCAGAAGTTGCAAAAGGTAAGAGACCAATGACTGAAAGTTCAAAAGATGAATCTATAGATGACGAGTATGGCATTCCGCATGTTAAAACACGTGGCACTAGAAGTGCAAGAAAGTATATGCCACCACATGCTAGATCAGATGAGACACATGGTAGTGCACCTCAATTGAGAGGTTAGAAGGGGTAAGGTATCCAGTTGATAGATTGACTTATAATGGGTTCATGAAGATGCATTATGCATATATGGTTTCTTATGTACAACATGTGGAACCTACTTGCTTTGAAGAAGCAGTAGAGAGCAAAGAGTGGAGACAAGCAATGGATGAAGAGATGGATGCACTAAGGAAAAACAAGACTTGGGATTTGGTGAAACTACCTTATGGCAAGAAGTCCATTGGATGTAAATGGGTTTATAAGGTCAAATGTAAGTCGGATGGTTCTCTTGAAAGGTATAAAGCAAGGCTAGTTGCAAAAGGATATGCACAAACTTATGGTTTGGACTATGAAGAAACATTCAGTCTAGTAGCTGAAATGACGACAGTGAGATCGGTAATTGCTTTGGCTTCTATCTATGGTTGGAGGCTTTATCAAATGGATGTGAAAAATGCATTTTTGAATGGCAACTTAGAAGAAGAAGTGTACATGGATCAACCAGAGGGCTATGTGGATCCAAAATACCCACATTATGTATGCAGGTTGAAGAAGGCTTTATATGGATTGAAGCAAGCACCAAGAGCATGGTGTGATAGAATCAGCAAATTCTTATGAAGTATGGGATTTCAGCAGAGCAAAGCTGATTATTCACTTTATGTGAGGCATACAGAAGATGGTATGGTTGTTGTGGTCATCTTTGTTGATGATCTCATTATTACAGGTACACTTGAGAAGGAGATTACTGAAGTCAAGCATGGGTTACATAAAGAGTTTGATATAAAGGACCTTGGTTTGTTGAGATACTTCTTGGGTATTGAGGTTATTGATACACCTCATGGTATATGGCTGATACAAAGGCAATATGCATTGGAGATGTTGGAAAAATATGGCATGGCAGGATGCAAACCGGTTGATACACCATTGGATCAAAATGCTAAGTTGATGGATGATGGATCTTATGTTGAGGATGTTACTATGTTCAGAAAGATGGTTGGTAGTCTTATCTACTTGACCATTACAAGACCAGACTTGAGTTACGCTATTGGATTGATAAGTCAGTTTATGCAGAAACCATGCAAATCACATTTGGATGTAGTGAGAAGAGTTCTTAGATATGTAAAGAAGACATCTGGATTTGGGCTATTTTATGAAAAAGGAATCAAGCCTACATTATTTGGATACTCAAATGCAGACTGGGCACGTAGCTCTATGGATAGAAGATCTACTAGTGGCTATGCATTCTCATTTGGATCAGCCATGGTAAGTTGGAGCAGTAAGAAGCAACCTACAGTTTCTTTATCAAGCATTGAAGCAGAGTATAGAGGCATTGCATTGGTAGCATGTGAGCAGACATGGCTGAGATTGATCTTATATGACATGGGCATAGAGATTGATGGTGGAGTCATCATGTATTGTGACAATGTTAATAGCATTATGTTGGCAAAGAACCCAGTCTACCATGCAAGAACAAAACACATAGAAGTGCACTATCATTTCATTAGAGAAAAAGTCATTGATGGAGAGATTGACTTGGTTCATGTGAAAACAAATGACCAAGTTGCTGATATATTTACCAAAGCATTAGGTAAAGATAAGTTTGAGTACTTCAGGAGTGCACTTGGAGTCTTATGTGTGCAAGCTCATTCTGAGCTTGAGGGCGAGTGTTGATAAATATGTCATATCCTATGGTTGTATGTAAAGTGTCCTTAAGTTTGGGGTATCTATCTTTTGAGGATACCATTTTAGTGTGTGTGGACTATTGGAGGAATGGTTGAAGAATAATAAAGAGGAGGACAGCATGTAGCTCCTAACCTGTGCTTGTTCCATCTTTGTCTTCCTCTACTTGAAGTTTTATTAATTTGTATCCGTTTATGGTTGGTCATGTCTTGGCTGTCATTTCTTGACTTGATGCAGTGATTTGGTCAGCAATTGCCTCTCACAGTACCCTGCTGTCATTTATTACAGCAAGCATATAACTCTGGATCGACATGGATTTTTCATGCTGAAATATTTTGAAATGATGTACTTTCACTAGTACTTGGTGGAAAGCAGCTTTGGTTACACTTTTCTCGCCATTTTCTCTCGATTTTGGTGATTTTTTTGTCATTTTCTGTAGTAAACAACAAGCAATTTTTGAACTGTCTACAGTCTTCCAACCTGTATTATGGCGAGTTCGTCCACTGATCATGCTATTTTCAACATCACTAAGCTTGATGGTATGAATTACTCTTATTGGAAGAGCCAGATTTGGCAGGTATTGGTGCAGAAATCGCAAATCAAACCATTGAGATTCAGCGGGCAGCTGCCTGCAACTATGCCAGATGAGGAATGGTTTGAGCTTGATGAGTTATGCAAGTCCACTATTGTATTATCTCTCACATAACATGTTCATTACAATGTATTTGAGGAAGAACAGAGTGCATGGCAGTTGTGGGATAAAATCAAGAATCTCTATGACAAGAAAAGTCTAGCGAGTCAGATGTATTGGCTGAAGCAGCTTATGGATCTGCACATGAAGGAGAATGTGACCATGTTTGCTTACTTAAGCCAGTTCCATGCTATACTCAAGAACTTGACTTCGCAGGACATCACTTTTGTAGAGGATGTCACTCCTCTTTTCTTGCTTGGTACTCTTAATGAGTCATGGGATATATTTCGCACTGCATTATGTGCCTTTGCTGCCACCTTGAAATTATCTGATGTTGAGAGTGCTCTTCTGCAGGAAGAGGTTAACCCTAAGAATTTGGATGCCTCTCATGTGTCGCATGCTATGACAGTTAGAGGCAAGAATGATGGATATGGAAAGCATGGCAGTGGCCATGGGGATGGGATTCTCATAAATCTCGATCCAAGTCTCGTGGGAAGTCACGCAGCAAATCCCGTGGCAGGAATCTAGATGTTACTTGTCACCATTGTGGGAAAAAGGACTATATTAGACTATAATTCCATGAACTGCGCAATGAAAGGCGCAAATATAAGGGGAAAGACAAAGTGCAGGATAAGTCTTCTGATTGCAGCATAGTGCCTGCAAAGTCCAATGTTAAAATTGAAAAGATCAATGTTATGCAACCTGAGGATGTTGTTGATGATGATTATATCCTTGCAGCTTCTTCTAGTGCTTTGCAGATGACAAAGATACACTCTATGTATATACAATGTTGGCTCTTGGACTCAGGTGCGTCCTTTCATGTGACACCTTGCCGAGGGTGGTTTCATTCATATCGTACTGTTTTGGGTTCTGTGCGCTTGCGTGATGGTAGCTCTCTTGATATTGTGGGCATTCGTGATGTTAGGCTGCAATTTCCTTCTAGCAGCAGTTTTGTTATGCAAGATGTACGTCATGTACCTGCTTTGACACACAGTCTCATGTCAGCTACTGGACAGCTTGATGACGCAGGTTATCATGTATATTTTGGAGACTCTGCATGGAAGATCACTTGTGGTAGACTCGTGATTGCGAGAGGTGTCAAGGCTAGCAACCTCTATCCCTTGATTGTATCCGCTTCTTTCCTTGATCATGTTTTGTCTGTGGGTTCTATCCCACATGTATCTCTTTGGCATGCCCATTTGGGCCATATGTCTTTAAAGGGAATGAAAATGCTTTCTGGTTTGCAATACTTACCGCCCCTTGATTATGCATGTTTTGATTCATGTGAGCATTGTCTTTATGGCAGGCAGACTAGGTCTACGCATAAGAAGTCTGGTAGGCCACGCATGAGTGAGCCCTTGGCATTGGTACATTCAGATGTCTGCGGGCCCATGCCTTGTCAGCCTATGGGTGGTGCCAAGTATTTTGTTACTTTCATAGATGATTTTTCATGAAAACTTTAGGCTTATCCCATTAAGCTAAAATTCGATGTCTTGGTTGTGTTTCAGAGATGGCTTGCATTGGTTGAGAACCAGTCTAGGTATCAACGAAAATGCCTAAGGATAGATAATGGGGGTGAGTATGTCTCACGTGCTTTTGAGCAGTTATGTGATGAGAGGGGTATTAAGTATCAGTTGACCGCCCCGTACACCCCCCCAGAATGGTTTGGCTGAGTGGATGAACAGAACCATCCAGGAGCGTGTACGTAGTATGGGAGAGTATGTCTCACGTGCTTTTGAGCAGTTATGTGATGAGAGGGGTATTAAGTGTCAATTGACTGCCCCGTACATCCCCCCCAGAATGTTTGGCTGAGTGGATGAACATAACCATCCAAAAGCGTGTACGTAGTATGCTTAGCCACGCAGGCCTACCACAGAGCTTTTGGGTTGAGGCAGTTAGTACAACTGTGCATATCATAAACAGATCACCTTCTAGTGGTTTGGATTTCCAGGTTGCCGAGGAGGTATGGACTGGAAAACCTCCCTCTTATGCGCATCTTCATGTCTTTGGATGTGAGGCATTTTGCTATGTGCCCAGGGACAAGAGAAGTAAGCTGGATCCTAAGAGTATCAAATGCATTTTCCTTGGTTATGGGGATGCAGGCGAGATGGGTTACTGTCTCTGGGATCCGCAGGCGCGGAAAGTCATCTGCAGTCATGATGTAGTCTTCCATGAAGACAAGATGCATAGGCAGCTTGAGAGAGTTGTTGAGATCCGCAGGGTCATATTTCAGGAGGAGCCGAGAACTCCCGCACAACTAGTTGGACATCACAACTGCAGTAGATGCTCATGGTCAGGGTGTTGGACAAGCAACTGGGCAGGCAGCAGAGCCTATCATGAGATGGTCTACTAGAGACAGAAGTCCACCTGATAGATTTCAGCCCTCGATGCATTATGTCTTGGTTACAGATGCAGGAGAGCCTTTCACTTATGATGAGGCTATGCGCAGGGGTGACAGTCACTCCTGGGAGAGGGCTATGCAGTCTGAGATAGACTCCTTACATTAGAATGAGACTTGGGATTTGGTTTCCTTGCCTAAGGGCAAGAAGGCTTTGCCATGCAAGTGGGTGTACAAGCTGAAAAGTACCCCTGGACACCCCAAGCCGACATACAAGGCTAGATTGGTAGCAAAGGGTTTTAAGCAGGAGCATGGTGTGGACTTTGATGAGGACTTTTCTCCTATAGTTAAGATGACTATCCTGTGCTTAGTCTTGGCTTTGGTTGCTCAGCTTGACTTGGATTTATACTAGATGGATGTCAAGACGGCTTTCTTACATGGGGACTTGCATGATGAGATTTATATGGAGCAGCCTAAGGGCTTTGCAGAACACTTGACAGGGAGCACCTAGTGTGCAAATTGAAGAAAAGTCTTTATGGCTTGAAACAAGCACCTAGGGAGTGGTATCATACGTTTGATGCCTTTATGCAGTCACATGCTACAACAGGAGTGCTATGGATCCGTGTCTTTACACGAAGAAAATGCATGATGGTTCTTTATTGATTTTGGTACTCTATGTGGATGATATGCTGGGGAAAGCTCATGATGAGCTAGATGCTCTTAAGGTTCAACTCAAGAAGAGCTTTGAGATGAAAGATCTGGGACAGACCGCTCACATACTTGGTATGCACATTAGACATGACAGGCATCAGGGACTCCTCTACTTGTCACAGAGGGAGTACATTCATAAAGTCCTTGAGCGCTTCCGCATGCAGGACGTAAAGCCTATTGGTTGTCCATTTCCTTCTTATGTGAAGGTCTCACAGGCTGATTATCCACAGATAGATGAGCAGAGGGCCGAGATGGCCAAGATTCCCTATGCATCCGTAGTGGGCAGTCTTGTATGCCATGATCGCCACTCATCCAGATATTGCCTTTGCAGTTGGTATTGTGGCACGCTATATGGCTATACCTGGCAAGAAGCATTGGGATGTCGTGAAGGGTATCATGAGGTACGTGAACGGCACTACAGATATGTGCATATGCTATGGCAGCCAGGATACAGGAGTCATGGGGTACATTGACTCTGATTATGCAGGACATGCAGATAGTAGAAAGTCCACTTCCGGCTATGTATTCACCTATGCTGGCGGTGTTGTTTCTTGGATGTCTAGGGTGCAGAAATGCACGGCCATTTCTACTACAGAGGCCAAATATGTTGCAGCTATTGAGGCTTGCAAGGAGGCCATTTGGTTGGGTCGTTTGGTTGTTGACCTTGGTATTGATGCTACCCCTACACTACATTCGGATTCTATAAGTGCTATTCAGTTAGCCAAGAATCCGATCTTCCATGTGAAGATGAAACACATTGAGGTGAGGTATCACTTCATACGTGCGTCGTTGAGGACAAGTCTGTTGATCTTGTCAAGATCTCGACTGACCCGGAATCCTACAGATCTGCTCACGAAAAGCCTCTATACAGAGCGCTTTGCCTTCCTCAGGAGGTTGATGGGCGTGGGATGAGATGACGCCTTTCCTCATCCTGTTGTATATGTGTACATGTTGTACTATCTTTTTTCTTTTTCTTTTCACTCCTCACTAGGGCCGATTTGCCTTTAAGTGGGAGGTTTTTGGAGATAAAGGCGCCTCCGCCTAGCCGCCCGTGTATTACTATACTGATAGTCACCGCCACTGCACACTGCAAGTGGTGAGCGCCCGTCACTGTCACTTTATTCTTTATTCTTTTAGTGATAGTTTGAATAAAGGAAGGCCCGGTCACACATTGTGACTGTTGGAGTTCCCGTTTCTTGTCTCTCTCTTTCTTGCTCTTGCTCTCCCGCCATAGCTCTCGGGTGCAAGCTTCGATCCTTCTCACCTTTCATCATATTGTATGAACACTGATTTTATCAGTTTTTTATCCCATATGAATTCCATTCCCCAACCGAAACAGAAGAAATCCTCATTTTCCTTCATTTATGACACATTTTGGGTTTTTAATTATTAATTACGACTAGTACCACTATAGGTTTTGCATTTTATCATGTACAACCGTCAAATATACTTCAAAACATGATTCATACAAATTTTCTTTCCATGCGCACATCATTGAAGCCATCAAACATAAAAACAATGCAATTTTCTTTGTGAAAATTGAGCATGCTGCTTATAATGCCTCTCCCCCACGATCCATCGCCTTGTGGAGGGGGGGCAACACCTTCTCAAAATGGTGCCCCCCAACCCATAATCACGTTTTTTTAATAAATTGGGGGCCCAAGGCCCCCCCAAAAATGACCATGCCCAAAGTGTCTTAACTTTGGCCCTTTTCCCCTCTTAGCACTGTCCACCCCATTTCTCCACCGCCTGGCTTTCGAATTGACCTTTGAAAATTTCTACATGTGTGACTTCGGGTCCCACACTGCTAGCCACTTACTTTAGCTTGATTAGGCATTTGGAAAATTTATGAAAAATCTACAACTGTTCTTTGAACTACTGCTTTGAAATCCTATCTTCCACGGCTCATAAAAATTGCCAAATCCATCTTTACTGCTTCTGACGAGGTCCAATTCCCACCTTAAATTTGATTTTCTCTACGTCTTTCCTGCACTTTAATGGTCTTTAAATTCCTCTCTCATTGGGTACATGGGATAGGGAAACTTAGCTCGTCAAATCCCACGAACAAATTTGCACAAACATAACCATACAGAGCATCAAGTTGAAACGACAAATACATAACAAACATTCGATAGCTCTCACCCTACTCCCTGACAAAATCAAGGCATGAAAATTCACAAGGGATAGGCCTAGCATAATCTAACAGAAATCAAGAGTGAGTCTCTAACCAACTGCTCAAACACTGGCTAAAAAGCCTATCAAAGAGGTCATCCTAGTGGTAGTCTGAACTACCTATCTAACTTAGGACAATTGGACCAGGATATCCTACTAGGGAAGGACTCCTATATTCTAGTCATCATATTTTTCTTGTAACACATTTTTCATTCAAGGTTGCACACTCGAGCATGTATAAAGGAGGGAGCTGAGCATAGAATGATCCACAAAAGAACAATGCATCGGTCTCAAGTCTTGACTCGGTATGCAAGAGCCTACCAAGATCTCACGAGATGACACTTAATCTTTTATTTTAATGCTCACATTTATTTTTGTTCTAACCTTCATTTCTCTTTTCTTTTTTGTTAAGCTGCTATCCCTAGGAAGACAAGGCATATGTCTCATTCCCAGGAACCTACCAGACCTCTGCAAGGCGATAATCAACTGCTTGTAGGAAATTTTTCATTTTTCTTTTCCTTTTCTTTTTTGATTGAGGGTTTAGAACCCCTTTTTACACACCTCTGTAATTTTTATTTTGAGATACACTCATGACTTTCTCTTCTTTTGATATTTTGGCAAGCTTTCGTAACTGCCTCACACTAACAAGGACTCCTAGGACAACTACCTAGCAAGCAGGCAGGATAGGATCACAAGGACTACCCTATAGCATAGGTTTTTATGCCCGACAATGTCCTAACATGAGGTAGACAACGACTCAAATCTCCCCTAGATATACCCAACCTAAACCTCAGACTTCATGCCTTGATTGTTGGTCCCCAACAAACAAAAAGAAATTAACCCCTACATACACATATAACATTATCTGCTTAAGGGAAAAACTCAAAAAGGGAACGATACCACCTGGAATGGCTACAATAAGCTTCTCCATAGCAAAGGCTTCCTCCAGTGACTTTGTCAACCTGTGTGATGCAATCACTAAAAAAACCATTAAACGTACCCTCTTGGTTGAAAGAAAAAAATCATTTAAACTTGACAAAATTTGGCCCTCTTGGCCTAAGTAAACCAAGCATTAAGACCCTAAAAAGAGCCAGTCATCTTGGTGTAATGGAATTTAAAAAAATAACTTGTATATATCCCCCCCTTTTGAAATCTTGCTAATATACAACAAGATGCTTCATCCAAGGAGGAAATAGGGATCCTGCCCTAAACTAAATGCATTAGATTGTGACCCATGCCTCTTGTATAAATAGTAGGAGGTGTACGCATAACGTGTTTTCTAACCAACCTATGGGTCCAAGATAACAAAGGCAACTGCGTCTCGACCACTCTTTGCATCACCCATACTAACCATTGCCTTCCATATAGGGTATGTTATGATAAAAGCCCCCATAATCGATCGAGTCCTATCTCATCATCAATAGAGATATCCAAACTAGGACCCCAGTTGAAGAAAAGGTCTTCTTCATAAGCAAAGTTTGCTAATGAGTCCACAAACAGATTCCAATAATGTGGAAGAACTAGCTGAAGAGATACTGTCTCAAACCCATTGAGCATGGTCATAACAGTGCGATAATACATAGAAAGAATGAAATTTTGTATTGTGTAAGTCCCATTTAGTTGGTTCAATACCAATTGGGAATCCCCCTTTACTAAAAACTAACAGATACCACCCTTCTTAGCAATATTCAGGCCCATGATTAAAGCTTTGTATTCCACCATGTTATTGGTAAATCCAACCCCAAGATAAATAGCTAAATTCATAACGACTCTACGCCAGATTAACAACTACCCCTATACTCCCTTTCTTATTGGGACCCATGGATGCTCCATCAAAGTACAATGTGTACGTCCACAATGGGTTCACATAGCCAGCCATTTTCACCTCTACTTGTAATTATGATAGTCAAAATTTAGCATATTTAGAGGATGTAATGAAGGCTCCATCCCACCTCCTTTGTTGAATATAAAAGGGATGCTTGTCAAAATTCATAAGCAGTGATGACAAAAGACTTTGATTTCCTAGACAAATGATATGTCCTCTTGCTCAATCACTTTATATCCTTTACTCCACGAGATAAGCTTTCCCTGATGATATCGTTGCTCCAAGTATGGGTGTTCCAAGTAAGGAATAAGCCACCCCATCAACCAATATTTTCTCTTGCACATTTCTAATCAGCCCCGCATTGACCTGCAAGGTATTTATTTCATTAGTGCATTTAGAGACAATAAGGTTTAATATTATTAAGATTGACTTTATTTTTAAACTCCACTCCCTCAAGAATGATGTGGACTTATTTTTTTCTATTCTTATGATCTTGTAGGGACTGTCTCGTTTGGGCTCAAGTTTTCCTGGAAATAGCTCTCTACGTGCAATCATAATATAGAACTAACTGTTGCTTCTTAAAGGTATATTTATTTGCTTTTAAATCATGCAATTGCTTCATTCAACGCTTAGCCACTTCCTGATGCAACAGACTCTGCAATTCGAGCTCGTCCAAGTGGGCCAGAGTCGTAATTTAGCACTGGAAGAGTGCATCCTTGATCACCCAAAATTGATTGTGAATCTTATAGTGAGCAACTCAATCTCTAAGGGCAAAACACACTCCTCCCCATAGACTAACTTGAGACTCGATATGCAGAGAGGCACGGTCTCATTGCATTGATCAACCGATTGTATAGACGCGGCGGCCCTGTAAGTCACTCATCTTTCTTGTCTGTAGTTACCATGAGATATTTGAATGCATTATCGTATGGTGGATTGATGTGTTGTTTCTTTTTTTGCATTGTCCGTTCGATGCTCCTTTGCGGCGGGATGAGCTTTCGGGGGACGAGGATGCGTAGCTCGCCCTTGGATCCCTGGAGCTTACACATCTTTATTTTTGAGTCGCCTGATCTATGTAGACATTTTCTATGTATTAGTGATATCCTGTCATGATTGTACCAATCGCTTTTTATGCGATCATGTATTTATTTCATGTATCAGTTTTATGATTTCAGTATACATTGTTTTTGTTTACAAGCGCATTGTACACAGTAGTGCAGAAACTATTTTGTATGGCTCTCATAAAGCACACAGTGCTATGCTACCCTGCCACAAATTTTTTTCCCCTGTTACCGTCGCTATTAGCGTCGCAAATTTTACTGCTCACGTCGTTATTAGCGTTGTTATGTACGTCGCAAACCGTCGGGATTGGCATCACTATCAGCATCACATTTGCGTCGGTATTGACGTGCGACACTGATAGCGACGCCAATACTGACGTTGATAGCAATGATAATACCGACTGTTCTATGGCATCGCCAATAGTGACGCTTTTTGCGACGACGGGGGCAAATTTTGTTATTTGCATTTTCATCGCTTTAAACGTCGGTATAAGGCCTATATCTTGTAGTGTCATGTGGCTCTTAACGTGTCACATTTAATTCACATAGCCAATATTGACCACCCCTTTCAGGGACAAACTCCCTTCAAAAGGTTTCGTAAAATAAATCAATAGTGGTTATGGTTAGAGCCTCTAGGCCATGATACCATATGGTAGCTCTTCCTTTGAGAGTCATGCTAAAGAATATCATTAAATGCCCTTAATCTTGGATATGATAATTAAACATCAACTTTTGAAACTCCCTTATGTGAAGCTCTGCATCTTCCTCCACTAACCCATTAAAAATGGATAGGGGGAAACCTAAGGTTGGAAAATCTGCCATTCTAGCACGTATAGCAATAGGTTGTGTTTCCATGGTAACAAGCGGATTCACTACAAGGGTTTGAACAACCAGAACTATAACTCTACTCAAAGTGGAGGGACTAATTGGCGGGGGGGAAGTACTAGAGCTTCCTCCCCCTAACAGTCTGTGTGCCTAGCTACAGTTATTAAGACCCTATCCTTGCAAAGATATTAGGCCACTCTTGTGCAGAGAATATCTTGTGTTTATCTTGGCCTTCTGTCTATCTCGTTCAACCCTTTCTTGCTTTGAAGCTCTGCTTTGACGGTCTTGTGACTCTAGCTCACTACTTTTTGGCATACACTAAAGAATAGGTCCCAATCGACCAAGGTGAGAAACAGACACTTATTAGTAGCTTTCGACAAATGCACCACCTGTCGAGACCTAGAACAGGTCCAACTCTGGCTATAGGCACTAGGCGAGACTCTATAATACTCACAAGACAACCCCCCACGGCCTCACGGCTAGGAGCGCCCAAGGGACACATTGTCCTAATTGGTAATGTAGATATTGTGTTTGTAGTTGAATGTAGTCCACAATTACCCTTCCTTACTCCTCACAGGGAGAACCCATACATCTTGGTATAATATACCACATAACAAAAACATAGGAGGCAACCCCTCGGCTAAATGCTACGGCCCCACTGCAGCTCTTCTACACTGAGAGGATTGGCCCCTCGATGTGCTGCTAACATAAAGAACATAGGAACAATCTCCACTCTTATATATTTTGAACGATCCACGAGATTTGATATTTCCTTATACCAAGCTTGCCCCAAGAAACCGTTCATCTACCCTATAGCTTGGGTTTCCTTACACACTTCAGGTAGGTCAATGTTTGGAAAACAATTGCGATGCATCCAAGTTTGATACCATGTTATGCTCAATGCAAGTGTGGATGACCATTGTGCTCAAGCATTTTATCATTAGAAACTAGCTAGGTGAAGTGCATAAATAACCCTTCAATGATTTTCTAACTAATCATACATGCGGCGTTGATAGAGACTAGCATCGAATTTCTTTGTGCTACTAGTCTCCTTAACTCAAATGATAGTCCGTCCTATATATTATGAATAGACAAATAGATCAGAATTTGAATCATTTTCAGCAACTAAACACTTTCACAATCCCTCTTCCTTCCTACCGTTGATGTTTTACATTCGTTGGGTAGGTGTAACATGCATTTTTATGTAAATGTTCATGTAAAAAAATCAATAAAAATATTATAACATAGAAACAAGACTTCGACTAAGGCTTAATCCTCATGTTCCAGCCTTGTTATATGCTCACAAATATAAAATGTAGTTTTTCCTAATTTACAGGTGCAATTTTTTTTTCATATTTTCTCTATTTTTTCCATTTATTTGTTCATAAAAATGTGCTATTTTTTAATTTATGTGTCTTGACTGATCATATTGAATGACCACAAATTTTTATCAGTTTTTTATCCCATATGAATTCCATTTCACAACTCAGAATGGAAGAAATCCTCATTTTCCTTCATTTATGACACATTTCGGATTTTAAATTATTAATTACAACTATGTATGACTACGGGTTCTACATTTTATCATGTGCAACCTTCAAACATGATTCATACAAATTTTCTTGCAATGCGCACATCATTAAAGCCATCAAACATTAAAACAATGCAATTTTCTTTGTAAAAATTGAGCATACCGCTTATTTGCATGTTGCGTGTTTTTATGAAATGGTTTCAGGTAGCCAAGGGAACCATTTTCAATTCCCCAACAGCACTGGTGTTTCCTCTCATCCTTCTTTTGATCTTGGAGCAATCTGGTCCACACCAGACAAGCATCCTTCATTTCCATCTTCTCTTGATTTCCTATGTGTGATTAGCCCCTTAGAGGAGAGAGGAGGAGGAGAGAGAAAGACTGAGTTTTGATCTCTTTGATGAGGTGGCCATTGCGCGAGTAGAGACTAGCAATGGGATGCAAAAAATTTGAGGGGGATATTGCCCAAATAAGTTCCATGGCTTCTTTGTAGGCATGTAATGCCTCTCTCCCACGATTCATCACCTTGTGGAGGGGAGGCGGCACATTCTGCCTGGTGCCATTTTGAAATAGCACCCTCCCCCCGTCCCCATAATCATGATTTTTTTAAAAACTTGACAATACCCATGCCCAAAGTGTTTTAACTTTGGTCATTTTTCCCTTTTGGCACTACTTATCCCATTTCTCCACCATCCGGCTTTCGAATTGACCTCTCAAAATTTCTGCCTATCTGACTCGGGGTCCTACATTGTTAGCCATTTGGTTTAACTTGATCTGACATTTGGAAAATTTATGAAAAATCTACAATTGCTCTTTAAAACCGCTTTGAAATCTCGTCTTCCGCGACTCATAAAAATTACAAAATCTGTCTTTACCACTTCCGACGAGATCGAATTCCCACCTTAAATTTGCTCTTTTTCACGTCTTTCCCACACTTTAACGATATTTAAAAACCACTCTCACATGCATACAATCCAAAAAATCCTTGAGTAAAATAAATTCCTTTATTATATTGGATGTTTATTACAATTTCCATCTTTCTGACCCTACAGTCTTATAGAGAATTCAACGAGGGTATTCTGCCTACAGATAGACCTTCCCGCCATGGAGTCATTCTAAGCCTCTCAAAGTAATAACAATGGCCCCCTTGGAGTAGGTGCTCACAACTACCTTGGGAGTAGTCTAGTGTGATCTTTCCTTTAATCATGTTTGTTAATGTTTTTAATCAAAGATCTAGATTCTAGCAAACACAGAGAATCTTTTCAAGCATATATCATTGATGCAATGATAATCACACCATCGTGCAGCTAACAATGTCACATAGCCAAAGTGTTAACCTCAACGCAAGAGAAAAATGAAAAAAGTGCAAGTCGAGACCTGAAAGAGGCTGCCCAGAAGGAAATCGGACACAATGGAAGAAGCAGGAAGGGAAAGGTTGAAAGTGCAAGGGCAGCCTCAAAAGCTAAGTCAAAGGCAAAATCACATTTTTAAATGCAAGGTGCCCCTAAAATTGTTTGTAAAAGAGCACTAGACTCCATCTTGTGCAAATTGTAAAGGCCGATGGGTGGTAGGAAGGAAGCTAAGAAGATAGGAGAATAATGGGAAAGAGGGCTTAGGCTATGTAAAAAGGGCCTAGGCCACAGCCGACCATGTAAAAAAGGGGATGATCGCCCAAGAGGGATTTAGGGTTTTGTATATAAAGTTGAAAAGTGAATGAGGAGCTCATTCTTTGGTGTGTAGAAAAAGTGGACGCATCTTCTTCTCTTCCTCTCTTCTCTTTGCTTGCTTACATGTGCTTAAGAGAGGGAGTGTTAAGGAGTGAGGGAGTGAGTGTGTGAGGGTGAGGTATCTTGGAGGTGAACCTCTCCATCCTCTCCTCTCTTCTTCTTCTCTTCTCTTCTCTTCTCTTGTCTCACACGCAGCTATGGAGGATTGGAGATGGAGGCTTGAGGGTGCTTGAGCTTGCATCATGAATTGTGGAGCTACACATGTGTTTGAGGGAGGAGATAACTCATTCGGGCATCAAGGTAAGCTCACTACATCCTGATGGCATCAAAGACACATCAGCTAGGTGAGAGATAGACATAGGTGCTTGCTTGAAATGCTTGAAATAATAAGCGGTTTGTGGGTCTTGGCAGTTGAATGGTGAGCTCCCTCTATATTTTTGTTCTGTTGTCGGGACCAATGGATTCAAGCTTGAGGGATTGCATATCTCAACTCGAGTATCGAAGTAAGAGTTCATCCCCAAACTGGAGCTTGAGATAGATAGGAGGTTTTGGGTTTTTAATCCTTGCAACAAGTACGTATTTTTGGTTTTTGATGAATAAGCAAGTAGGAGAAATCATTTCAGTACTTTACTTTTGATTTTTGTTGCATTTAGAGTAGGTAGGATCGAGAAATCAAAGCGGAAAGCTTTAGGGTTGCTCTTATAAAACAGGTCCAAACATGGCACAAATCAAGAAAAACGGGAAAAAAAGAGTGCTTGAATGGATTTATATCGCTAAGAGAGTGATTGGAGAGGTCAAGGGTTTATAACCCAAGAGGCCAAGGGAGAGCTCATTTGCAACTGTGGCAGAGAGAGAGAGAGAGAGAGAGAGAGAGAGAGAGACAGAGAGAGAGAGAGAGAGAGAGAGACCCATTGCATGCATTGGATCAATCACTTCACCCAGGAGTCTTTTGCGCATTAGAGGTATATACAACTCTTCTCCTCTATCCATAGCTTTGATCTGGAGGTGTGTGCTATACTTCGTGACCTAACTCATATGATTTGATCGATTCATTGTCATATCTCCCAAAACACATTGCATTTGGCTCATCTGAGTGACGTCAATTCTAGGCCAAACCCCAGAATCGGCCCTTGGCCCTCTTGTATTATTTGGCCATTCAACCCACCACCATTCAGACGCTCTAGCCGAATCAACCATTCGGCCCATCTTACTAGGACACTTGAAAATTTGGCCCTTGCCTTTGCTAACTCGGCTCAACCCTATTCAGACAAGTTGTGGCCAAATTTACCATTCAGACCAACTTTGCATTCGACCCACCTGACTCGGCCCTCGGCCGTTTGGCCGCAACCCATTTGGATGAACCACTCAGCCCTCGACTCGGTTGATTCGGCCCACTACCACGTTTGGCCATTTGGCCCTCGGACAACCACATTCAGATTGGCCGAATTTGACATTCCGACCAGTTGGATTTCACCCTTTCTCACTCAATCCTTAGCCATTCAAATGGGATGAATCGGACATTGGGCTCGTGTAATTTGGACTTGTTGCGCCGAATTTGGACTTTTTCAAAATTTTAACCTATAGACCTTGACTAACCTAGACCGTGGCCGTGCAAAACCCCGAAGGCCATACAGATGCTTAAAACACCTTTCCGGCATTAGAACTAGGTAAATCAGCAAAACACAGACTTAGAAGCAACTCTAGCTGACCAATTAGCAGTCCAAGCTATTGGTAGCACCAGATTGAGTCATAGATCCCCAAACAGATCTCATTGAGCTGAACGACACACCACAGACCCTATAACCAATGAGAATGGCTAGAAACAAAAATTGTAGCCTACTAGGCCAAATTCGTAATTGAGAATGTGAGAGCTGCATAATCACTTTACCTTCGCACTCTACTATTTTCCAGTACTTAAAGTACACCTAAGAAAAGCGGAAGCCTGATTGCGCACAGTGCACGAAAGAGAGTACACACACGCGTGCGCACGTGCACACACACACACACACACACAGATTGTAAATTGAGGATTGTTTGTAAATAACAAGGAACATACTTAGACGTAAGCATAGAACAAACCCACCAATAGGAGAAAACCTTGAGACATAGTCAAGTGATCGAAACCCCAAGTGTAGGACCAAGCAAAAGACACAACAGAGAAGCCAGATGCAACAAGGATAGACACCATTGGAGGAGTGGATCTACCCAATCTAATCAATCTCATTGACAACATGGTGGTGAGAGAGACCACTAACATGGCAGAGACAAATACCAACTACAGACGAAATGAAGAACTTGACCTAGGAGATTTCCCAGAGGTGATCCAGGAAATGGTGAATAAATATGACACTTAAACCTAGTTGGACCAACATAGTAGCCATTCGAATATATTATAGCTGATCTTAAGGAGGAAAGAAAGCTAGCATGCAAAGCCTTGCAAGGCATAGTTGCATACAATCACGAATAACAAACTAGAAGCTTACGATAGAACATAGAAATGCGAGAGATCGTGAATGTTAGCTTTGGCAGGTAGAAATAAGATAGAACCAACTCCGCAAAGAGAGAGAGAGAGAGAGAGAGAGAGAGAGAGAGAGAGAGAGAGAGAGAGAGCTAGAAGAGAACCTCACATTGAGCGAGCTTATGACAAAGTGACTACTAGATAACATAGTGGCAGAGCAAAGTGCAACATCTCTAGCAACTTCACTACTTGTAGGATTAGGAGTTACCCAGGGCTCCAAGAGCCAATCTAAAATCCTTGTAGTCGCGAAGCAGCTAGATAAATACCAGCTAGACAACGATCCCTATAGCTTCATAGAGCAGTTTGAGCAAGTCTGTGAAGCCAATGGCCTCACAGATCTTGCTCTGTGATCACAAGCTTTTGGCCTATGCTTAGGTGATAAGGGAAGGACTTGGTACACTAGCCTAGATGTTGTAGATTGCAATAACTTCAATAGCCTCATGAATCTCTTCATTAAGAGATTCTCGAAGGCTGGGTACTCAGACAACCTGATCATATGACTTGTGAATGTGAAACAGAGAGATAAGAAAGATATCATGGATTATGTGACCCATGTGAGGAGTCTCTTTAAGAGAATCCGAATGAATGAATGACCCACAGAGAGAGGGGTGTCCACAATCTTCATCAATAGGATACAGAGTGAAGAACTCTAGAAGGCCTTAGCAAGAAACTCAAGCTTGCGGTGAGATGTGCTAACTAGGGTCTTTGAAGAGGCCATTAGAGTGGATGATCAGCTCAAGGAGAGAAGCTTTAGGAGCTCAAGCTGAGAAGAGACTAACCCTAGAAACTTTGAGAGAGCTTCAACATCAAGCAAAAGCCCAAATACTCAGGACAAAGAAAAGGGCGCTATTAGGAGCTAGTAGAGATGAATATGGAGCTAGCGAAACTATGAGAGATGATGAGATGACCAACATGCCCTCATGTTCAATGTGTGTATTGTAGTAAAAACCACTTGCAAGCTAAGTTTTAAGACCGTAAGTCCCGACCTTGTGCAAATTGCGGTAGCTTCAACGACGATGCCATGCATTGCAAATTGCCAAGGATACTTCCGTACTCACAACCTTACAATCAGGCTTACCTAGAGAATAGTCCGGAAAACTTCTTCGAAGGGGAGCCCCATTGGTTCTCCTAGCACCCAACGACACTAAACTAGTCATTCCTAGGATGGAGATAAACCCTAGAGGAATATCTAGACCACGTGGACCCTATATAACCCATCCATGGAGCGATGCTCTAGTCCACTATGTGGAGGAACCAAACGATGAAGAACCTTAAGTGAACCCTTACATTTCATATGACGAAGAGGGTAATCTGATCATTATGGATTACAAACCAATACTAGTGATGGCATTAGATAGAGGTAGAGGTAGAGGCTTAGGAGGGCAGACCCAAGAGTCACCCAAGATATATATCCTCACGATACCCTAAGAGGGAGCAGGCCAACTACAACAAGGCCATCAAAAAGGTCAAGGAGTGGGTGAAAGAAGCCCAGGAGCACCTTAAAGATGCTAAGTAAATATTGAAAGATGAGCTAGATGATCTCTCAAGCATAAGCACACGAGTCTTGGCTCCATGACCAAAGTCAAGGAAGTGGTTATGCCACAAGCAGTGCCACTTAAACAAAGCCTACATGCTAGGGCCAGCAAACCAGTTAGGGCCATTGGCCAAGAAACAAAGAATTAGGAGAGAGAAGCAGTCAATGACCTCCTTACCATGGTAGTAACCACCTCGGTGACTCTAAGCCTAGGATATTTGCTTAGGCAGTATCCGACACTATGGCAAGAATTGAAGTAGTGGGTTGAAGGACAAATGGAGCAAGGGAGAGCTTATCTACATGATCACGATGGAGTAACTCAGATACCCAGCCTAACACTACACTTGGTGCCCAAGTCCTTGCATGTCAACTCTTTTTGGGAATGCATCAAAAGGCACACAGTTTTACTGGTCCTAGCCCAAGGAGACACCGCAAGAAAATGAATTGTAGATATAGGAGCAGGAGTTAGTATGTTGAGCCATGCAATACTCCAGGACTGGGGTAACCCGCTTGTTGAAAATGCTAGGTTCAATGTCACCCTAGCCAATGGAATGAAAGTGCAGCCATTTGGAACTGTCCATTGAAGATTGCAGGTATCAAATTCTTGGTTGACATTATAGTCATGAAGGTAGTGGACTATGATATATTGTCAGGTCTTTCTTGGATGTGCAATGCATGGGTGATAAAATATTAGGTCAATTGTTTAATCTTCTTGGGCAATCGAATAGAAGCAATAAGAGTAGAGATGGATACATAGAAGACCACACCATTCAACATGGATGCCATCTCCACCATGCTGAAGGGTGATGCATAGATAAGAAACTCTTATGGGATACTCACACAGTATATCCCTTGCCCCCAGAGGATGAGCGAGATTGGATGCATGTACTTGCTACAATCGATCTACCATTCTTAGATGAGGAAGAGGAGTACAAGTAAACTGTAGAGAAAGAGAAAGTGCCCAAGAAGGAGCCTATAGTGCTACTTTGCATGATGGCCAAAAGCCCTTGCATCCAATCCACACGTGTCATGTTCCATGTCCCTAGCAATAGGCTAGAACTCCAAGAGGTCTTGGAGTACTTGATGGGCAAGTTAGTCGGCAATTCTGCCACTAACTTGAGATCTCTCAACAATCTCTTGGAGGAGCCCAAGTGGTAGTGGACTAAGGTGCACAACCTGAACTTAATGTACAATCAGGCCTTAGTCACTGATAAAAAGGAAACAATGAGTTAAGACTTAGCAGATGATGAGAAATCAGATGAGGATAGTTCTCACGATGAATACAAGGACTGCTACTCCTTCAATGAGGAGGTGAATATGAGGACTGCTCCCCCTTCAACACTGAGGACTGCTATCCACTACATGAGCCTCCATTGCTAGAATCCCCTATCAACATACAAGTGGCTACCATTAATGAGATTGAAGAAGCCATAGCTTTGACTTACTTGTGCATGACCATTACGGCCCATTAGACACATGCCATGATGCATTGATGGATGAGGGTGCTGACTTTAATATCTCAACTCATGATCATTGGACTCAAATCAACAAACCACAATTATAGCCCACTAACGCCAAACTCAGACCATTTGAGGGTCAAACATATACACATTTGGGAAAGTGCAAGGTTGCAGTCTTTATCGGGTCTGAAAGAATACCAATGATCTTTTATTTGTTTCCAAATGTGAAGGATGCAAGTATGGAATTGTTGTTAGGACTTATGTTTGAAAAGCAAACACTTTGCAACATCGACTATGACTCACAGAGTATTCACCTTGCTATCCGCAATGTACAAATAGTCACTGCTTTTAGTAAAGGTAGCGTGGCTCCATCAAGGCATGCAAAGCCACTAATAGAGCAACCCATCGCCAAGGCTAAGGAGGGGGGTCATGACTTGTCATAACCTGCTAAACCTCAAAGCCAGCAAACTGCTGGAATCAAAACTAAGGCCCATACACCGTAGTTCAAATGGAAGCCTAAAAACCAAGGGCCACCACATACAAGCACCCAATCACGACCTTGCAAGGTAAGGAACTTGTATTCAAAACCTAGGAGGTAGAGAAGAAACTATAAGCATTGACAAACGATGAAACGACGATGGGTCCCTAAGATCTTGCTGCAAGCATAGGGTTATTACGAGGGTAACACCTGGATATGGGTACCTAAAGCCAAGATGGCCAAGATCACCACTCAAATGATTTTCAAAACCTTGACTGCACCAAGCCACATTACAAAAAACACCCCAATGCCACAAAATGACTCGGGCTGCAAGGATCGTAGAACCTCAAACGCATAAGTCGGTAGAGGCTCAACAAGTCTATCACCCAAAACCATAGCTTGCCACTCACACACTTCCTCAACCCAGCCCTACTAGTACCCCTATGACCTCACTAGCACCTAATGGTGTAGCATCCCTTACTCTAACCAAGCCCATCACACAAGAAGCCCAACCACACTCTCAGGAACAACCAAAGCTGTAGCCATTATATACCAAATTATCTAGTGAAATCAAGCCTTACCCATCATAGGTCTTAAGCAATCCTACGAACTACAATTGGTCATCACACGAGCTAAAGATCTGGCTAAAAACATAGGAGACGACCTGGTCACCTACATCAAGCTCTTAGATGCCACTTTCACTCTACTTTTCTAAGAGCTATGAGCACTTAGACCTAGGTCCACTAGACCCATACTTAGCATTGGAAGTCCAAGCCATGCCATGCACCTGGGAGGAATATAAACTTTTTACTATAAAAACCCCTGCAGTCGTAGAAGAATTGATCACAAATGCTAAGATATCTCAAGACCAAGCCCTTAAACAATGGCTGATCACCTCCTATAGGAAGAGAAAAGTTACTCGCAAGCTAGCTGATAGTGACTTACCCTTCTTATGCAAGTGGTATGCTCTCAAACTCCAGTGAGAATAAGAAGGCTACCAAATCATGACCAATGCTGAGGAGCAACTGCTATTAAGACCTTTGAGTATGCTCCCACTTATGTGGCTTCAACCTCCTAGAGGGTGTTGACCATCATTTGTGACTTACCCCTAGAAGAGCACATCATGACCCACCCATACTTAGACTAAATTCTAACTCAGGAAGAGTTACACATCACTAGCAGGATCGACTCCGATGACTTCCTCATGGATGTTTTCACCTACCTCACTCAAGTAGGCATCAGTCCTTTTGACATAGACTGTTATGCTAATCTTGAATACAATCCAAACTTCTATGATTGGCTCATGCAAAAGTGAACCACCACAAGACAATGCTGAATGTCCTTCACACCTCAAACGTTAATGCTAGGAAGGGTTAGGGGCAAGGTGGATTCAGACATGCGAACAAGTAAGGTGAATGAAATGCATAAATGAAGCCTCCATCAATGATCAAGAGCGGAAGAAAGTGGATAAAAATCAACTTGTGACTGATGAAAAGTCGTAAAATTTTTGGAATGAGTAGGCTGCTTGAAGGAAAATATGCTCTCCCTATAATTAAGTATGTTAATTTTCCTTGGAAATCATAATTGATTCCTGCTCACCTTTCTGCAACAAATTACCTTGAGGACACTAATGGTGAACTATGGCATTATGACATGTACCCACTATGGTAGGCCAATATAAAAGTAGCAAACTCCCATTCTCAAAAGAGGAGTAGACAAAGTACAACCTCTCATTAAAGATGAGGGATTATAATCAATTCAAATTCAAGTATATCCTGAATCTAGAAGACATAGTCATGGAAGAACTAGCCATCCAGCAACTAGTGAAGCAGTGAAAGCTTCAAAAGTACATGGAAGCAGTTGGTTAATCCATCGACTATGAGAAGTGCACTGAGTTCCTTCAGACCTTCGACAAAAATCCAGGCAATGTCACGGTGCACCTAGAAAATGAAGCCTACCAGCAAGTAGAAATTGAGTTGAGCCTTAAGCTGGTACAGAAAGCATTGGGCCTCCCAAACAAAGTGGAGAGACAACCAAAACAAGATGTGTACGACATGTTAGGGATGGACAAAGTAACAATACACACAATGATGGAATCAACCTAGCTGATATCCCCGACCCTGATGTGCAAATCCAAGCCAAAATGGTGCACGCTCTGTTCTCTAGTCAACGCTATAATGCATTGATGAACATAATCAACGTACCGATGCTAGAGAGAATTGCAACCCAGTCCTTCGACAAGGTAAACCTCAATGGCTTCATGAGGAAGATGATAGAGACATTGGCAAAAGCATTAGCCACCAATGGAAGACCTACAGGGAGATTCCCTAGCCTCTAAAGCCATGAAATCGTCGTCCTCAAAGGCCTCCACCATTGGCTTTAGAGGAAACTTGACATCCATTATAAGTGAAGCACTAAGGAAAGCACAAGATAATGAGGCAGTTGATGAGATGTTGGATAGGTCCCTTCCACACCTAGGACAAGAACAATCCAGCAAAAGGACCATGACTGAGGATAGAGGATAGCATGAAGCACAATTTGGCCAAGGAAGGGCCAAGAAGTCAAAGAAAGAGACTCCACAAAAGAAGGCCAAAGAAGAGAGGGAGAAGAAGGAGAAAACAGATCTACATGAAGCACAAAGCAAGACCAAAAGCACGAAAGAACAATGAAAGAAAGAAGAAAGGGATGAGTTGAAGAGAATAAAGGAGGAATCTAGAAGAGTTGAGGATGAGATAAAGAAAAGAGTTGAGGACGAAGAGGGAAAGATCAGGAAGAAAGAGGAAGAATACATAGCTCTCGCTATCCGCCTCTTAGTGAAGTAGCCTTCAAGACAAGAGGAGTTGGCAACCATGAGCCCACCCCGACATGAAGGTTCAAGCACCAGCTCCAAGGCACCCAAAATCCCACTGCCCCTAATGACCGAGGGGGAAAGGGCAAGGGTCTGGTCTACCCTATCCCAACCATCCTACTACTCGCCACCCCAGTCATTGCACCCACCCAAGACTCCTCTACCATGGAAGATGCTAGCAATCTAGTGGCATGGGTGCAGTTCCTGGTCAACAAAGAGACAATTCAAGGCACGTGTGCAGGAAACCTTGTGATGGGAGTAACAAGACATACAATTGTAGACATGGAATCTAGACGAGACCTCAAACGGTCAAAGATAGAGGCATCTACAACCACTGGTCCCTCTATATTTCCATTGTCCACAACCTACGATGCCTATGTGCAAGAACTCTTGTCATAGTTGGAACGGGCAAAGGAAGACAAGAAGATAGCCATTGCTAAGATGGACACCAACAAAAGGGAGACCATGGTAGCCTCTTAGTTAGAAAGGACCCGTCAAGTGGCCACCTATCAAAGAGAATCAAGGAGCTAAGTTACAATGGTTCATATATTATGTTTTGGTTTGAGCTTAAGTACTTCAGGTGCTTACACTCCTTTTGCTACTCTCTCCCAATTGAGATAATATGCAAGTGCATTTTCTTTCTCATTTCAATTCATTATGATCACACTAGTGTAGTTGTTATTGGTGATGTATTTTCATTCCACATGTAATGTATGTGACACAAACTTTTAAGTGTACGAGTAGAGAGAGGGCATGTTGATGCTCTTTCATTATTGGTGGATTTTATGCTTATCATCAATTTCAGATGTTTTGCTGATTCAAACCTTGGATTCATCTATCCAACACCAAGTTCACAATGGGGATAAGTGACATGATGTGATTGTGTGATCACACATGAGGGGACCTGAAGGGCATGCATATGTACTGTTGGAGGAATCTTAGTATCATGATGAGCTATCCATGGAGCTTGCATTAGTATAGGAGGTATAAGGTGGCTACCTTAACTAGTTTGCTTTTAGGAAGGGATTATGTGATTTGAACTTCTTCTTCAAGGTACTTTATTATCGAGGCACATCCAGTAGAGTGCATGCTACTGGAGTATCCATGGTGCATCTTTGGTATTCTTGTTCATTGCTTGTTCACTTCCACTTGAGAGAGGCTGTTAGACATGGCCTTATCATCAGTTCATAGATGCTTGCTACCTAATTCATGGGCACTCTCTTTATTCTTTATTTATTAATTTTCCAACCTATTTTGTGGTAGGACAACTCTTTTATATTTGTCTATAAAAGGAGGGAGTGTGGCTACAATCCATTATCCATCCATTCATGTACTTACATGTAGATTATGTGAGCTAGCACTGAATCATTGTTCTCTTGTCATAGTGGATTTATTTTACTAGCTACATCTTGCATATTGTCTCTTTCATTGATCTTATGTATTTCATTAGTTTGCTATCTATTTTCCTTTTATGGAAAATTCTACTCCTTTTTACAACAAATCTACACTTATCATTAAAGTCCTTCATAAAATGGCCATTTGAATTAGATTGAACCTATAATCTTTACTCTACCATCTAATCAATAGAAACCAAATTCTTCGTGATGCATTGGTAGGATATGTAATATATCTAAAAAATAATTTGACTTATCATTATGCAAGGATAAGGGAGCTTTTCTAATGTGTGAAATTGGGTGGCATGAACTATCATCAATCTTTATATAGCATGGACTTTGTAAATCTTGCATCTCTCCAAACCATTCATCATGGTTGGTCATATGATTAGATGGATCTAAATTAATATGCCAAATATTATTACTTATCCACTTTCTTGTAAATGAATTTATCATATATTGCATAGCAAAAAGACACTCATTTTTATCATCATTCTATCTTGAAGATGGTGCATAACCTCTTGCTATAATTTACCACTACAAATGTAATTCTTTTTGTCAAAAAAATGGATTGCGATATGGTATATTCTTCCATAGTAATGAGAGATAACATAAAATTTACTAGAGCCTTTGTTCTATCATCCACCTTTCTCTAAAAATCTCATTGGTTCTAGAGTTACCAGAGCCTCCTAAAATCTGCATGTCACCAAACTACTTATTTCTTGTGTTTTGCTAATTATTGCTAATATGTTTCATACAATAATCTCTTGAGGGAAGATAACCTATCCCACACCCACTTCCTGAGCATGAGTAGAGTTCTTGGACCTGTTCACCACTTCTTTCAAAAACTTCACCCTACATCTTGATCTCTTTAGTAATCATGAGAGAGACCACCTCATCAAAATCTAGAAATGGCTTTTGTACATGTACAAAAGTTACAAAATATTTATAGGCATTTTCATTATTAATTCCATCCAAAGTAAACAAAACCAAATCATTGTTACACAACATTATATCAATAGTCAAAGCATCTACAATACTTCTTATCTTCAAAACAAACTCATTTATATACAAGTTCTCTTTCTTCAAAGAATTCATCTCTTACTCGAGTTGGACCTTCTACACTCACATATGAGTGGATATTAAGGGATCAGGGTATTAGATATACTCAATGTCTCACCCTCATAAGGTGCCATCAATGATTTATGGCGCTCAAAGTTGTAAAGCCCCCACTATGAGAAGAAGCTTATTGTAAGCCCATGGATCTTGACGTGTATGTCACATGAGGCCTATGTGACCAGATGGCAAAAAGGTGATCTTTGTGAATCTAGCCTTTGGGTTAGATAGAATAGTTTTACTAGTAACAACTCAAGGCACACTCTATTAAGTTCTTGACACAAATTGCATAGTAGGGGGACTTGCTTGAGCTAGTACATTGAACACACACACAATATACATAAGGGAAAGCTCACTCAAGATAATAAGAAGGGAGATGGGGGCAAAGATATTTTCTTACTAGTATATCTCTCTTTTTTCTCTCACAATACAATGTACACAAATTATAGATAGGATACAAGATAAAAGAAAGCGATCAACTAAGTCAAGTATTGCATAAGTAACTATCCAAATTGATTGGTGCTATAATTATACCGGTGTAGGTAGGTGTAACTAGGTAAATATAATAAGTGATAAGTCAATGGCTATGTTAGGATCATAATGACTACCAATGTGCTAAGTATAGATGTGCAGACCTATCTAATCAAGCAATCCATCATCAACGTCCCCATGTGTTAAGCTTGTCATCTCAACACTCCCTCTAAAGCTTAACTACATCTCTACAACTCCAAATAAGCTTTGAAATTTTTGAAGCTTCTATGCATCTAATGCCTTTGTGAAAATGTTAGGAATATGATCATGTGCACTAACATTTACCAATTTTATGTCTTCTACAAGTACCTTATCTCTTCGCAAATGGTAGTTTACATCAATTTGTTTTGTTCTAACATGGATCAATGGGTTCCTAGCCAACTATTTATTGCTCATGTTTCCATAATGAATGATAACTGGGCCATCTCCCTACACATCCAAATCACCCAATAACTTTTGTAGCCATACCACCTCACATGTTGCCATAGTAGCACCTCTATACTTAGACTATGTACTAGATAAAGCACCTACGAGTTCCTTTTTGCTACTTCAACTAACTGCTACACTACCAAGCAAAACCATGAATCCAATAGTAGATCTTTTATCAAACTAGCTACCATCCCAATCTACATATGTGTATCCAAATGTACATCCTTACCTACCTCATTAAAAGGTTCATAATGTAAGGTGGATTTATCATTCTCAATATGCATCTAACTGCATCCGAATGAGGCTTTCTAGGTACTTGCATAAATAGACTCACAAGTCCAACAACATAGTTCAGGTCTAGCCTTGTCATTGTCATATAGATCAAACTCCCTACTACTACCTGAACATAGCACGGTCTTCTATCTCATTCCAAATATTAGCACTCAATTTTACATTTTGCTCCAATGGCACCAAAAGAGGCTTACATGCCATCATACCATGCTTCGACAGGATATCCAAGCCATACTATCTTTGGGACAACCATATACCATCAACACATTTGATCATCTCAATACCAAGGAAGTATCTCAGCTCATCCATATCCTTCATCTTAAATTTTTGTTTCAAAGGGCCCTTGACATTAGCAATTCCCTTGTCACTATCACCTGTAATAATCAAATCATCCATATAGATGACTATGACAACCAAACCTACATCATCCTTCCTCACATGAAGTGAGTTATCTACATCTGAAACATAGAGTTAAATGTTAACAAGATACTATCCAATCTTATTCGACCATACTCTAGGTGCTTGTTTTAGCCCATAGAGTGCCTTATTTAAGTTGCACATATATGTGGGATGCTCTAAATCTTCATAATCTACTGGCTACTCCATATACACCTCTTCTTGTAAATCATCATGCAAGAAGGAATTCTTCACATCTAATTTTTGTAAAATCTAATCTTTGTATGTTGCCAAAGCACTCACACGTCTAATTATAATTATTTCCATCCTAGCAATTGGATTGTATGTCTCTTTCTAATCTATGTCATATATTTGTGCATAGACTTTTGCGACTAGCCTAGTCCTATGCCTACTAATAGAGTTATCTACATTATGCTTTATCTTGTAGACCCACTTGCAATCAATAGATTTCTTACCTTGGGAAAATAGTACTAGATCCCAAGTCATATTGGTCTCTAATGTAGCCATCTCCTTGTCCATTACTGCATCCCAATGAGCATGAGCAACAACCTCCTCAAAACAAGTGGGCTCAATTTGTGTGTGAAAATGCTTAACCATGGATATGTCACCACATGTGGAAGAACTAGAAAAGTAGTAAAAATGTCACTCATTTGACTTTTCAATGCTTACCCATAGTAGGATTCATGTTAATGGATAGAAGTCTCAAGTGGTAAATTGCATGTTTGCCATATTTTTTTGCCACTTGGTTTTGAAGCACATTCTTACTACTAGAGGAAGTGTGGTCCTACAAGCAAGAATTGTGGTGTCGCTATGGTATTTGGAATCTCGAATGGAATTTTTAAGCATTTAATGGAACATTTGCCACTTGGCATGGAGAAGAAACCTTAGAAAAGAGGAAAATCATAGCCTAGATGTTAGGAAAAAGAAAAAGAAAAAGCATGAGGAAAAGAGACCTACAAGTGATAGAAGATTGTGTGGTTTTTAGAGTAGATGGCGATGAGTTAAAGAATGGTCATCGAATGGATTTGCTACTAGAGTTCTCTATTATCTTGCTACAACAACAAGGGTTTTTCTTTAAACCACTATTTCCCTCTCTACTATTGCAAGAAGCGCAGTGAGTGTAGTCTTTTATTGGAGGTATTGTTATCAATGAGAGAAATAGAAAGAATGTTGTTTCACTCTGTGTTCTTGATTGTATATGTCATGCATTAGATGTTTCTCATGAGTTAGAGAAGGAAAGTGAGAGATTTGGTGATTGAGGTAAAGCGGATGTGGAGGGTATAAGAGAGAGCCATTCATATTAAGAATGTAAGCAAGAAAGACAATTGAATTATACTTGAGAAAGTACATGAATTTATAGCTTTTCAACTTGCACATTCCCCCTTATCTTTGCCTATGGGATACATTGCATACATTATAGCTAGCCTCTTTTGGGAACCAAATCATTTTTCCTTATTCATCCCCATGTCTATCCATTTCCTTAGGCCTAATTCCTATACATATGCATCAAATATTCTAACAAACCCTCCTTTGATGCATGGTCAGCAGTCATCATTACTGATTACCACTATCATCAAGTATGTGCTTTCAAAATAATATTTCCCCCCTTGATTCATCTATTATACTCATAAGTATGTGGTGTGACCAAAATAGGATGTAAGAAAATGACATTGGATTGAATAGGAGATTTTTCCCCTTGGCTACATCATTAATGCCTATGATGGTGGACTTTACAACTATGGGATCCAGAATAGGTGTCCATTGGATGGAGATACATTATTGGATTCATTAGATTTAGATACATCATGATTTTGAGGCAACTTGTTTGCATAGTTTACTTGGTTAGAAAAGCACTCTCTCTCAAAATGACCAAAACATCTATAAATTGTGCATTGATGTTTACCTTTCTCCTTGCAAATATTTTCTTTATGATTCCAATGATTGTGTTTGAGCCTTGAGATTCTTGTAGGAATTAAGACATTGTAATGAGTGGTGGTAGAAGTGCTCCAAACGGATTTAATCTTGCTTTCTCTCTCTAGCAAATAAGGATGCTTCAATGTCATGCAACTTAACATCTTCCATAGTAAATAATGTTTCAACTAGTCATCAATAAAAGTGACAAAATAATGACAGCCTCCAAGAGGTGCAGCTTTAGTAGTCCACACATCAGAGATTTTGATAACCATCGATATCATAGCTTGCTAATAAAATAGGTTTGACCTCATCTTCATCTAGTATTCTTTTAAGAACAACTAGTTGTTGTTTAATGTCCTTATATTTATTCCAAGGACTTGTGAGATGTTACTTTGGGTTGAGCTTTAGACTATAAAGTTGCATTAGTAGTTTCACCTTTGAGTACTTAGATTCACTGCCAAAGACTTTGTTGAGCTCCTTCCATGCTCACTTGACAATTGGAATACCATCAATGTGATGTATGCATTGATCACCTAAGATTGCTACTATGTATCCCAATGCTTTCTCATTATTTTTGTCATATTCCTCTCTCGATCTTGTTCCACCTCTCCCAATGATAATGCCCCACAAGTTATTTTGCATAAGTAGATACATCATTTTGGATTTCCAAGTATAGAATCCAAACCCTATGAATTTATCAATTACATCTTGAGTTGTCACTTTGCTTAATGGAGAGGTCTTATCAGGTTATCTTCCAGGACAGTATCTAACTCCAATTTACAAGGCAGAGAGAAAAAAAATTTATAGATAGGCTAAATGCAAATGTGCAGTGCTTTGTTGACAATGAACTGGTTCATGGAAACATAGATCAGTCTGTAGTGTGAACAAGAGCTGAATACAAACTAGTTTGATGTATCAATGTGAAATGGGGATCAAGAAATAACTGGTTTACAACAGATAGGTGCGAAAAGGGGTTTTGAGAAGAGGGTTTCTTTAAAACCTTAGAAGAGAGTAATAAAGAGTAATAGGGGATAAGGTTGATAAGTAGTAGCCACATCATTTTTTGACATCCTAAATTGATGTAGGTCTTTAACATGGCCGATCAACAATGTGATTATCAACATCCTTCCATATCATCTCAATTTGTTTTTGGGCTTCAAGCTTCACAATGGACCACTTCTTCTCTCTTCTCTTCCTCTATCTCTATTCAAATCAAGTGAACTCTAAGAAATACACTTTGTAAAGATGCTTTAATGGCTATCCTTCTTCCTTCTTTTGATAATGGAAGCCTTGAACTAAAAAATTAGCACAAGTGAAAGCTATACCCTGCTTGGCAAAGCCTCTTCCATACCTTCCATGTTCGTTGAAATACTTCAAATTAGTCTTCAACTTTGAGCTTTGAGCTTCTTTGGGCAACACCTTTTTCCTTGTCTTGAGCTTCTCCAAGCAATGTAGTGTTGAGAAATAAACAAATGATGTATGATCCAAGAAGAGCTATCCTAAATCCCATATGCACAGTGAGGACAGTGGAACAACCCAAATTCTATAAAGCATTGTACTAGACTATCACTTTTATATGGAATGAATACAATGTCATGATGCTTTGTACTTTCAATTAAGTGTCTTGTCACTGTCAATCTTACACAAGATTGTGTTTATGAGTCCAAGCTGCCATCTTGGAACCTAATTCACTTGTGTAATAGTTTTTTTCTACTTGTCCATGTCATTATGAGTTTAGTCTTCATCTTTCATCCACGATAGCTTGTGTCATGCTCTAGATACGCATTGTTTAACATGGTATCAGAGCACAGTTGAGCATGGCACAGCTCCATTTTGCTCTCGTCTAGATCAACTTGAGTTCAGTTCAGCTCAATACAAGTCCACGACCTCATCTCTCACTCCTTCTCCACTTAACCTTGTGGTAGCCATAGCCAACAATACCCTGCCTGCTTGAAGCTCTCATATCTCTCTCTACCGGCCAAATTTTACCAAGCTTCCTTGTGGATAAGTGTTCCCCGCTACTGAAGCTTATCTGTATCACTTGAAACATCAGCATTGCCCTTCCACAAGCTCAGCATTATCAATTTTCTTAGGCTCTGCCATAGCCACAGACCTATACCTACCTTTGATTGAGCTTCTTGATCTCCACCTACAGAGCATAAATTCACTTGCTCTCTTCTAGAGAGTTGTTATTTGACTAAAGACGCTTCCTCCCATCATATTAGAAGCCAACATTATGCTCCACAGGACTAGGCATTGTCAAAAAATGTGAAACAGGTGCAGAAATCATAGGCAGGGAATTGACATCATCCAGCGCGACTAGCACGCCAGACTGTCATCCTTAACTTCATAGGGCTTTTGTAGAGCTTGAAGAGAGCTACATTTCCATTAAAAAACTTTTGAAAATGATCCATTGTAGCTCATGAAATCAGTAAAAAACCAGACCTGGGTCTAAACCCTAATCTAAGAAGCCATAGCTAAAGCTTCAAAATTTGACATTTTTCACAATTTCTTCTCACTGAAGTTATCAACAGTGATTTTAATCACTGAGAAATACTCTCTAAAGTTCATTACAGTTTTGAAGTGCCCAAGGAAGCTCAGAAGTCGTCCACAAAGTTCATGAGAGAAAGCAAATCAAGTACCAACTAGTATCCATTAATACTCAACTAGTGTCAATTTGACATTGATTCTCTTGTGTCTCTTGACACATTAAAATAAAATATTTTGCTGGTTAACTAAAGTTTAGCAGCATGGAATTCAATGGTGAAGGATTTCATGCCTGGAAGAAGAAGACCATGTATCACCTGATGCAAAAGGACTTGTGGGACCTGTTTGAAGATGATGCAGATAGCAAGAAGGAAGATGATGAAGATAGGTTCGTTGAAGAAGACCAACTCAAAACCAAATAATGGAAGAAGATGAATAATAAGGCGCTAGGCATCACTTCCTGGGGACTAAGTGATGATGTGCTACATCACATCTCTTGCATTAGAAATGCTAGAACCACTTGGGAGGAACTTGACTGAATGTTTGGTACCCAAGCAAAGAACTCAAATGTAAAAATATTCATGTAGTTTAATAAACTAGATATCAAAGACAATGCTTCTATGACCACACACATTAACAAGTTCAAGAGCCTAAAAACCTAGCTCGCAACTCTTAGGAAGAATATTGATGAAGATGAAGCAATAGTCGTACTACTTGCAAGTGTAAACAAGGATCCATATGAGAACCTTGTGTCCACTCTAAGTAATGTTCCCAGTCTCTCACTCAAGGATGTTGAGCACTCACTGCTTGATGGAGAAAGCAAATTTAAAAGCAAAGATGTAAAAGAGAATAGCTCAAGGAAAAACCTCGTATTTTAAATTCTCTAATATGGTGTTCTATACATGTATTCTAAAATGAAACATATATTTTAGTCTATATTTCTTGATAAAATATTACAAAGCTTCAAGAATCACTATGAGTGCTATCATTGCAAGGATTGTGGGATTGCAAAAGACGTAGGATTGGTGGTAAGAAACTATCTCTTTTCATTTCAAATATATATTCAAAGTGAAATTA
Source organism: Lygodium microphyllum (assembly GCF_053477565.2). Taxonomy (NCBI): domain Eukaryota; kingdom Viridiplantae; phylum Streptophyta; class Polypodiopsida; order Schizaeales; family Lygodiaceae; genus Lygodium; species Lygodium microphyllum. The sequence goes on from NC_141138.1 coordinate 42,315,661, forward strand.
AATACATTTCAGGATACTCTTCCCAGAAAAACATTATAATGCTCTGAAACTCATTGAGGAGTGGTGAGTATTGCTACAAGGACTATGGGATTGTAGGTAATGAATAGTTTTTTCTTCCATATCTATATACCAAGGTGTAAAAGCATGTATATCAGTACTCTTCGTTGATAAAATACCATAAAGCTCTCAAGACCCAAAGAACTTCATGAGTTGCAAAAAACTTGTATTATGCGAGCATGAAACATAACCCTAAGTGATAAATATTTGACCACATGGCTAAATCTTGATCCATATTTGAAAGTGGGATTTGGAAAGGTAGCTTTTATAGTATTTAGGGTAGACTCCACCTTTAATAAGTAAGATAACAAGCTTTGACCATGTGGTCAAATAATAAAGGTATTAGGGGTTCCCAAAGTGCTTGGAAATTCCCAAATTCCCTAATATAGTATTATAGGACTAAAAGAGGCAATTTTCTACCTACAACTTTGTAGTTTCCATAGTGACACCCAAGCTACCTGTAGTGGTAGTACTTGCAACACAACAGTCCCCACAATGAGTCTACTCCTAAAAATAAGGAGACCAATTTGAATATTTTAATTGTTATGGGGCTAGATTGATATCTTGATGGAAATAAAGTGAAGTAGAGAACCTTGTTTTGCCTTCTATGGTGTAGATCCAAAAACTTTGTTAAGAATTATTGGCCTTTATCTTGTGGTGTTGTCTTGGGACTTGATAGAGGCTGACCATCCAATTCACTTACCATTGATTGGTGCCCCCACCAACGAGGGAGGGCATGTTTTTTGCTTTGATTTCCAACTTGGAATCCACTTTGGTATCAGATCAAGGCGTTATGTACTCTTTATTTGAAAATGCTTTTGCACGAATTTGGTCAATTGAAGTGTTATTTAGAAGCATATGATTATATATATGATACTTGTGCAGTCAAGGATGACAAGAAGCAAGGTTTGCTCTTCGTGTTGGCTTGCCATACGAAATCTATGTTTTTGTAGGTGCTCCAAAAGTATGTTTTGGATGCTGCTATGTATGACAAATATGATAGATTGCCAAAGACAAAGGATGCTCTCTTGAAATTTAGCAAGGACATTTCAAATGGAAAATCAAAGTATGTTGATGAGTATACATATCTGTGGCATAAGGAAGACAAGCATTTTGGCATAAAGTGCTTAAGAGATGAGGTTTTAAAACTTGTGGATTTGAATTTCAAGTGTGAAGAGGTTGTCTTGGAAAAGTCATTGGTTGATTATGCATTATGGAAAGTGGAGGAAAGTTTTTTTGAACAAGAAGTGAAGCATGAGGATGAACCAACACAATAGTGTATTGCAAATGGAGCCATAAATGCAATCAATGCTTGTAATGTAGATTCAAGAGTTCCATATGCATTTATGGATTCTCTTTGTGAAGATGAAACTACTCATTTGGATGACTTGGATACTGATTTGGAGCCATTTGTTAAGAATAATGTTAAGATATGGCTATGTGTATACATATAATTTCTTTGATGAAATTGATTTGGAATGCAAAGTTGTTGGAGCATATGCTATTGGTGATGCATGTGATGTAGGTTGTAGAGAATCTCCTCTTGGGTATGAGGGTGTTGATGTGGATTATTTTCATTATCTACAAGACTCTCATGCTATGCTTCTGGTTGGTGAAGACTTTGTCTCTATGTATGGGTTGTCTGATGAGTTAACTCCCTAGGGTTGCCAATGATTATGAAGATTATTACCTTTCACATGTTGCTTTGGATTCCCCTTTTGATGTATATCATGCTCATATGGATGGTCTACATGACAATGAAGATTCCATTTGCAAGTATGGGGTGGTTGAAGATGAGGACTATATCTACATTTATGGCTTGTTTGATGATGAGTTTCAAGTTCCATCAAGCTTCCAATTGAAGAAAGAGGACATTGGCGATGACTTTGTGCATAAAAAGAAAGAGTGTGAGAGCATTGGAGATTATGAGCTGCATAGTTATGGATATGGAGGTCAAGTCATTGATGTTGAAAAACATGGATCCTTGAGCAAGGTCTAGCTGTGGAAGATGGAAGTCGATGACAATAATCATGATGACTGAGACTAGACACACTAGATGTTACTCAAGTGAATTAGGTTCTAAGATAGATTAGCTTAGACTCATAAACACAATCTTGAGTACTAAGAGAGAGAAAACTTAAAGTGCAAAGTACAATAGCATTCTCATTTAACTCAATGTCAAGTACATGCTTTTATAGTTGTAGGATGGTTGGATCCCTTTTTCTCACTTTTCCTATGGGGTTCAAGTACCTTCTCCTAGGCTATTACATGTCCCTTGCCCTATTTCTCCATACAAAGAGGCTATCTTAGGAGTGTGATTGCATAAATCTCAACACCCCTCCTCAATCACAACCATAAAAAGCACTGAGTATACAGAGGTTGTCATGGGTTGAACCTTGCTAAGTGTAGACATGGAAGAAAACCAATCATATAAAGCTATTGATTGTCAAAAGCCCTCACTAAGTGTATAGAGATTGTAGTGCATAGGTTACATGAGGATTACAAAGCTTATGAATGGAGCATGCAAGTACATACAAGGCTTAAAAAAGTCGGTCTAAATAGTGGGAATAGAAGGATTGATAAGGCTTGTCTTTCTTCTTCTTCTTTTCTTCATGGTCTTCTTCTTCTTTGGCAATTGCTAGGTAGGCCTTTTGGGACATTTCTTGGCATAACAAAAATTTTCAATGTGTCCCATTCTTTTGCAAAAATCAAAGACAATGTATTTCTTCCCTTTGTACTTGTTATTGACATTGAGAACCTATTCTTCCTTTGAAGTGCTTGCTTCTTCTTTTCCTTTAAGCTTTTTTTCTTCTTCTAGGAGTGATGATTTAATGACACCTGTTTTGGATTTGGCATATTAATTAGTGTGGTGGAGACATTACCAAATTATGAAGGAAGACTTTTTAGTAGAACTCCAATGCATATATCTTTATCCATTTTTAAATTAATCCCTACAAGTTGAGCTAGCAGACTTTCCATATAATTAAGATGGGTTGTGAGGGATGTATTAGCCTTCATATCAAACTTGAAAAATTCAACGAATAATCCAAGATTTGAAGATTTAGATTGGGCACCAAACAGTGTGTCCAACTGTTCCCAAGTGGCATGAGATGTATCACATGTATCTACATGGTGGATATAATTGTCATCAAGCTCAAGCTTGATGATAGCTTGGGCTTTGTCATGCTTTGTGGGAGTTTTCACTCAACCGCCAAGACCCATGGACCGCTTATTGTTTCAAACGTTCCAAGCCGAGCACTAATGGCTACCTCTCACATAACCGACGCGCCATCCATATCTACGGGTGTAGTGATCTTACCTCTGTGCCGTTCGAGTTACCTCCTCTCCCGCGCACTCCGGTAGCTCCACGATCCAAGTGCAAGCTTCAAGCAAGATCGATCCTCCCGCTCCAAGCTCCAAGCTCCATTGCCGCAAGCAAGACAAGACAAGAGAAGAGAAGAGAAGAAGAGAGGAGAAGATGGAGAGCTTCTCCACCCCACGGTCCCTCACCCTCACACACTCACTCCCTCACACTCTCACACTCCCTCTCTCAAGCACAAGCTCAAGCAAGCAAGAACAAGAAGAAAAAGAAGAATAGGAGAGCCCCTTTTGGCCACACACAAGAATGAGCTTCTCATTCACTTTTCAACTTTATATACAAAACCCTAAATCCCTTTTGGGCAGTCATCCCCTTTTCCCCTTTTTTACATGGCTGGCCGTAGCCTAGGCTCTTTTTCCCATTGTCCTTCTATCTTCCTAGATTCCTTTTCACCGCCCATCTACATTTACAAATTGCGCAGATGAGAGCCCGGCGCTCTTTTACATGATTTTAGGGTGCGCATTTTTATTTTAAAATGCGCCTTTCCCCTTTTGTATTTGCCTTGGACTTTTAAGGTTGCCCTTGCGCTTTTGGCCTTTTCTCCTATTCTTTCTTCAGTCGGGCTACCTTTTTTCCACCTTTGCCCTGTGTCTTTTTTATTTCCTTTTGCTTTCTTCGTGTTGGGGTTAACATTACCCCCCTCCTAGACGAGGGCCAGTCCCATGGCACTCACCATCGTAGGTAGCAGGCTATAGCATGCACCGAAGACGTAGGTGACAAGGACGCCTGTGGTTTCCGTGGAGGAGTGGTGGTGGTGGTGTGGAAGAAGGTCCTGGGGGCTTGTTGGTGGCCAAGGTGGCTGGTGGAAGGTTGTTGGAGTTGGTGGTAGGGCTATTCTATGTTGGGGATTGCATTGATGGCTGGCACAAGTGTTGGTTTGTTGGGGATTCTGCACATGACGATTCTTTACGGGCTTGTCGGATGGTGAGGGATAAGCATTTAGAGTTGGGTGTTGATGAGGAGTGAATGACACTTTTGTTGGAGTCTTCAACACCTACAATTGAAAACCTCGCATGTGGTCTCTCCCTAAGGGTAGTGCTAGTCTTCTCTATTGTGCACAAGACATAGTTTGATTAGTTTGGGAGACAGGTCGAACTCTAAGCAAGCCTGGAGTATTGTTCTGCACTTGAGGACCCAAACTGTGGATATACTTCGGTGCAGATATTATGTGAGTGCTTGTGCATACTTAGATATTACGTAGTTAGAAGACCGCGGGCTAGTTTCTCATAACAATGCATGGATGAAGCAAAGTTGTCCATGTGGAGAAGAAGTCCACGTGAAGGTATATGAGACATCCTTTGCATTGTGAATGCACGATGTAGCATAATTGAATTCAGGGACACCGCACTTTCGTAGCTGAAACTATTGGACTTGCTTGATGAGTACGGTGTACTTTTCATGGCCAATCGTGCGGTGCTTATCACCACTGACTGCAATGGTACTAAGGCAGAGGGCAAGAGAGAATTGTGCAAGTGGGTCAGGGTGACAGGTCTAACCATAGGCGAGACAAGCTCCCCAGGTGTGTCCTACCCTTGATGTGCCCTGAACAATTGTGGGTGATGATAAAGGGCTAGGGGACTAGGGACGGAGCCAGTCGATCAAGGTCACCGAATGTACCTAATTTGAGGACCCCTAGGTGCTGTGCTGTGATCGTGGGTGCTTCTTATCTTTTCATTTGTTTCTTTTCTTTTCTTTTCTTTTCTTTTCTTCTTCTTCTTCTTCTTCTTTTTTTTGGGACTTGCCTGAGTACAACCATTACAATATGTTGAGGCTATCAGCCTTTCAATGGGTTGGAAAATGTCAACCTTCGAAGGCTCAGGAAATTGATATTATAGTGATGATTGTGCCCTAGCCTCGTTGTTAGAGAAGCAGTTGTCGAGATGGGGAGATACACTTGAGATATTGCAAACCTTCGTGCAACACACGCGATGTTGATACAATTGAGGTAACGACTGCCATGAGCCAACTATAGAGCTTGACCCAGAAAGAGAGCATGGCCCATGAATGTGCGTTGGTCCATGCGATGTGGGTGGTCGGCAAGGGTGATTTTTGCTTTCGGCAGCGTGGCCTTGCCGCAGCTTATTGTGGGGTTGTTGGTGTTGCGGTGATCAGCCATTGAACACTTTCGCACAAGGACCTGTATTATCCTGCATCCACTTGTCACTTCGTGAGAGTACATGCTCTCTTGTGTTAAGTGCATCGAATCAAATGCATTCATGATATGACATAATTTTTTAGAATTCTATGCTGCCCTTTCTACCCTTGAGCATCTGGTGCCCGAGTGTGCGTTGGGGATCTGTGCAACTGGCGTTGCCACATTTTGTGTGCCTATCTGACCGTCTGCTTTCCTAGCCCGCGGATTCTTCGGCCTTCGTCCGGGGCGGTGTCGCTTAGGGCCTCGCTTCTTGGCATACCTCTTGAGGGTGGACACATAGCGCTCCGGTGGAGGGGCGCGTGCCACATGCTCCCTTGTCTATGAAGAGCGTCCTTGCATGCTAGGTGTCCATGGTTCTCCATGTGTTCCGTCTAGAAGGCTGCAAGATGCAACCCAAGGGTTAGACCTTGAGACAGGATACAACTATTCGTAGGAAGGGATTTTAGTGTGGGTTATCAAGCGCATATGACAAGGAGGGGAGGGGTGAGGCATGCAGTGTTTGTTGTAGAGGGATGGCCCCCATGCTGATGTTCGCTTTGCCTCTAGTCATTAGCGGATATTGTCTTATGCTAAGTTGTGTGGACTGGTTGTCATGGAGTGGGACAGGGTACATCCTCGGAAGGATAGACCAAAAAGGGAAGAAGGTGTATAGAAAGGGGCTGCACCCTGTCTACACCATCAGTGTTGTTGGTCATGGCTTCCTATAGCGGCAATGTGGGTTGCATGCCCTTCACTTGGAGGTGGGGATGGTCACACGGCTTTTAAATGTGTGATGAGAGGAGGACTCGAGGAGCTTAGCCTATCAGACCCAACTCTTCTCCTTGCGCTTGACTATCATTACTTGTGTGTGTTGTTCAGTTAGCACTCGAAGGGAAGTTGGTGCTAGATAGGTTGGGTCCTTTTGAGACCGCCATTTGGCCAATCGCTCCTCTGAGACTGTCATGATCTAAGCCCCTAGTTCGGCCATTGCAACGCGGTTCTCACACCAACACTGTTCAAATTGACTTTGGCCGTTTGTTAGTTGCTTTAGTTGCTCTATGTCCACAAGATTCGGTCGGCAAAGCACATCATTGAACGTGACGGTTAAGCATAGTTCGTCAGCCTCCTCGTCAAAGATGAGTCACATGCGTTCATGTAAGAGCTTGTTATAGTGTTCATCAAGATGTTCTTGCTCTTCCCAAGATAGAGAAAATGGAAAATAATCTTCAAGCTGCTCCTTTGGGATTGTGCCCACGTCCGTAAGGACATAGACTCGTGCGAACACCTTGAGCTTAGCATCCAACTCAGTTAAGCATTCTGTGACACTTCTACGTTCAACGAAGCCTTGCTCGATGGCTATCTCATGCAAAGTTCTAAGGGTTTCCTTAGGCTTTAGTATAGCTGGGGGCTCAGGCCTAGATGAGCAGGATTGGTCAACGCTAGGATTGCTCATGCTCTTGGGGTTTCCCTGTTTCCCTTGAGGCTTCGTTACTGCGTCATGGTTCTCCTTGGGTGTGACTAGTGCGACTTCGTCATCCCGTCGTGATAGTGCTATATCCATTCTTGCTTTGTCAATGCGAGTTCTATTGTCAGTAATAGAGCATTGCAAGCAACCATTGAGGGTAACGACTGCTTTGATTTGTCGGAGCACACGGATGTGACTGAAGTTTCACCGCTATTAGGAGAGACATCAATGGGTTCATTGGTGGATGGACTTGATGCTTTATTCCCCAGCTCTTCATCGCTCTTGGTCTCAATGCTCTTGGGGCCCACAACCACCTACAACTGTTGTTGTTTCCGTTGTTTCCTCCTCTTTTTATTGGTCAGTGCAGGTGCATCCAATGGCTCAAGACCTTGGGCCAGGTCGACCGCTGATGTGCTTGGCTGGGCCTCAGCATTTCCCTTCTCTAGTGTGTCCTTATGAGACATGACCATGGCTTGCTGAGTGGCCTCGCTAGGTTGTGAGAGTACAACTGGCTTCCTTTTTGGAGAGCCTAGCTCTTCAGCCAACTCCCTTGTGTGTAACTCCTCCAGCCTAGGCTTTAGGCACCTTGGAAGCGCTGGAGTTGTCAAGGCAATTGGTTCTGACACCTCCTCCACAAGTAAACCACTAAGGACACGTTCCAAAAGGGGTGTTGTCACGGCCAAAGATTGTGACTGCTGTGGTCCCTGATTGGAAGTAGTGGTGGCTAGTTCAGTGGACTGACTACCGTTGGTAGACTGCGGTGTCAAGTCTTGAGGCAGATCAGAAGTGGTCGTGCCTTTCGATGCCCTTAGAGCATTCACTTGCATAGATTGAGTATCCGTTGATCTAGCCACGGTGGATTGCACAGGCACATCCTTAGGTTGAGAGCTAAGGGTGGTGTCGTGTCCTGCCTCTTGGACATTTGGAAGCTTTGATGTAGGTCGAGATTGGGATTGAATAGCCACACTTGACGAGTGTTGTGCTTCATGTGTCCGTGTAGGGGAAGAGGGTGTAGGAGACTTAGGACTCCTAAGTGGCTTTGACACTGGCTTGGAGATTTACTCGTGGCTATTAGATGATTATGCTATTTGCTTTGTTGAGCACTTAACCTTGCCCTGAGCAATGTTGTGCCTATGATGCTTGCTATCCTCTTGGGGAATCAAAGGCTCCTTGGGCACTAGCAGTTTTTGCATATCCTCAACGATTACATCTGGCATCTGCTTGTCAAGCACGCTAGGCCGAGGATCTACCCTCCGATTGGTCCCGTTTGGTTTCTTGATTTTGACCATGAGGGGCTCGGTCACTCCACTGTTGTTAACTTGAGACTTGGATTTTCGCTTAGATCTCCTCCTACGCTTCCTTGCTCTTGATACAATCTGGCCTTCAGTCGACCACAGAGGTTTAGCAAGGGGTTTTGGCACCCAAATCCATCGGTTGCCTGCATAATACCCTTGAGCCTGAAGCCACGCCTTGGATATCCATCGTGGCGTTGTGCTAGCTCTCCATCGATGCTTGCGTCTATAAGGCTTGGACTTCTTTTGGGGTCTTCTACGATATTTGTAAGTCCAAAGCCTGTCCTTGGCATTGTCTCTTGGCCTTCTTGGTTCAGGCATGGCCTCACTCACTGGCTCTCGTTGTTCGACCTGTGCTTGTATTAACTCTTCCAAGAAGTCCTTGTTCTCGTTAATGGGCTTGATTGTTACGTCAGCACCTTCCTTGCCTTTCCCTCGAGGTTTGCTGAGGTCACCCTTGCTAAAGGTCGTGACTATCCTCACACCTGGTAATGTCAAGTGTATCCTCTGAGCTATGTAGTCCGCCTCACACTTGGTAGCCTTTTTGAAGGGCCTTTCTAGGAGGATTTCCTTTCCACCATTCTCACTATTGGGAGGAACATAGAACAGGAGTGGCAAGCTTTCTGTTTCAATTGTTACAAGGATTCTGCACTTTCCTAGAAGTGCTTGTGGGTGTTCCCTGTAAGGATTAAGAGTTGCATCAGTCAGTGTGAGCTTTGGTTGGCCTAGTAGGGTCCATGATTCATAGGTCAAGATATTAAAATCTGCTCCTTCATCAATTAGAGCATCAATAGTATGCTCTCTTTTCGCAGTGAGTTTGACCCTAAGATAAGCAGGTGGTACTATGTCTTCATCTTCCGGGTCTTGGCTTGTAAATTTAAGCCTTCTGACAGATGCCCTTGAGTTCTCGACTGCACGACCAGATGTGGATTCTCCACTGCTGTCTTAGATCGTCAATGCAGTGCTATTCAAGGTACATCTCTCGTTAAGAGTGTCGTGTCTAGTCATCCTCGCATTTGTAGCTTGCTGAAGTTGCATTCTGCTCTGACTAGACACGGGTTGAACACAATGTCTTTGTATTCTCGTGGTGTGGCCTTTTTGCCCTTGATGGCTAGATTGGCCCATTGATGTTCTAGGGTCTCTGTTTCTCTCTGTTCGGGTATGGGCTTTTGGTTGCTCTATTGCAAGTGAGGCTCCATGCTCGTGTAGAGCCATTGCTACACTAGGGTCCAATTTGAAGGACGTGTCACAGCGCGCGTTTTCTCTCCAACCTACCCGGGGAGGTGCAGAGGGGGCAGAGCCCCCTCTGCGGGGGTCTGGGGGGGCAGTCCCCCCCGGCCCGCAGGGCCATTACAGTAAAAGCCATGCACAATTTGGAGGACCGTTTATAGCCAAATTTGAACCACTTACTCTAAGTTTCAGCGCGGTAATGGATATGTGATATGGTTTCAGCTCTATATGGTTTCTCGGTTAATTTCACTGTCTTCAAGTTAAAATTTGAGAAAATATAAATTCGGCCTAACAGGTCCGAATTGCAGGGTCCGAGTGGGTCACTCGGACGGGCCGAGGCGCATGGGCCGAGGGCTAAGTTCAGACGATTCGGACGAATTCGGACACGATCACTCGGGCGGGCCGAGGCACTTGGGCCGAGAGCCGAATTTGAGTCTCGGACGGGTTTTTTCTCGGACGGTCCGAGACCGACTAGGGTTTGGCCGAGTGGACCGGGTGGTCCGAGGGCCGAGTTTGGGCCTCGGACTAGAGTCGATGTGACTCGGACGCGCGGAACGCCGCACGTTTTTTTTTTTTTGCCAAAGCTCGCAAAATTCGTCGTGCAAGGCGCTAGGGGTCTTCCCCCTTGTCGAGCAACTCCAGATTGGTCCTACTACTGTAGGGGGAGGTGTAGAATTACCTGGGCTAGCCAAAGATCTCCCTGATGCCAAGATTAAAGCGGATTTCCTCACCAAGCTTTCCTCTTCTCTCCTGCTCTCCTGAAACCCTACAATGCACACTGTGGCCTTTCTTGCCACTTCTGGCCCTTATACCCTCTTTCGGGTATGATATTGGCACCCCCAATAACTCACTTACCGACCTTGGGCATCACAAGTAAGTTTTTTACCACTTTTGCACGATTCTTGCCTTGTTTCTGCCCTGTTTTGTAACAGTAACCCTAATGCTTATTTTCTTTGTTTTTCTTTGTTTTCTCCTACTCTAATGCATCCAATTCACAAAGTAAATACCTACACTACTCCATCTCACAACATAAATCTCAAGAAAAACAACAAACCTACTTGCCAAGGAGATCAAATACCATCTTCCACCCCCTCGCTTCCTACCTATCTCAAGCACCGGTTCGGGGGAAACCCTACTCCAATGCTTGATTCCAAGCGCGCAAGCGCTCAAGGCTTGAATCTGTTGGTCCCGGCAACGGAACCAAAATGTGGGAGTTTTCACTCAACCGCCAAGACCCACGGACCGCTTATTGTTTCAAGCATTCCAAGCTGAGCACTAATGGCTACCTCTCACATAATCGACACACTATCCATATCTACGGGTGTAGTGAGCTTACCTCCGTGCCGTTCGAGTTACCTCCTCTCCCGCGCACTCCGGTAGCTCCATGATCCAAGTGCAAGCTTCAAGCAAGCTCGATCCTCCCGCTCCAAGCTCCAAGCTCCATTGCCGCGAGCAAGACAAGAGAAGAGAAGAGAAGAGAAGAAGAGAGGAGAAGATGGAGGGCTTGTCCACCCCATGGTCCCTCACCCTCACACACTCACTCCCTCACACTCTCACACTCCCTCTCTCAAGCACAAGCTCAAGCAAGCAAGAACAAGAAGAAGAAGAAGAAGAGGAGAGCCCCTTTTGGCCATACACAAGAATGAGCTTCTCATTCACTTTTCAACTTTATATACAAAACCCTAAATCCCTTTTGGGCGGTCATCCCCTTTTCCCCTTTTTTACATGGCCGGCCGTAGCCTAGGCCCTTTTTCCCATTGTCCTTCTATCTTCTTAGATTCCTTTCCACCGCGTGTCTACATTTACAAATTGTGCAGGTGAGAGCCCAGCGTTCTTTTACATGATTTCAGGGTGCGCCTTTTTATTTTAAAATGCGCCTTTCCCCTTTTGTATTTGCCTTGGACTTTTAAGGTTGCCCTTGTGCTTTTGGCCTTTTCTCCTATTCTTTCTTCAGTCGGGCTACCTTTTTTCCGCCTTTGCCCTGCGTCTTTTTTATTTCCTTTTGCTTTCTTCTCATGTTGGGGTTAACATGCTTCTTTTGCCACTTTGCTACAAGAGCGACATCTCTGGATTTCTTTTCTTGGCCTCTAGTTATTAACCAAAGGCTCTTCTTCATCAGCATAAACTTGCTCCTTGTTTGCCAAGTGTGGAAGCTCGTTCCTTTGAAGTGACATGATGGTGAATCTTTTCCCATACTAGATGGCATGTGCAATAGCAAGTCAGCTTCAACAACCAAGGTAAATCTAGCAAGAGAGTTGAAAAAGAAGAAATTATGCCAAAAGACACAATAGCTATTAATGTAACAAATAAGTAAAACAATAAATATAACTTTTTCATGATTTCTCAATCAGTGAATTTTATCCCATGCGTTTGTACATATTTTACTTTTTGTACATGTGAAATAATGAAACTAAATTAACTTTGCTTTGCAAGAAAGAAATACCAATTTACAATAATTAGAGTATTGATCCTAATTTATGCAAGCAATTAGATCAAATAAACAATAATGATATTTTCTAAGGAAAGTAAGTTTTTTATAAAGTTTACCTTTTAACTTATGAGAAGAAACTAAACTTATGATTTAACAATTTGTTAAACTAACTAACTTAGGTGTTAAATAAGATTTTTCTACAAATGTACATTAACTTCAATTATTTGTAAGAACTTTTAGCTAAATTCTTAATTGAAAACTACTCAAAACTAAGCTTTCTATTCATCTTTTGTTAATTTAAAAATTTAATCTAATTTATTTATTTTATTTTTTATATTATTTATTTTTTCTAAAAACTTAACATTAATTTGACTATATTTCTAATTTTTAAAAGATAAAAATATAAATAATAATTTGATGATTATTTTATTATTTTTAAAAGAGATTTTATTATTAAAATTAGTTAACACCTAGTTTTTAAAGAAAAATAAGAATGCTTTTAAATTTAATACAATTTTTCTAGAAATTTAGATATTATTTCCACTATTTGTCAACAACAAAGAACAAAATTTTATACCTCAACCATATCAGTAGTCGAAATTTTAGCATCATGAGTGCTCAAGGGTCCTGCCATGTCGACTTACTTGTTGCAAGGGGTCGTCATGGATAAGAGAGATAAGAAATGAAAGGATTTCAAGGTAGGGAAACGACGTCTGACTTGTCTCTAGCTCCTTCGTATAGAGTTTCCTCACCTCTAGTTCATGATTATTGCTCTGTCTCTCGCTCTCAAGAGTTGACTCGTCATCATCGTTGTGTGTTGAAAATGAGAAGATGGGCCCTCCTTTAAGTAGTTTTGGAAAGGGGGGAGGGGGAAGGGGAGGGGGAGTTCATTTTTAAATTAGGTTTTAGCAAGGGAAAACTATTTTCATTTCATTACTAAAGGGTTTTCTTTTGTTCTAATGGAAAGGGAAAATCTTAAACTACAAATATTTTTACTTCCCAACTGGCAGCATGGGCACATTCTGCGTTATGCTTCCTCTTCCATTTGAATTGGTCATAGGTGTACTAGTTGCACCTTGACTTTCACTAATCAATGCTAAATTATTTCCAGGACCTAGACTCAAATTTAGGTTTTCCCTAGATGCATAGGGTGCTTGTAAGTGCGACTCTATCTCCTCTGCTTTTATAATAGCAGTGTCTATATCAGCAACAAGAGCAACACTATTCAACTACACTTGGATATTAAAGTCTAGTCTATATAAAAAGTACTTGTAATGAAAGAAGCTGAGAGGAGAGAAAAGAAGAGCTGAGGAGAGAGAAAGAGAGCAAGAAGAAGAAGGAAGAAGACTAGAAGAAGAGAGAGAAAGAGAGAAGGGAGGAGGAAGCCATGGAACCTGGAGATGAAGATGAAGAGTATGATCTTGATAATAACCGGTTGCCCTAATCTGGGGCTCTTACACCTTAAATACCCCAGTCAGTGTGACGGGGTGTCTAAACCCTAGTCAGTGTGTATCCCGCTTGTTACAATCCATCCCCACTCGGAAGGTTTTTTCCCTCAAAAAAAAGGAGAGATAGAGGGGAGGGATGGCTGGGCTAAGGGAGGGTTGCAGAGTACTACTCATAGCCCTTTGACAATGAAAATTAGGTGTGGAGAGACTAGGACAGCATGCAGTCCAGGACCGGTCTACTGAAGTAAACAAGTCATAACTTTTGATAGGCTGCTCCAAATAGGGCGTACCACATGTCGAAACGAAGCTTATGATGAGTATTTTCAACCTATTTAGAATGCACATGCATGTGATTTGAGTAAGTACAAATTTTTTGTAAAATAGTGTGCAGTTTGCAAGCAAAATGTGGTCCATTTGGGGCATGATCGTCTAGTCTTCCAGTCGTTGGGCCTCACAAAGGTAGGGAAATTCATTGAAGATGGTTGCTGGGCACCAGGAGGCTTCTTCCAAGGATAGGCCTTGCCATTTGATGAGATAATCTTTGATGGATCGGGATCATAAGTGCTTATCTCACTGCCCAATGATTGCTTCAGGGACATATTGAGTGATGCCCTCTTCATCTATGGGGGGAAGTTCTTCCACATAGTCCACTGAGGAGCCTACAAAGGGTTTCAGCTAGCTGACATGAAACACATTGTGGATTTTGGTGGTGCGGGAAAGTTCTAAGCGGTAGGCCAAGTCACCAACTCTCTTCAGGATCCGGTACGGGCCATAGAAGTGGGGGCCAGCTTGTTATTGCTGCCCTCTTTGAGAGTTGAGTAGCGGGACTTAGGCACTTGCAAAAGGACCAATTCCCCTTCTTGGAATCCCAGATGCCTTCATTTTTCATCAGCATAGAGTTTAATGTGTGTTTGGGCCTTTTTAAGGTTCATTTTGCATTGTTGAAGTAAAGCTTGCATGCGATCCAATTCAGCCTGACTCTGAGGATTGATCTTATCATTAAATAAGAGTGTGGGGAGGGGAACCTTATACCCATATAAGGCCTCAAAAGGGGAAAATCCAATGCTAGAGTGCGTGGAGTTTTTATAGGTGAACTCAACCAAGTGAAGCCACGTATCCCAACTGTGTTGAACATCATGGCAAAAATGCCTCAAATATGTCTCAAGCCATTTGTTCACTCTTTCAATCTGGCCATCAGTTTGAGGGTGGTATGCAGTGGATGGAGCAAGCTTGGTCCCCATGGAGGTAAAAATTGTCTACCAGAAGTTACTCGTAAAATTTGCATCCCGATCATGTACTATGACCTGTGGCAAGCCATGCGACTTGAAGACATTCTCCATAAACTGAGTGGCCACCTGAGAGCCAATGTATTGGATTTTAGTGGGGATAAAGTGGCAGGTTTGGTGAGGCGATCAACGACCACATAGATATTGTTCCACCCTTTCTTAGTTGCAGGAAGGCCAATGATAAAGTCCATCATGATGTGAGTCCATTTCCCTTCAGGGATAGGGAGGGGCTGCAAGAGGCCAACAGGCTTGAGTGTACTATCCTTGTTCTGTTGGCATTGAACACATTTGGTCACAAAGTCCTTGACATCCCTCCATAAGCCTCTCCAATGAAAGCTTTTAGCAGTCCTGTCAAATGTTTTGAAAACACCCAAGTGACCAACAGTGGGCGAGAATGCATCTCTTCCATGATCTTCTGTGTGAAGGGGGAAGTGTGGGGATGACAATCTTGCCATGGGACCAAAGAAGGCCATGCTTAAGCTGATATTGGGAGTTTTCAGCCATGACACCATGTTGTAATTTTTGAAATGTGTGGCTGAAATGATCATCTAATAAGTAAGCCTCTTGAAGCTCTTCAACCCAATCACTGTGCAATTCTGAGATAGAGGACACCCTGCATGCCCACATTCGAGAGAGTGAATCAGCCACAATATTATATTTGCCTCGAGTGTGTGAAATATCAAAGTCATAGTTTTGTAAGGTTGCCACCCATTGTCGTTGCTTAGGAGTCAAAGTAGATTGAGTCAAGAAGTACTAGAGGACTCGGTGGTCGCTTTTTACTTGGAAGCGGCCGCCATACAAATAGTGGTGCCATTTCTTGATGGCATGGAGAATGACCAACATCTCTTAGTCATATACATTCATTTGCATTTCCTTCTCATTGAGCTTGCGGCTCTCAAATGCAATCACATCGTGCTCTTGCAACAACATTGCACCAATACCCTGGCCACTAGCATCACAATGAATGGTAAACAGCTTAGAGAAGTCTGGGCAAACAAGGATGGGGGTTGAAGTAAGTGCGTCCTTTAACTGCTTGAAGCTATGATCCGTAGTGGCATCCCAAAAGAATGACTCCTTTTTCAAGCCATCAGTCAAAGGTGCTGCAATGGTGGCATAGTGCTTAATGAAGTGTCTGTAGAATGAAGAGAGACCAAGGAAGCCATGCAAGGAAGTGGTGGTGGAGGGAGTGGGCCAGCCTCTAACACATTGCACCTTCTTTGAGTTAGCATGTATATCATTTTTTCTCACAATGTGTCCCAAGTACTCCACAGATGTCTGCATGAATATGCATTTGCTCTCCTTAGTAAAGAGTCGATGCTCTCTCAATATGTCAAACACCCTCCGAACTTGTGTCAAGTGCTTCGTGGATGACTTGCTGTAAATGAGGATGTCATCAAAGAAAACAAGCACAAACTTGAACAGAAAGGGCTATAGGATTTTGTTCATCAGGCTCTGAAAGGTGGCAAGGGCATTAGTCAACCCTAAAGGCATCACTAGAAAGTGATGGAGTCCACAATTAGTCCTGAAGGCCATTTTGACCTCATCTCTTGCCCACATACGGATCTGATGGTAGCTAGAACGCAAGTCAATCTTAGTGAAAAAGCATGCCTCTTTCAACTCATCCAGCAAATCATCAATCCGTGGGATGGAATAGGGGTTCTTCACTGTACTTTTGTTCAAATCTCTATAGTCAATGCACATGCGAAAGGAGCCATCTTTCTTTTTTACTAAGAGGGCAGGGGATGCATAGGGGGAAGAACTCAGCTCAATGAAACCCATCTCTAACAACTCCTTGATTTGCTTTGCAACCTCTTCGCGCTCACACTTGGAGAGTCTATAGGGGGGTTTATTCACTAGCTTGGAATGGCGCTCTAGGTCAAGTGAGTGATCCACTTGTCTCTTAGGAGGGAGGGATGTAGGCATTTGAAATAGGTCATTGTATTCCTTAAGTAAGGCCTACAAGGCTGAATCATTAGATATTATAGAGGGCTGATCAGAATTGTCCAGATTTAAATGCAAAACAAAGATCTGTGAGCATTTCTTAAACTCCCGCTTGAATTACTTTGCTGTAATGAGCTGAAAATCAGCATGATCTTGAACTCCCTCTAGGTGGATAAGCTATTCATGCATCATAAACTCCATGTAAAGCTGAGAGAAGTCCATCGCAATCTTCCCCAATTGTTTCAGTCAATCACAGCCCAAGACAATGTCAATGGGGCCCATATCTATGGCAATCAAGTCAACCAGTGCCACATAATTTTCAGCCAAGCATAAGGGAACTGTAGGACATACATATGTGTTGATTTCTTCTTCTCCATTTGCTACTTCGACCTTCAAGGGGTGGTGTAATGCCATAGGGTTGCAATTCAACCAATCAATGGCTGATTTATTGACAAAATTGTGAGTGCTTCCACTATCCACAAGGATAAACACATGCTTTCCATTAATACTGCCTTGGATGCGTAAGGTTATGGGGCTGCGGGAACCCATCCAAGCATCCAAGGAGATCAAGCAAAGGGAAGTGGGAGGTGGGTGGGATGTCAAATCAAGTATTTGTGATGGAGCACTACCTGAGTCAAGGGGAAATCCATCCTCGGGGTCAAAGAACTGCTCGTGATCAACATCCTCTGTAGGCTCAACCTGGTCAATGGGGAGGTCATCCTCCTCAGTGTGCCAATCTTCCATGACATACATGCTATGAACTTTGACCTTAGCTATCTTGTACGGACATTTGGAGGTATGATCAGCAATGTACTTATCTCCACACTTAAAGCATAGGCCCTTTTCCTTTCGTTCCTTCACAACATCTAGGGGAATTAACCATTGGTTACTGGATCCTTGGTATGATGATGCAGTGGACTGTTTATTTTTAGCATTAGAGCCCGAGGCTGGCCCAAAAGTGCCCATTTTCTTTCAGCATGGAAGACGAGGTAAGTGGGTACTTTAGGGGCTGTTATTAGGCATAGAAGTGCCTCGAAAACCACCTTCGTATGGG
Organism: Lygodium microphyllum; assembly: GCF_053477565.2. Classification (NCBI taxonomy): domain Eukaryota; kingdom Viridiplantae; phylum Streptophyta; class Polypodiopsida; order Schizaeales; family Lygodiaceae; genus Lygodium; species Lygodium microphyllum. Next base: position 42,333,378 of record NC_141138.1, read on the forward strand.
GCTGATTGTGAATGAATGAGGAGTTGTCCAACACTTTGCTGAAAATGCTCATTCTTACGGTACTTTCTTGCATATCTCTCAGCCAATTCGATTGCACAAACAATGCGGTAGGTTTTTGGGCCATGACATCGACCAACAGACTCGATTCCAACCCATAGATGTACTTGTGCAATTTAGCATCGTCGCTAATGCTCTCCACATACATTGTCAAATTCATAAACTGATTTGTGTATTCACATACAGGGAGGTTACATTGGTCAAGAGTGTGCCATCATCTTGCCAACCGTTCTTTTTCCATAAGGGACACAAAGACTTGGACCATATGCATTTTAAAATCTTCCCACTCAATGAATTGCTGATTCTCTCGGTTGACATAGTGCCACCATGTGTGGGCAAACCCTTCCAAGTGGAGAGAAGCAAAAAGTATTTTTTGATCGTCAGTGTGGGGGTAGATATTGAAGTAGGACTCCAACTTGGATGTCCATTCCTCCAAGTCAGATGGTGAGTGGGATTGCCCATTTTACTTTGTTAGGATGACCTTGCCATGTAGATCATAGGGGCCATGCTACCCATGAAATCATTGCTGTCCATGCAACCCGTGGTGGCCATACATGCCTTGCTATCCATACATCCCTTGTGGTGCATTAAGCCCATGTTATCCATGATTTCCAGGCTGGCCATTTGTACCATATTGTCCTTGATGGGGCTGATTCATATGGGGTACATGGGGGCTCCTAGGTAGAGCAGGGAAAATCTAACCCAAGGTGGGAGAAGGCCTCAAATGGATGTTGCCTACATGGTGGATGGGGGAATTTAATAGGGGCTCATCATGCGTATGAGAGGGTTCCCCGATCTCATAGGTAGAAGGGGAAATTGCCTTAGCGCCAAGTATACCCTGTGGACCATGCAATGGTTCTTGATGTGGAGGACGTCTAGACTCATGCCTAGAGTCATTGGTCTTCTCTTGGGATGAAGCAGTCTCGCTAGTTAAGCAACAAGAGCAGTGAGCTACTCCAAGGTCTATTGAGTCTTTAAGTTTGAGATAGCCATGTGCTCGATCGCTTCATCAAACTTGGACATCATTTGGCAATGGTTGGTGACCATATCATTGTGTCGTTCCATATGACAGAGCTCATGTTGGCAGAGGGTGTGATTGAGAAGGGTATATAGGTCCGTTTCAGGCATTTTCTCCTTTATGTCACCATGGTAATCTTGTGCCGAGCTTGGTTCTTCATTCATGGAGGTCCGAGAGTCTCTAATCTCCCTTTGGAGTTCCTCTTAGGCCTTGCTTTTTCCTTTTTGGCAAGCCATTTAGATGTAGTCCACAGGACCTACTATCAGTAAAAGGGGTGTAACTCTTTGTACGAAACTTCGATTGAAGAGGTTTTGGGCTCAAGTTGAAGAGAACAAGGTCCTCTTTGAGACAAGCTATTAACCTTTGTGACAGAAAATAATCAAAATTTTATGTAATGGTTTTACTGTGCCTATCCTGGAGCGGTCTGCATCCTATCCACAATGACCCTAGTGCACAAAAATGGGCATAACTTTCTAACCATAGCTCCGATTGGGGAGGTTTTTGATTCAAACAGGAGGGAAAAAATCCCTCTTTGAGGTGAGTTATAGGGTTTACTCCTAGATTTAGAACAAAATTTTCTGCAATGGGATCTTTGTGACAGTCTTGCAGGACTATGACAAAAAACACTGCCTGTCCCTTAGTACCAAGGTCTTACATGGATAGAGCATAGATCAAGGGCCTAATCAGCCACATCAATAGCATACTGAGCATACTGAGCATAATCCCAAGCATCATTGCATACCCATCAGCTATGCCATTAATGCATAAGTACATTCACTACCATACATCTCCTTGACTGCATGTACTTCAAGTGTCATACATGGGTGCCATTAGCATTGTGGATATCCAAGAGGGATCATTGGGATAGGAGAGTGGGGCTCATGGAAGTACCTGCACCTGCATACAAGTATCGGGCTCCGGATCACCCGAAGGTGGGCAAAGTTTCCCCTGGGTCGGGTTGTGCATCCCTTCAGGGTCTCAAGTGATAAGGGAGGGTCACCTCTCTTTTGTCTTACCACCTCACCTAGCATCGGCCTTTTTCCTCAACCAGAGTATACATGGCAGACATTTTTATTAGGCAATCAACATGAAAAACATTGAAAAGAAGACATTTGGCCTTTTCATTAGATGCAAGGAATGACAAAGGTTGGGGTAGAGGTTACCTTGGAAGTCCAATGACTCACTGGCTGCTACTTACCCAATTTACAATGGCTATTATTCATTTTGGGCTCATCCAAGATCACAAGACCAAATGGGGGTTAATGTTAGCCATTACAATAAATTTCAAGAAGAGGTATGATGCATGCACACGAAGAGGATTGAACTATTAAACCTATGCAATCTCGAATCTCTCCAACAATGGATTAAGCTCAGCAAGTGGCTAAATTGAGAGATTAAGATCAGATTGGCATGCCTCTTTAGTGCTTGGGAAGACCGTTGAAGCATTAATCATCATGGTGCCCGATTGCTCCCTTGATCAAGTCCGGTTGTTGGTTGGGGCATCCGTGGAAGAATACTTTAGCATTCGAATGCTCCTATTGATGAAGAATGCTCACGTGCTTATCCCCGAGCTTGAGCTTCAAAGATGGGAAGCTTCAAGTGAAGCTTTCATGGCTGCCTACAAAGCTCCCATGCATGCTGACTTCATGTCTTCCTTCGGAGTAGGAGAGGTCAAGAGGGGTTGAGATATCTCTTGATGGCTAAGCTCCAAGGTTATGGGCTGAATCAAGAGCTTGGACTGATCAATAATGGTTGCCCACATGATGTACAACAGGAAGTTAAAGCGAACTGCCAATGTCGAAGGATGGAGGGGGTTAAATCTTACTGAGGGGGTTCAGCCCTTACCCCAGGAGGCCAAGAGTGCCAAGGGGAAGGCTAGGAGCAAGAGCAGGAGGTAGAAGGAGGCCAGGGACAACATCACAATTTGCACCACAAATTGTGGGTTGTGGCCTGCTACTTGTGGCAAGGTTTCCCTAGTCACTTGGATACTCGAGATGAAGCTGGAGATGGTGGGGATCAAGTGCAAGTGGTGGCTGGAGCCCTGGAGGTGTCTGGAGCAAGTTTGTGGGGATTATGTGGGCTGGCAGCTTGTAGGAGGAGAGAAAGAGAGAGAGAGAGGGCTGGAGCAAAAGTTAACTGAGGTTTTGCCCTCTTCCAACTCCTGGGACTCTAAACTTGGCCTGGAACCATTCAAATTTGCATGAAAAGAAGTGACAACCTGCTATTTTAACCGTTTTATCTCCAGATATGTCTAAATCTCCAGCCATAGCTCCTGCGTGCTCCAAAAAGTTGAAGTTAACTGCAGTCCTTAGGTGAAGAGTATGATCTTGATAATAACCAATTGCCCTAATCTGGGGCTCTTACACCTTAAATGCCCCAATCAGTGTGACGGGATGTGTAAACCCTAGTCAGTAGTGTGTATCCCGCTTGCTATAGTACTATACCACCTCTCTCAGGGGCAAAGTCTCTTCGAAATGCCATAAAAAAATAAGTCAATAGTGGTTATAGTCCCATCTTCATACCACATTATACCTCTTCCTTTCAGAGTCATGTTGAAAAACATAATAAGATGCCCTTCGTCCTAAATTTGGTAATTAAGCTTTAATTTTTGAAACTCACTAATGTGGAGCTCTGCATCCTCCTTTGCTAACCTATTAAATATGGGTAGAGGAAAACCTAAGGGTGGCGAATCCGGCGTTCATGTATGTATTGCAATGGGTTGCGCCATAACAATGACCAAGTTTGCTCTAAGACTTTGTGCTGGAGGGGTTACACTCCCACTCGAAGTAGAGTGACTTTTTGAGGAAAGAGAAATGTTAGAGCTTCCTCCTCCCCATGATGGGCTAGCTAGAATAGTAGGGTCAACAATACCTCTCTTTCTCAAGGATATCATACTACTACGCTTAAGAGAATATCTCCTAAGGATCTCCACTCGTCGTCTAGCCCTTTCATCCCTTTTTTGAACGTTGAATCTTGGCTTTATGGTGTCTATTAGAAAATAGCGGATCTATTTTAATGCTCTTTGACATACATTGAATAATTCATCCCTATTAACCAAGATTCAAAAACTATCACTTATCAGCAGCTTCCGATAAATGCACCATCTATCGGTACCACTAACAATTGTTCTACGACTCTAGTTGCAGACGTAGTCCAATTATTTTTTCCATCCCAACTCCAACAGAGGGAGTATACCACACATATAGGTGACTAAAATTTCGTTGCACACACATATGAAGCAACCCCCAACCTATCATTGTAGCTCCTAGTGCTCTCCTACATCCCAAGGATTGGCCCCAAGATGCACCTTCTCAAACATAAAATATAATTGTAACATTTTTCACTCTTTTTTTCAAGCTGCACATTCTGAGATACATTTTTATTTTCTCACTTAATCAATTCACAAAGAAAAACACACAATACTGCAGCTCAAGGATTCTCACACTCTCATCATTGGTCAATAGTTTTAGCAACTAATTGTAATGCATCCAAGAGATTTCATTTCTCTTGATACCATGTATAAAAATGCAAATGCAAGGTATAATGTCATATAGTACTCAAACAAATTAATCACAAATTAGCCCACATGTCATGTAAAAAATATTCTTTCAATAATTTTCTTTCTAATGTATTGCTCTATTGCTTAGAAACAACACCAGACTAATATGTGCTATTGTCCCTTTAAACTTAAATAAAACTACTCCTATATGTTAAAGCATGCATGAAAATCATAAATTAATTGATACTTAACTTTTTCACAGTCCCTTTCTTCCTATTGTTTACATTTTGCAATTGTACACTAGTTTAAATGGGTACTTCGTGTAATTTTTTTCACATAAAAAAGTGATAAACACACACTTTCACATAAGAATGGAAGTAAACTAAGACAAATCACTATGTCCTACCTTCACCATATATCCACATACATGTACCTAGTTTTTTGTTATTTTATATACATAAAAACTAAAAAAATTGATCAAAAATATAAATTTTATACATTTTCATCATTTATTTTTACATTAATTGCTATTTTTTATTTTCAAATTTATGATGCTCATGTGGATTGCGATTCAACATTACATTCAATGTAACTCCATAGAAAGACCATTTGAACCATAAAAATCCCATGAAATCATCATTTTTTTACCAAATTTCACATTATAGATTTTACGAATTTGATTTTCATTATGTGAATTATTGAAAATTATTGATTATTCTATCATTTTAGACATATTCAAGTATTTTTAATGCTTTTCAATCATTTTTCATAACAAGAATAAAAGATTCATCATAAAATTCAATAAAAGATAGATTACTCTATAATCCACATACGCAAACATTATATTTCAAAAACGAGAAGCCAATGATGCTCTTTACGAATCGATGATGCCTCCTTTGCACTTTCTTTATCCATCCCTCGTATCTCATCATGAACTGGCACCCATTTTCAATCTTCCTCTTCTCAGCCTATATGAACAGCATTTATAGCGAGAGAGAAAGAGAAGAGACTAAAATCTAAACTTTTCATAGAGTGCATAAAATCTCACATGATCTGGAGCAATTGAGAGTGAAGAATTGTAGCATCTTAGCCCCAGGATGATGAATGATGATTCCAACAATCACAAAAACCAAATTTTTAATCAAATTGAGAGGCCGCTAAAAAAATGGCACCCACACATTCGTCATGTTTAAACGTACACTTGCGTTTAATTTTCGATGTTAAAATGCATCCAAAAAATCTATAAGCTATTAGCTTGGCCTACAGCTCAAAAGGTTAATTCTTATTCTAGCATGTATGGAACATATGCTATCTATGAGCTACAAACCAAAGCTACAACATGAATGCTTTACCCAAACACATGTATGGCATGCCTAATACCTATCAGAAATCCAAAAAGTTATAGGTTGAGTCTTTAACAGCAAACAAAAACACAGACACAACTTTGAAGCATGGCCACCAAGTTGTACACAAGGCATAAGGTTGACCTAAACACCACCATTTAGGCTATATAATCCAAAGGGTGGTTCAAATGTTCACTTTTCGAAACTCACAACTTATGCATGTGCAAGGGTATATAAACACAAGAATAAAACTTTCAAAGACGGCATTCTTTAAAGCTTACAAAAGAATATGTTAGCAAAATGCAAATAGCTTTACAGGAATTCATAAGAGGATGCATGTGTTTGTATGCCTATGTCTAATGCCCTGTTTGAAGCACACCCAGTGGCAAAGCTACAAGTTTAGAAACAAAGCATACCTCCATATGTTTGTAAAGAAACATCTTGAAGAACGTAGCAAACAAACTTCCCACAAATGGTAAATGAAAGCTAAAGCACAAATAGTACGATTTTATAAGCTTATTGATCAAAGAGGACAAGTGAGTATCGTGAACCATTTTAACATAACCTGTACACATTGGGTCACACATTAAAAGTAACCCAAAGTCTCAAATAATTGGATGTAGACAAGAAGTGCTACATGGCTACAATCCCTAACTCAAATGCTACCAAAAGTTTCCCAAGAAGTAGAAAATTGGGCTTCTAGGAAATATTCTGCACACACTACACTACATGACATGTAGAAGAGCAATATAAAAAGATGGATTACTACCTTCACATGCTTGATGTGGATGTCTATGATGTAAAAGAACGTAAAGGCTTAGAAACATTTTCTATGCACAATAGAAGGTCCTGTTTCATCATACTCGTCCTTCGATATCCACATCTGCATCCAATGTAGAAAGATATCACCAAACCACTAAAAGCTAGCTTTTTGCCAAATAAATGATCTTATGCTTTCTTTTAACTTTGCATTTTGTTGATTGGCTTACATAACAAACCATTGGAAGGGAAGTTTATCATCAAATGTACAAGGCCATGGATTTTATACAAGATTGCTATGTCTTTACCTATCGGTTGTTTCTAAGAACTACATATTAAAAAAAGACTTAATCAAGTGTCAAAACTTATATTTTGTGAACCAAGCTATTTTTTGTGTTTCGATGGCCTAACTTGGTTCCACATGTGGATAGCGACTATCGATGTTGCCTATTGCAGATGATCTTACAACATAATGAGAAAACACTTACTTGTTGAAAAGTGCTCAAGGAAGCAAGGATGGATCCTCCGATCCATACGCTATATTTCCGTTCGGGAGGTGCAACCACCTTAACTTTCATGCTGCTAGGAGCTAATGCTGTGATTTCCTTGTTCATGCGTTCCCCAATGCCTGGGAACATGGTCGAGCCACCACTAAGCACAATGTTGGAGTACAAGTCCTTTCTAATGTCAACATCGCACCGCATTATCGAGTTGTAGGTGGTCTCGTGGATGCCAGCTCCTTCCATGCCAATCAAGGAGGGTTGGAACAGCACTTCGGGGCATCTGATAAGAGAGGCATAAAGGCTTGAAATCCCGAAGTTCAAACGATACATGCGTTTGTTCTTGGCAATAACCGAGAGAGATACCGGAAGCGCTCCGCCCCGATGGTGATGACCTGGCCGTCGGGGAGCTCGAAGCTCTTGTCGTGCGCTGACGTGGCGGCGGCGCTGAGCAGCTCCTGCTCGAAGTCGAGGGCCACGTAGGCCAGCCTCTCCTTCATGTCGCGCACGATCTCGCGCTCGGCGCTGGTGGTGAAGGAGTAGCCGCGCTCCGTCAGGATCTTCATGAGCGCGTCCGTCAGGTCCCGCCCCGCCAGGTCCAGCCGCAGGATCGCGTGCGGCAGCGCATACCCCTCGTAGATGGGCACCGTGTGCGTCACGCCGTCGCCCGAGTCCAGCACGATCCCTGTTTGCTTTCTCAGTACACCCACCACCAACGAATTAAGACATACTCTTATATGTAAAATTTAAGCAGCGAATCTGCTTCGTGGAAAAGAGGGAGAGGCAATAGGAGTGCCGCACCTGTTGTACGGCCGCTGGAGTAGAGGGAGAGGACGGCCTGGATGGCGACATACATGGCGGGCACATAGAAGCTCTCGAACATGATCTGGGTCATCCTCTCGCGGTTGGCCTTGGGGTTGAGGGGGGCCTCCGTGAGGAGGACGGGGTGCTCCTCGGGGGCCACCCGGAGCTCGTTGAAGAAGGTGTGGTGCCATACCTTCTGCATGTCGTCCCAGTTGGTCACGATCCCATGGTCGATCGGGTACTTGAGCGTCAGAATGCCCCTCTTCGACTGCGCCTCGTCCCCCACATACGCATCCTTCTGCCCCATCCCCACCATCACCCCCGCGTGCCGCGGCCGCCCCACGATGCTCGGGAACACCGCCCGCGGCGCATCATCCCCTGCAAACCCCGCCTGCGCCCACAGCCACCTCCAAATTGTGTTACAACATAATATATATATATATATCCTCTTAAGTGATCTAACTAATTTTACAGAGCCCGGGGGAAGTCGTCCAATTGCTCATCAGAGAGGCTGTATATTATATTCACAAGAATTAGTTTTGACAGTTGCTCCGGAGGCACCACATACCTAGCTAGTTAGGGGCAGGGTGTTGCAGCTGCCCCTGGCCCCCAACCATACCTAGCTGGGTATGTGGTCCCTCCCTCTCCAAAGCTCCTGATATTGTCACCATTCACAGTGTGTGACTAAAGCTTCCTGTGTGTAATGTTGTCCCATATATTATATGATCTGCGTTTCATCTGATCTGAGAGTTGCCAGCCAACGCCGAGGATCTTCTATCTATTGCACAGCCAATTTGCAAAGCGGCTTCATACATGCTTCTCTCTGAGTCGGATAACTAAGCACACGTGATATCCATGGGTAACAAACATGCTTGACTTCGTACATGCTTCTCTCTGAGTCAGATCATAACTAAGCACACATGATACACATGCTTCTCTGAGTCAGATCATAACTAAGCACACATGATACCCATGGGTAACAATATGCTTGGAAATTGACTTCGTCCATGCTTCTCTCGGAGTCAGATCATAACTAAGCACACATGATACCCATGGGTAACAACATGCTGCCTGCAGCTTCTATGGCCCGAGCATCAGTCTTACACATACACATACACATATACATGAGAAGATTCTGCATGTTGAGTCGATGAGAGGCAGCCATGCTTCTCTGAGTCAGATAACTAAGCACACATGATACCCATGGGTAACAATATGCTTGGAAATTGACTTCGTCCATGCTTCTCGGAGTCAGATAACTAAGCATACATGATGATACCCATGGGTAACAACATGCTGCCTGCAGCTTCTTTGGCCCGATCAGCGTCAGTCTTACACATACACATACACATATACATGAGAAGATGCTGCATGTTGAGTCGATGAGAGGCAGCCAGCCAGGTAAATTACATAATATGCAGCTGCATACGCTTACTCGAGACGCTGCGCACGTGGCCAGCTTGAATTAGCTTGCATGGCCATGCATACTCTCTCTCTCTATATATATATATATACACATGTGGGACACGCAATTGCAAAGATTATTTAGAGGACATGGATGCCTTCGAAGGGGGAGTCAAACATACCTTGACCATTCCCGATCCATTGTCGCACACGAGAGGGGCAACTTCATCCACATCTGCCATGTTGGGAACTTCTGCCGAAAGATACCAAAATTACTCATCTCAGTACTAATGTATAGACAAGAGACTGAGACCATGAAATGAACCAGGTATAGGCGCAGAAGAGAATATCATGGATGAGGACTTACAGAACTACGATATAAGTAACGATGTAATTGAATGGGTTACCAGGAACGAAGAAGAAGAAGAAGAGCGAGCAGCCCAATATTATTAGGCACACACACAAATTAGCTGCGCCTGATCGATAAATTGGAGTGGGTTGGATAAAAAAGGTTGAGTAGGAGCACACACAAAGTATGAAGGCCCCCAGCAGACAGAATCACTTTTGTGGTTAGCCCGGGAGGGCAATGGGCAGATCAGATCAAGAAGAGAACTGAGAGAGAGAGAAAGAGAGAGAGAGAGAGAGAGAGAGCGCAGGCTTTCTCGCACGTTATAATGTCCTTTGCTGGATCCCTTCATGCCACCTTTTGTTTAAAGGGCCTTTACCCTTTTTCTTCCCACATGCGTGCCTCGGAAGCTTGTACATTCTCCTCATTACGCCATAGCCCAGCTAGCCAACAGCAGTAACACCGGCTTTTCTTTTAAAAACCCTTAGACTTGAAAGTTCATCATCATCCTCTGTTCTGAACTTCAAGACCAGCAACATTTCCACGTTCCAATACTCTATGATTGGATGTTTGTATCGGCTATATTGTATGGGATGTCTATGGATGTTTGTTATATGTAGTAGCATATTTGTTATAACCCATTAATTTCAGGTTACAAATTGATTGCGTTATGGAATTGGGCATGGTATCCCGCTAATATGGTCTTTCGGGACGCGTACCCCGAAGGAATTTTAAATATTGTTTTCCTATAACGCAAAGAATGTAGGAAGATTTGGTTACGGTAAAGTATTTTCAACATCTAAATGATGCAAACCAACCCCTTTAATCTCGAAAGCCTTAAACAAGCTTCTACCTAGTACAAGCAAATTTGAAGACTTGAGCTTCTTGCCTTGAATACTTACAAAGCATCACTATGTTCTTATGCTTCTACCTACAAGCAATTTTGAAGACCTCAGCTTCTTTCCTTGATCACTTACAAAGCATCCCTATGTTCTTATGTTTAAAAAGGGAGCTCAATGTCCTTAGAGCTCTCCATCGCATAGGTTCCATAGCTTAAGAGATTCCTTATCCAACTACCTTCTATCTCAAGCTTCCACAAGAAAATATCCATACTTAGGACTCACTTCTTTGTGTCCCTCCAAACCCTATGTGCCACAACTTCAAGGACATATGGAATGGTCTCCTCTTCCCTGATACATAAAGGACAAATAGGGGAAACTCACTTGAACTTTGTTGTCATGTTTTTGTGGTAAACTTGTACATTACAATCTTCCATACAAACGAAATCAATTGATGAGATGGAATAACCTTTCATACATGCAACACCCTACAACACTACCTTTGTGCCCTCCACCTATGCAAGGTGCTTGGCTAGTGAAAAGTTCTATTTGAGGGGCTTTAGGGAAATCCATACACACTACAAAAGCATTTAAGGAGAGTTCTTGCTATTGTAGCATACTTCAGTGTGAAGCACTTGTATGCTGCCCTAGGCGCACCAATAGATCCCTTTTTGGTATGTGTGTGAAGGGAGATCTATTATCATTTGGATTTTCTTAGTGTTGGTTATGTTATGCTATTTTTGGATACAACATGGCTCAAGATGATACAATGTTTTACCTAAGATTGGCATTTCAAAAAAATTTAAAGATAATTGATAGTGCCTATAGTGGTCAAAGACTAATTGAGCTTTTTGAGTATTCATTTTTCCTTAAGTAGATACAAAGGTTGTCTTTGATACATTGAGCCATTTTCTCAACATATCCTTGGAGATAGTAGACATTAACCCTTGAAAAATGGCCAGAGTATTAGCTCGGGTAAGTTACTCATGAATATATATGTCCATCACGTGGGTTCAAAATGTGGAAAATTAGATTTGGAAGCATGAGAGAGTGTGCACAAGAGGGAGAGAGAGAGGTCAAGTACAAGAATAAGATCTTGCTTAGGTACAACTAGTACACTCTCCTTTACTGTGAGTGTGTATTTTAGGCAGTTTATATAGCCTTTGGAGAAGTTAGGGTTAGGGTTTTCCTTTGCTTCCCTGTCCTCCAGTCCATTTACACCTAGCTACCCTTATCCTCTCAAGTATAAGGAGAGTTCACATACTTACTTTTCAACACCCCTCCTCAATGCTAGGTGGCATTGGATAAAGCATGATAGGATGCCCCCCCTTAATCCACAATGAGATGCCTTTATAAATCAGGCTACAAAAGAAGGTTATAGGTAGAGAGTGTTACAAGACTTAAAAGAGTCGATCATCTATGGATTGGGAGGCAAAGTTGGCCTCCAATTTCTTAGATACTTCGCGAACACTAGGACACTTTACTGGTGATATGCCCAATCTTTTTGCATTTATTACACTTCGTTTTGTCAGGATATTTCTTCCAACCATTGCTTACAATATGTCCTTTTTTATGAGAGAATGAGCACTTTGTAGAAGCTGTATCGACTAACATTTGCTCATGGAAGTAAATGCTCAAGTTCCTTCATTATGGTTCCTCTTCTCTTCACCACGCATGACTAGATGGTACTTGCCAAGGTTGGGTTTGAGATATTAGTTAGGGTAGTCACAAGGGTTGGAAAGACCTTCTTCACAGACTTCAGAAGGATGGCAATGGCATCTTCATCATGAATTGGTGCTTGAACGGAGGCCAACTATGCCATGAGCCCCTTCCTATGTGAAATAAACTTGCTTAGATCTTCTCCATGTTTATACTCGAAGCTAAAAAACTCAATCTTTAGAAAGACCTTGGAGTTCTTCCATGTAGCGTCGTAGAGCCTTTCAAGTTCATCCCACTTCTCCTTGGCAGTGGAGAGTTGGTCAATATGATGAATTAAAGATTCATCTAAATGAAGCATGATGATGGCTTGAGCTCTTTCATCATCTTCTACATCAAGGGGATTGGATGGGTCAATAACTTTGGTCCCTTTTATGAGGGGCCAGTAGCCTCGTTCTATCATTTTATATTTTACCAGGACTTGCCAAGGATGGAAGTATTTTCCATTGAACTTGCGAATTTGAGGCCTTACATCTGCATAGGCCATGGCCATTATAGGAAGGTCTTACCTATTGCCTTAAGAAATGGGAGTGTCCAGTCCTTTACAGGTGGCCAAGTATGAAGCAAATAGCAGAGTTGATAGCCCTACAAATGATAGCCAACTTTAAAGCTATAGAGATGAAAAAGGTTGGAAATCATACATATGTAATATCTGAAGATAAGATTTTGGAGGTCCTATTCTTAGAACAACCCTTGATTTAAGTTTTACTATTTTCCTAGGTTTCAATGAGGGGAGCTTTGACTGGACTTCAGGATCCTCCCAATAATGTGGCTTATTAGAGGAGTTCTTGGTGGAACGCGGCTTTTCAATCAACTCTATGCTATGGGATGAATTAGAGAAGAGTACAATAACACTCATTTCTCTGATTTACCAACAGGAAAAGCAGTAAGAGACATTAGTTGAATGCATCAGTAGTGCTAGAAGCACTCTTACCATCTCCCATTCTTGTACTCATATTGTAGATTGATTTTTACAAGCTTAATATTGCCCATGGAAATCACTATTAATGATACCTAGATTGACAAAGAATGAGAATGAGTGAACTTGAAGCTTCCTAACTATGGCTGCCAAGAAACCCATAATTAGGATTTGATAGAAATTTCTTCTTGTGGACAGATATTTGTGGAGCCCGTTTGTGGGAGTATAGCCCACTAGGGGGGATATTAAAGCCCTAAGATGGCCGCCATTGATTCGCCCTCAAATGAGCACGTAGCTGTACGAATCTGCACGCTGCCTAGATTTGCACCTGCCTGCGTTTTTTCACAATGCCGTCCTACTGCGTGGCCAATGTGAGGATTTGTGGTGCTAGGGAGGAGCTTCTGATGCTAAGAAAGATTTATCCTAAAGAAATGGGAGGCTGATATACCCTCTTTTGCTCACACGAGCTCCTCCAATGGAGATATGTACTAGCTGGCTATGGAGGTTGAAAGTCCAAGATGAGAAAATGAAGCTTTTCTTGTGCACTTAGTTTGAGTTGGGTTTAGGAAACCTAAAGGGATTAGAGATGGCTCTAATACCATGTGGAAAATCAGAGTTGGAAGCATGAGAGGGTGTGCATAAGAGGGAGAGAGAGAGCTCAAGTACAAGAATAAGATCTTGGTTAGTAAGTTGTTTAAAGATACAACTAGTACACTCTCCTCTATTGTGAGTATGTACTTTAGGCAATTTATATAGCCTCTGGAGAAGTTAGGGTTAGGGTTTTCCCTTGCTCCCCTCTCCTCCAATCCATTTACACCTAGCTACCCTTATCCTCTCCAGTATAAGGAGAGTTCACATGCTTACTTCTCAATACAAAATATTTTTAAAATACCTTTTTTATACATTTTTTACATACAGAAAGATGCAATATAAAGATGTTATTTACAAATTGAATAGAAAAGGGTTATGTTTATTTTAGAAAAAATTTACAGATAAGAATATTTATAAATAGGCCTTTAATGCACGTGATGTAGAGGATATACATATAGTAACTTCCCCGAGAGTATTAGTTAAAATGAAACAATGTAACTATGCATGTGAACTACCCACCATGCTACTTCTTTACATATTTTTTGAGTGGATTTGTACTTGATCGTATCCTAAAAATCCATCAAAGAAGTTAGGAGAAACCTAATTTCTCACATTGTGAAAATTCTATTATTACTAGATGATGGTCAAAGTTCAAAATGTTTGTCTAATGTATTAAATGTCATCCATTACAAAGAATTTAGTGTTCGTTAATAAGATGGTAGAGCAAGGGTTATAGGTTAGATTCAATGAAAATGGTTATTTTGTGGAGGAAATCAATAATATGTGTGTTTTAATTGCAAAAGAAAGTACAATTGGACATAATTGGTATTTCTACAATTAATGTGGCTATGTATGCTAAAGGAAAGGTGTAATGGCTTTGCTTGCCACTCTTTCAATCATGTGATCTTTGTATGGAAGTGGACAATGGTCTCCCTTAGTTGTTGCATTTATCTTCTTGTAATTAGAACATACTCTAGTATTTCCATTATTCTTGAGTACCACAAACTTAGATGATACAAATTCTATATGCTCAATTTCGTAAATAATCCTTGCTTTCTAAAGTTTGTCTAACTCCTCAAAAAGAGAGAGAGTATAGCAAGGATTTATTATTTAGATGCTTTGTGGTTGTCTTTGTTGACATGGTAAGCTCAACACGTGCGGATATTGATGATGGACCGCCTGGCTAGATAGATGGATCCACACGTTTACACTTATCACATTGGTGTTCATTATGATACTCACATGGCCCACTGACTTATCCCTTATTATATTTAGTTTGTTATACCTACCTACAACTGGCAAAGATATAGCACCAGTTGATTAGTGTAGTTTGTTATGCATTGTTTGACTTAGTAGGCCACTTTCCTTTATGTTATATCTTATCTACACTTTGTGTACATTGTATTGTGTGTGGAAGGAGAAGAAAAAAACGGCAAGAAAATGTTTTGGCCTCCGTCTCTCTTCTTGTGTTCTTGAGTGAGCTTCCTCTTGTGTATACAGTGTGTGTTTAGCGCAACAGCTCAAGCAAGTCTCCCCACCACACACGATTCTTGATATGGTATCAGAGTGGCGCCACTAAGAGAGGTTAATTTTGAAGGCTGAAGCGAAGGAAAAGAAACAAGGTTCGAGAAAGCAAGCAACATGGAAGAAGCTCTCCTATTCTTCCACTCCTTCTCTTGGATAGTGCATGTGGAGACACCGGAAGTAGGGTAGAGCGAAAATCTCAAATTGCTGTGAGATTTGGTGTGTGAGCAAAGTACTATATATTCAGCAATTAAGCCCTTCGGGCCTTAGCTGCAGTTTTTTTTGGGAATCTGAGGCCGTTTCAAGCCTTGTTTTAGAGCTGCAAGGTTGCGAAGAGCAGTTTCAGGATATATTGTGATTTCGGTTGTATTACCCAAAAGTGGGTGCACATGTTATATATTTCAAATCTGTAATCTTCAAGGTTTTTGCTAGGAATAAAACATAAGGTTTATCTACAAACAGGTTGCAGATTTCATATACTATTGAGCAATCAGTGAAAAAGGTTGCTTGGTGCACTGTTGTGCGCTTGTTGTGCCTTGAATGGCATTATTATTTTGAAAATGGTGACACTATTGATATTGATAAACTTGGTTTTGATGAGCCCCTTTCATGATAAAGGTGACTTGAAGTAATAAAAAGGATTAATTGCAAGGCACAAAAGGATGATAAACTTGAGCTAGTAGAGTTAGGTCTTGATTAGAAGGGATAGGTAAGCCACTCTTCTCTATTGGCCATTCAAGTAAACCATTTTCTAAAACACTAACAATAACATGAGTCCCAACATAGCGTTGAAGAGTTGAGTCTCTTGTTGAATTCTAAATAAGTGAGTGTCAGGAAGATTGTCATCATCTATACTACACATTGCTCTTTGACTACTTGTTACTCAATATGCATGATCATCCATATAACGTTGCTTCCCCTTTTGCCTTACCACAAAGAAGTAAAATCCAATAGTAGTAGTAAAAGCCAGCAAGTAATTTATTATGCAATGTAGGATTTATTCATTGAGTATAATAATGCTTGATGGTCTATAAATATTTGGACGATAAATGATATGGCCCATGAGTAATATAAAAAAAAGCAAACATAATACAATGCTAAGTATAATCCTGAACACATCAATGTATAGGTGGAACGTTTTTGTTTAGTCTAGGGTTCATAAGATAGGTGCAACGATAAGAGCATGCTTTAATGACTCCTAAGTATCTTGGTAATCATCAATCCATTCCTAGAGATTTAGGATCTTGTAACGAGTTCTTGCTATTTTAGCATTCAGTGCAAAGCACTTGTATGCCCTAAGCACCACTAGATCCCTTTTTGGTTTGTATGTGAAGGGATATCTATTACTATTTGGATTTTCTTGGTAAATTTGGTTTTGTTATCAATTTTTGAACACAACATGGCTCAAGATGATATAATGTTACACCTAAATTTTTTATTTCAACAAATTCAAAGATAATTGATATTGTCTATAGTGCTAAAAAACTAATTGAACTTCTTATGGTATTCTTTTAGCCTTAAGTAGATGCAAAGGTTTTCTTTGATAACTTGAGCGATTGTCTTTGATATCTTGAGCCATTTTCTCAACATATCCTTGAAGAGCGAGAGCATTTGTTAAACCAAATAACATGACTATGTATGTGAACTTCCCTGGCTATTTTGTATATATTGTTTGAGTGGACTTGTACTTGATCGGTGTTAAATGGTAGTCATCTCATGCCACGAATCCACACAAGACTCAAAGAGGAGCAAGACAAAAGTATACTCGCAATCAACTCCAAGTGAAAATCTTTTTGACAAATAGAGTTCCAAGTGAAACTTTGAAGAAAAAACCTCTAGCCATGGTACACAAAGTACAAGACATTAGGAGAAATATGGACTCTCTTTTTGGCTCCTTAAGGAGCTAATAAACAAAAATAGGCCTAACCAATGAGAGAGCCAGGATTCTAGATTCATGTAGTGTGAATCTTTTAGCCATATCTTGGCCCAAATCTTCCCTCAACAAATAAAATAAGGGAAAATATAAGGAATGCAAGGTTGTCACTTCTTGAAAGTTAGTGACTTGAATGTTCATTTTCTCATTTTGTTATGTTTGACTTTTCATATCTCCCCTTTTTACTTTCCCCTATTTCTTAGGGGAACTCAAATTTATCATTTCTCTTTCCTTGCTTTTTATTTCCTAATGAAATTTTACAGCCTCGTTGTTGCTTGCAGTATGTGTGGCCCTATGAAATTTCATTGGCTCTGAGATTGGCTCTACACAAATATAAAGTGAGTTTCTCATCTTTTATGAGAGCGGAGCTTATTCTACAAAATCCTTGAGAATTTCTTATAAAGAATTTACAGGTATTATTCTCTTCCATGGATGTTCTATGGTAAAGTTTTATCTCATTTGGAAATAGCATGTGTAAGTTATGTGTATACTTTGACGTGACCTTTCTTTTGTTTTGGTACTCTAGGAGTCTCTCTCATAGTCAAGAACAATGATATTTTAAATACTCAACTTCTTCTTCACAATGTCTTTGGGTTTCTTTGTAAACAAAGTTACATGTATGTTGTCTTGTTTTTTTGTTGCTCCATAGTTAAATTTCAACTTTTTTGGATAAAATCTATACAAGTTATATGCATATTAAGCTTTCGTTTGCCTTTGTGCTGGAAGAATCTCCCAATGTGAAGAACAATGATTTTCTAAAACTTAACTTCTTCAACATCCTAGAAAGAGAGCCACATATACATTGTTTTTTTCTATCGCACCATGGTTAAATTTAAACTCATTTGGACAAAGCCTATGTAAGTTATAAGAATCTCACAGTGAAGAAACAACGATCTTGTAATAACTCAGCTTCTTGTTCAACATCTCTGGGCTTCTTTGTGAAAAGAATTACAAGTACAATGTATTTTTTAAAAAACTGTTGCATGGTTAAATATCATTACATTTGGAGAAAACATTTGCAAATTATGCATATTCTTAGTTAAACTATATTTTTCTATTGTATCCTAGGCCTCCATCTCAGTGAGATACACCTATTGTCCAAAAATAAACTTCTTTTTTAACAGCCTTAGGATTGAGGGCTACAAAGTTTCTCAAGTAGGTTGCTCTCTACAATGATTAAATGTAAAATTTTGTTTTAGCTTTAAGTATTTTTTATGAGTTATTGTGGTTAACATCTAGTTAGGATCTATGGGAAGAAATATCTAGTAGAGATTTAAACATTAAGTTTACAAAATTAATAATTTTTATATTTATAAGTCCACAATTAAAATTCTATGAATAAGAAAGGATTTTGTTAGTTTTTGATATCGTTAGGATAATTTTATTTAGATTCTAAAACCATAGAATAGCATGAGATATCATCAATGTGCTAAAATCTCGTATCATTGCATAATATTAGAATTGTATATGTGAAATGACAAAGGGATGCTTGTGCATGAAAATATTATAATAATAATAATTTTATATATGGATAATTTCACTTACATGTAATAATAAAAACACATTAAAACTTGTTGATTGGTAACTTTTGTATTTAGTTAATATAGATGTCTTCACGGAGAAAAAACATCAATAACATACTTGCAATGGAGGTCTTCAAACAAGAAAGATAGTAGTGGTAATTGGATTTGTGATAAATACTATAAATTGGATTGGATTTTGATGTATCCAAGTACTTGAGGAATTTTCAAGGTCAAGAATAAGGATGCTTTAAACTCCAACAAATATTGAAAAGGTAAAATTTTAGAGTTCAAAAGTATTTAATGAGACAAGTACAATAGCAGAAGTGTTGCCATTGTTTATTCTTTTGCATCAAAGTTGTTTTTTTATCATCTTTGAAGTGTTCTAATTTAAATGTGTTTTACCAATAGCTCTATATCCATGGACTCTACATGAATGACAAAATGTGGAATGTTTGAGTAGTAAGATACATGTTCGACATGAAGACATAGGTTCTTTGATCTATGATAATAACTCTACAAGTCAACTTGCAACTCAAAATATATATTTTTATAATTCGTTGTATGTGGTAGAAAGGCAGAGATTGTAGCATGTCCCATTGTCACGATTATCTAGTTGTGAATGGTTGATTGGTAGCTTGGAGTAATCATGAGCATGTAATTCGAAGATAAAATTTAACATCAATAGTGCTATGAAACCTACCATAGGCTCCAAAGATGTGCATCTTAGTTGGTTTATTCCATTTTCATTGTTTACACATTTGCTTGGTTCATGTGAGGTTCTGAAAAAAACAAAGATTACTTGTCAATGCAAGTGTCCATCTGCTTGCTGAGGAATGGATGAGTCAGTTATTGGGCAAATCATGGCACATCAAAAGAACACATTTTGATGAGAGGATCGATAGTGGGGTCAACCATATCAAGAATCACATGTTGTTGGGGGGACTTGCTTGAGCTATTGCACCAAACACACACTGTACACACAAGAGGAAGCTCACTCAAGAACAGAAGAAGAGAGATGGAGGCCAAAATATTTTCTTGCTAGTTTCTTCTTCTTCTTCTTCTTCCATACGTAATACAATGTACACAAAGTATAGATAAGATACAACATAAAGGAAATTGGTTTACTAAGTCAAATAGTGCATACCTAACTATACTAATCGACATGCACTATAGCATTGCCAGCTATAGGTAGGTGCAATAAACTAAATATAATACCCATGTGTAGATCATAATGACCATCGACGTGCTAAGTATAGATGTGTGGACCCATCTAGCCAGGCGGTGTCAGAGCATGTAGGGTTGAAGGTCAACCACCGGGGTTTGAGAGAGAAGAATGTATGGGGGTTCAAGAGCTTAGACTCCGGAGATGGTAGAGATAAAAGAAGGGTTGAAGGTTTCAAGCTAGGTTCTCAAAGATGTTAATAGAGCTTCCGATTGCATGTAGTTAGCAAAGATCACAAGAGTATTACCTCATAAGATCTAACTCAAATCAAGCTTGTTTTATTGACTGTAAGAGCAATCACAATATATGTATTAAGCTGTCATGTATCAACTCTGCACATCAATCATACATGATGCCAAAGCATGAATCAACTTTGCATGATTACAATCAATGTAGATTGATAGGGACAAAAGACTATGAGTCAATTACAAGGCCTGTAGAGCAAAAGAGACTTGCTTCAAGAAAGCTTCAAATAGAGTTCCTGATAAGATAGGTTATTACAACTAAGAAATAAAGAGAAAAAGCTCCTCTTGATCCAACTCAAAGCATCTATGAATGATCTACAAACATTGCCTATGGCCAAATGTCTTTCGAGATTCCCCTCTGATGATAGCATAAACTTCCCCTATCACAGAGTGCATAAATCAGCCAAATGCAAGTGTCTAACACATCGTATGAAGCAATACATAAGAAAAAGGACATGTTGTCCACAAAATCTCTGTGTGGGCTACCTATTTCAATCCACATACATGGCATCAACCGTCCAAGAAGACACTTTGATAAAGTATAAAAGCAGCCTCTATATTTAAGAGCATGTAACAAGCAATAGGTAGCTTGCAATAAGCATGTAGAAGTAGGAGAGAAGAAGGAAATCATGTTGCCCTTGTTTGCTATGTTATTGGCTACCTATTTAAGCCCCAAGAATGTACATAGAGCAATAAAGATGCTCTCTTGGTACCCCTTCCACAATGCTTATGCATTGTCAACTTGCATCAAACATATCAATGTCAAGTAAGACCAATGATTGATCATGAATCTTCAAGAAGAGAAGGATATGTGCTGATGCCCACAATACTTTGATTGGGCTGCCTATTTCAGCCCACTTTCATAACATAATCAAGTCAGGAAGGCTTCTTGATACTCCTCTCTTTAAGCTTCTTCAATGGTAGCTTGCAATTAGCTTCCAAGAGCAAGAATGAGCCCCTTGATGTGACAAGATTAGACGATAATGCGAGAAGATGAGCTTCAACCCTTCAGATGACAGTTTTGGATAGTGAATAGTAGTCCTCATTCAACTCTTGAAGTACTCAAGAGAGAAAATTTGATGCCTCCGTTGGCATGAGAGATCAGACTCAGCATATAGATGAATACACAAGTCAAGAATAAACCTTCTTCAAGAATGATAAGAGAGATACAGTAAGTATGGACTGCTGCCCTTAGATACACAGTTCAGCCCTCTTTTGGGTAGCCACTTGTGGCCACGAAAGCAACAGATGTATGGAAAGAAGGTGCACTTACATGCCAAGTGTTGCAGCCCTTTGATGGCTTGATCCTCTTTTGTGGTTGCATGCCTCAATCTCGCTTTGTGTGGTAGTCTATGAGCTCCTTCCATCTCTCTCAATTTGCGCCCTGTTTTAGCCTATCCCAACCCGTAAAATGCGGCCAAAAAAGCGGCCTTCATCTTGCACTTCATGAAGGTCACGACTAAGTCATATAGGCAAGGGTTACACCATAAACAATGTCTTATACTTATCCAACTTAATCAACTTTAACCTCTTTGTGAATCTTCTTATCAAAACACTTGTAAAATTTGAATGTCATGGTTGCACAAGCATATCATATGCTTCCTGAAAACACAGCCTATGGTACCTTGATAAGTCACTTGAATTATCGTGTGTGCTAACACCATGTCATAAACTGGTGGACTTAGGTGTTTAAGATTTATTGCACTAGCCAAGACTTTATGTTTCATGTCTAGGATACAAGTGACTAAGTGATACATGTAAAGGATAAAAGTTTTATTTTTAAACCATGGGCAAGGAATCCCATGACATTCACCGTGATGGGACCTCATGCACACAACAGACCACCCCACCACACGGCCAAGAGTGTCTAAGACTCACTCTACACTAAATGCTTATGTTGATTCTGCATTTGTATTAGGTCATAGTCCAACGTTTACCATCCCTTCTCCTTAAAGGGAGATCCCATAACATATAGGCCTAATACCTCGTAGCACGAACATAGGGAAGCACCTCTCGACTGACTATCGCGGCTCCACTGCGACTCTCCTACACCTCGAGGATTGGCCCCAAGATGCGTCGCTCTAACATAAAGTGCACACGATACAAGATCCACTCTTTCATTTTGAATATATTCTAGGAGATACCATGTGTCCTTATTACCAAACAATTCCCAAAACCGATTGACTAGCCTATAGATTAGGTTGTCTCTCACACACTCAAGTATAGGTCATCATAACGGAAAACATGTGCTATGCATCTAGTTTTTCATATTCTGATACCATGGTTGATATGCACATGAAAAAGTGGATGATCCTAATGTGCTCAAATATAATTCTCAATTAGAAATGTGTCATGCACAACCAAGCTTTCCAATGCTCATTTACTAACTCGTTGCAGTTATGTAAGAATAGTACCGAGACAATGCTCGTGCTACTATCCTCTTAATTAAAATACAATGAACCCTATATCATGATATGCATCAACAAAATCAGCAATAAACAGCACCCAAATTGCATCATTCAAACACCCCACCCCCTACTTTTAGGTAGTGCTTCTGTTGCATAGGTGTAGGGGTTCATTTTGTTATGTTTTGATGTATGGAAAACGATAAATCACGAACTTTGACAAAAAGATAGGCCAAACTGAGGCTAAACCTCATGCTTCGCCACTACCATACATTCACAAACACTCATTATATTTTTTCTTATTTTTATGAAGCGTATTCCTATTTTTCCTTATTTTTTAGTATTTATTTAAAAATAATCACTAACATTTTTTTATTTTCCTTATATCAATCATTTCAACATATTGAAATTCAGTTTTATTTTCCATTTTTTCCCATAGGAATACATTTCACCCACCTGAAACGACAAAACCATCATTTTACCCTAAAAAACGGCATTTCGAGTTTTGCGGGATTTAAATAGTGCATGTAAATCATTATGAAATCATAATTTTTTGATAGACAACAATTTAACATGATGCAACTAGCACTCAAATAAATTTGCATCGCATAAGAACATCATTTTCTTCATAAAAAATAGTCATACCATGTTTCTATGAAACTCGAGACACATTAAATGACTGTGTGACCAGCGGACTGCTCTCAATTCCATATTGCATATCAATCTCTAGCATCTCCATTAATCTCCATCATCATTTTCTTCAATCTCCTTTTCCCAATTCTTCCTTCAAGGTAATGAGCATGAACAACCCATACAGGGGAGAGAGAGAGGAGAGAGAAAGACTAGTTTATGATCTCCATGTCTTGGCAGCCATCGGAGGAGCGGAGAGCAGTGATGGAGGGTGAAGAAATAGTGTAGATAATCGATGTAGTCTGTCTAGGGGGTTGCTTTGAAGCTCCATACCCCCCTCCTCTCAAAAAAATCGGCGCCATGTTAGGTCGTTGCTACTTTCTCACGCCATGGCTAAAAAAAATGCCCCCCCTCCCCCCACCCATTCGTCAAATTTTGGGGGGTGGAGACCCCAAGGGTGACACCCCCTAAGTCACAAGTCCTTTTACACATTTTTTTTTTGGCCTTGGCCTTCGGGCACTCCCGTCTCGCATCCCGCCTCCAAATCGACTTCTAAAAAATTCTAAGCATCCATCTCGAGGTCCTGCACTACCTAGCTCTTTCCAGGGTCTCATTTGACATCATGGTAGATTATGAAAATTTCCCAACCGTCGCTCGGTGGGTCTTTAAAGCACTTTTGAAACCCATCGGTTGCTTGCTGCTTAAAATCAACTCTCTTGCCTATGTCGCCTTCAACGAAGTCTATTTTTCCCTTGAAATGTGGATTTCTTGGCAAATTTTGAGCATGTTTCCTAGGCAAAATCCATATTGGCGACCACGGGATGATAGGGCGACTCAACCCGTTGAATCCCAGAACAGATCTGCACATAAATACAACCACAAAGAGCATCAAGCTGATATAGAAGATACTCAACGAAACACATCACAACTCTCACCCTACCCCTTGTCAAAACCAAGGCATGAAATCTATGAGGAGTAGGCCGAGCATAATCTAACAGAAAGCCTAAATCTAGTCACTAACCAAGTGTTCCAACACAGCCAAACTAACAAGAAGTATCAAAGAGTCATCCTAAGTGGTGGTTTGAACTACCTATCTAACGAAGGACAACCCAACTAGGAGCTCCTCCTAGGCGACGACTCCTATAGCTTGATCAAGAAATATTCTCTTTTAGTACATTTTGTCATGTGAGGCCTTTATTTTCCATATTCAGGCATCTAAAAAGGAGGGAGCTTAGCATAGTGACCCAAGGAGAACAGGGCATCGACCTCAGGTCCTATCTCGGTACCCAAGAACCTACCAAGCCCTTGCAAGGCGACACTTAATCCTTTTCTAACGCTCACTTTTACTTTCGCTCCAACCTTCTCTTGTTATTTTTTTTAAGCTAGAACCTAGGAAGACAAGGCATCGGCCTCGGGTCTTGTCTCAGCCCCAGGAACCTACCAGGCCTTCGCAAGGCAATGAACAACTGCTCAAGGAATTGTCATTCTTTCCATTTCTATTTTTATAGGGGTTAGAACCCCTTTTTACACACCTTTGGATATTCATATATTGTCTTTCAGATATTTAGGGTTTTTTCATTTGTATCATCATTTTGTTTGGCAAGCTTTTCTAACTGCCTCATACTAACAAGAACTCCTAGAACAGCTGCCTAGCAGGTCAGTAGAACAAGGTCACTAGAACTTCTTGCTAAAACATCTCTTTCAGTGCTTGCAAATGCCGTTACGGGAGGCAATGACTACTTAGACCTCCCCCAAACATACAGAACCTAAATCTGAGACTTCATGCCTTGATTGCTAGTCCCTAACAAACAAAACGAAAGCACCCTTACATACACTGTATCATTAATTGCTTAAGGGAAAAGACTCTAGAAGGGGGACGAAACCACCTAGAATGGCCACAAGAAGCTCCTCCGCAACAAAGGCTCCCTCTAGGCACTTCAGTAAACCTGTTTGGTACAACACTAAAATAGAAAACTATTAAAATCACTTGCATCAAACAGTCATAGGGCCGTCTTGGCCTAAAGAAATAGCACATTTTACTGCAAACTAAGTGGCCCTCTTGGCCTAATAAAATCAAACAGAACAGCACCTACGCATCCCTCCTTGGAATAAGGCAGATATACAAAAATATGCTCCATTCCAAGGGGAAAAATATGGCTCTCAGCCCTAAACTAAATGCATCAAGATGCAACCCATCCCTCCTGCATATATAGCAAGAGGTGTACGCATAACATGTCGTCGGATCAACCTATGGGTCCAAGATAATAGTGGTAGATGGGTCTTGGCCACTCTTCGCATTACCCATATCAACCATCACCTGCCATATAATGTGTGGTCTGATAAAATTCCCCACAAACGACTAGGTCATGTCTCATTATCAATAGCAACATCCGGACTAGGACCACAGTTGAAGAAGAGGTCCTCTTCAGAAGAAAAGTTTGCTAATGAATCCACAAATTGATTCCAATAACGTGGAATCAGCTGAAGAGAGATGCTCTCAAATTCATCAAATAGGGTCATAGCAGCTCAATAATACATGCAAAGGATAGGATTCTGGACTGTGTATGTCTCATTTAGTTGATTTAAGATCAGCTGGGAATCCCCTTTTACTAACAACCATCGAATACCACCTTTCTTGGCAATATTCAATCCCATAATCAAGGATTTATACTCTGCCATGTTGTTAGTAAATAGCTAATTTCACTACTCAAACACTTCCTTTTTTATTAGGGCCTCTGGATGCTCCATCAAAGTATAATGTGTATGCCCACAATGGGTTTATGCAGCCAACCATCAAGAACTCCCCTATTTGTAATTATGATAATCAAAATTCAACATATTTAGAGGATAAACTGATGGCTCCATCCCTCCTTCTTCATTAAACTCAACAAGGATGCTGGTCAGAATTTGTAAGCAGTGATGGTAGAAAACTTTGATCTCCCACACAAAGGTACCGTCTTCTTGCTCAATCACATTGTATCCTTTGCTCCACTAGATAAGATTCCCTTGACAATATCTTTGCTCTAGATATGGGTGCTCTAAATAAGGAATTAACCGCCCCATCAACCACTTTAAGCTTTCCTATAGGTCTCAGCCCCAACATGGACCTACGCAATGCATTTAGCACATTAGCATACTCAAAAATAATAAGGATTATCTTATTAATATTAACCTTCTTCTTAAATTCCACTCCTTGTAGATCAGCTAGTAAAGCCATGGACTTATTTTTACCTATCCTAACTACCTTGTAAGGGCCATTCCATCTTAATTTTCCATGCTTCAGTCAGAATTTTAATCACCTTGCTTAGGAAATGAGTTCCATGGTCTGATACTACTTTCTTTCGCAGACCAAAACGGCAGATGATCTGCTTAAGTAGGAAATTGGTAGTTTCTTTTGCATTGTCATGCCTCATCACCCGTGCTTCTAACCACTTTGTAAAGTAGTCAGTTGCTAATATAATGTATCTCTTCTTAGTAGTAGACGATGGGGTAATAGGACCCACAAAGTCAATGCCCCACTTCTCAAATGGAAGGGTAGCCATAATTGGAGTAAGTGGGTGCTTCCTATTCTCTCTACTGTCATGTCTTTGACATGTATCGCATCTCTTAACATACTCAAAGGAATCCTAGAAGATGGATGGCCACCAATATCCAGCTCTTAAAGCCTTTTGTGCCGTCAACCGCCTAGCAAAGTGCCCCCCACAAACAGAGTCATGGCACTTCTCCAAGATAAATGGAACCTCATCAGGCAACACACATCGCAACATCCTGTTGATATAATGTTCCAACAATCAAGGAAAATTTCAATGCCTATTGTTTAATTTTCCTCTTCTCAAATTTTGATAGAGTAGCTCCAGTCTCTCTTGTAGATAGATAATGCATTATAGCATCATATCAAGAGGGAATAGATGATGTATCAATCCTAAACAATGTTTCCATATCACTTCCTTTAGCCAAGACCTTTTTCGGCTCTCCGAAATCCACAAGACATTATACAATGCCCTCTAGTTTTAGTGGCTTGCTCTTGATCTCATAATCAAACTCGTGCAAAGTGATTAACCACTTTGCTAAATGATCAGGCAGCTGTAACTTGTTCAGCAGCAATCAAAGCCCTTCTGCCTTCGTATAAAAAACCACCTTCTCCTAAAGGATGAACATTTTGGTTGCAAATACCATTGCAAGGCACAAATTCTCCATATAGGTATAGTTAATTTCTGATATGTCCAACTTTCGATTAGCAAAAGCTATCGGATGGTACCACTTTTTCTCCCAAATTTGGGCCAAACAGCAGGCTGATGCTATACATGGTTGCTACTGAATATTTCACCCTTTTTAGGTGCTTTTAAAATAGGTTCTTTGGCAAGATCCTGCTTCACATCGTCAAAAGATACTTTGCAAATATCACTCCATGCAAACTGACAGTTAAAGGACAATAGATTTTTCAGTGGCAACGTTCTTTTTGCTAAGGCATTTATAAACCTTCGATAGTACCCTACCGATGACAGAAAGCTATGCACCTCCTTTGGAGTATGCAGTGGACTCATGGCAACTATGACCTTGATCTTTTCAGGGTCAATCGCAATCCCTACTAAACTAACCACATGACCTAACAATAGCCCATAAGGCACTCCAAAGACGCACTTCCATGGGTTGAGAGAGCTATGCAAAATTGTTTGCAATGCTTGAAACACTTTCGTAAAATGATCAACTATCTATCCCTTACAGTGGCTGCCCCCAGGTCATCAATGAATACTTTCAACTCCTCTGGGGGGAGATGTCACCAAAGGTCTTATCAGTTGTTCTTTGCCACGAACTAGGTGCATTACATAAACCAAATTCTTTTTAGCATGATCGAACCAATCTTCTCCCACTCGTGCTATGCCTAAAGATTCTACAATATACCCAACACACAGGATTTTCTTGAATTCCTTGCATACTCCTGGAGACAATTTAATCAATTGCAAGAGATTCACGTCTGGTTTCACTTCGCAAAGAGAACTTGGTAAATCAAAGTCGTGGTAGTTAGCCAAAGTTCTCTTCTCTCGCCAAACCATTCTCTCATTTGGTCTTTGGACCAGCTTTGGTGCCTCTTTTTTAACTTTTTCCTTCTTTCTTTGCAATCCTTTATCCTTCTCAGGATCAACTTTACTATCAACAGGCCTTAGAGGTCCACCTTCCATATCACGATTCGGAACTTGCTTTCCCCTAGCATCTTGCTTAGGGTTTCCCTCAACAGGTTTTATAGTTCCTTTGTCAACCTCTCTAGTCTTTTGATCTCTTGTTATGGCTCGTAGATTAGAAGTTTCAGCATCATTGACACATTCGGCCTCAATAAGACCGACTTCCACTACCATGAGGCAACTCCTCTATAATAGCCTTTCCTCATTGCACTATTTGTCTTGGTTCCTTATCTTGCTAGAGATTATTCCCTTGTGCGTGATGGTTAACTAGAGAGGTGCATTACATAAACCAAATTCCATCACATGGTACGCAAAGGTATATTGTAGAATCTTGTGTGTTGGGTACCATTGTCGTTTTCAGCTTGTCTTGCTCAGGAATTGCCATTTGGTTATACCCTACAAAATAATCCATAAATGAATATATTTCCCTACCTGCTAGTTGATCCAAAATTTGGTCAATAAAGGAAAATGGGTAGTAGTCTTTGACTCTTTGCTTATTCAACTCTCTAAATTGTACAAAAAGCTGGATTTAATTATTTTTCATCTTCCTGATCACAACTAGTGAACACCATTCAATATGCTGAACAGGGAAGATCAAACCCGCTTTTTGCAACTTTTGAAGTTCCTAAAATAGCCCATCACTTAGTTCAAAAGGCATACGCCTTAGTTTCTGACGTACGGGCCGACTTCCTTCCTTTAGAGGAATGGTATGCACATTCAAGCTGGGAGGAATGCCTCTAAGTTTGTCATAGCTCCAAGCAAAGATGTCAGGAACTCCTGCATCAGGGACACATAGTCCTCTCTCTCTTTTAAATTGAGCATGGAACCTAATTTGATTGGCCACGAATCATTCGGCGTACTAAGGTCCAACTCAATAACGCCCACATCTCTTATTCAATCTTGAGGCTCTATCAGCTCATTCAATGTTATCTGAAAAAATATCCTCTGTGGTGGACCCTTCTTTAGATCCATTGCTCGATGACGTCTCACTACCAAGTGGATCATCTATTGTTTCTCATTCAATAGAGGATAAATGAGCTCTCTCACTCTGAGGAGACTCAAGGTAAGCATCCACTATTACATGATTCACACCTCTACCTAGAATCACTTGACCATCAGGTATATTGACTTGACAGTCTATTTTTAAAATCCATGGCCTGCCTAGCAAAACTCGATAGCTAGGATGTCCTACAAACCTTATCACCCTAAAGTCCAGGTAGCATTCCACACTTGCAACAGTAACATGGACTTTAGTGATGCAACCTTCTGGTTGCCTCAGACTATCATCAACCATACTAAGAAGTGTGGAGCCATCTTTTTTGATTTCTAAACCTAGCCTCTCCATCAAGTCTAAAATCATGATATTGACGGAGGATCCAGTGTCCATGATAGTGTGCTCCACTAGTATTCCATCCACATATGCTGGAACCCTGGGACAATTCTTTTCGGCATGATCGAACCAATCTTCTCCCACTCGTGCTATGCCCAAAGATTCTACAATATACCCAACACACATGATTTTCTTAAATTCCTTGCATACTCTTGGAGACAATTTAATCAATTGCAGGAGATTCATGTATGGTTTCACTTTACAAAGAGAACTTGCTAAATCAAAGTCATGGTAGTTAGCCAAAGTTCTCTTCTCTCGCCAAACCATTCTCTCATTTGGTCTTTGGACCAGCTTTGGTACCTCTTTTTTAACTTTTTCCTTCTTTCTTTGCAATCTGTTATCCTTCTCAGGATCAACTCTACTATCAACAGGCCTTAGAGGTCCACCTTCCATATCAGGATTCAGAACTTGCTTTCCCCTAGCATCTTGCTTAGGGTTTCCCCCGACAGGTTTTATAGTTCCTTTGTCACCCTCTCTAGTCTTTTGATCTCTTATTACGGCTTGTAGATTAGAAGTTTCAACGTCATTGACACATTCGGCCTCAATAAGACTGACTTCCACTGCCATGAGGCAACTCCTCTATAATAGCCTTTCCTCATTGCAGTATTTGTCTTGGTTCCTCATCTTGCTAGAGATTATTCCCTTGTGTGCGATGGTTAACTAGACCTGGCAGTTTACTCCCTTGTTGGAGAGAACTGATCTTACTCCAATAGGTAGTAGCTAAGTGGCCAAACTTTCCGCAAATATCGCATTTGACATTTGGACAATTCCTAGGGAAATGTTGGCCACCACACCACTTACAGCTGAATCTTGAGGGGGCACCCTCTTCAGGGTGTCGACTCCCTATCAAATTCTGTTGCTTCTTAAGAAAATTAGCGTCCACATCTATTTTTCTATACTGTTCGCTAATCATGTCAGTGTAGTGCTTCATCATATCCTTGACTTGACCAAGGACATTTGAGGCACTGGACTCATAGCCGCGATCATCTGTTTGTCGTCCCATTCGGCCTAACCATTTGATTAGGAATCGGCCACTAACCTACTGGGACAACATTCGGGTTCATTGTTTGGCCTCCACCATTCAGTGGGCCCGTCCAACTAGCCATAGGCATAGTCATAGTGCTGGTAACATAGGCAAGTTTGGCATGATACTCCCTCTTCCATTCTCATTTGACATGGGGTCCCCTTGACTCCCGTTGGTCAGTGCCAAATTATTACAATTCCAATTTATCCTTAAGCACGACTCTACTCCTTTTGCTTGGGTAATAGCAGTGCCAATGTCAGCCAAAGTGACACTACTCAGCTTCATCTGGATATTGAAATCTAATCCATGTAGGAAATAATGCAACTGTGGAGCCGATGGAATGGGGATATAAGTATTAAGTTTGCAAAGAACTTGTTTTAGTTTCTTGGCATAGGCTTGTACATTCTCATTTGGCTCTTGGCATGTTACATTCAAGACGTGCAACCAATACTATCCACCCCTCTTAGAACCAAACTCTCTATGGAAGGCCGTGAAGAATTGGTCAATGCTAGTTATGGTTCCGGCCTTTAGACCGTCATACCATACTGCTGCCCTTTCTTTTAATGTCATATTGAAGAACATCATTAATTGTCCTTCGTCTTGGATTCGATAGTTGAACATGAGCGTTTCCTTAATATGGAGTTCTCCATCTTCTTCTGCTAACCCATGGAAGATGGGCAAAGGTGCTCCTAATGCCAGTCAATCCAGTGTCCTTGCTGAAATTGTGATGGGTTGTGCCATGGCTACAACTAGATTGACAATAGGAGTTTGTGTAGGTAAAAACTACACACCCCACTTGAAGTGGGTTGACTGACTAGAAGAAGGGAAGTATTAGAACTTGCTTTTGCACTCAAAGGGCCACTTGTGACACTTAGGTTATTAGAACCATTTCCGCTTATGCGTAGCAGGCTGCTCTTTTGAGGAGAATAATGCCTTAGAATCTCCAACCGTCATCTAGTCCTCTCAGCATGTTCCTCTTTTTGTATTTTAGATTGATGGTTCTTGTCAAAGGACATAAACTGACTATTGGTCCCTAGAACCCCTAGATTCAAAACCACCACTTATTGGCGGCTCTCGGCAGACACACCACTGATGGGACCTAAAATGAACTGGCACTAGCTATGGCACTAGCCGGACCTCATGCACACAATAGACAACCCCACCACATGGCCTCACGGCCAAGAGTGTCTAAGACTCACTCTACACTAAATGTTAATGTCGATTCCGCATTTTTATTAGGTCATAGTCATACGTTTACCATCCCTTCTCCTCAGAGGGAGATCCCATAAGATATACGCATAACACCTCGTAGCACGAACATAAGGAAGCACCTCTCGGCTGACTACCGTGACTTCACTGTGACTCTCCACCTCGGGGATTGGCCCCGAGATGTGTCACTCTAACATAAAGTACACACGATACAAGCTCCACTCTTTCATTTTGAACATATTCCAGGAGATACCATGTGTCCTTACCAAACAATTCCCAAAACTGATCGACTAGCCTACAGATTAGATTGTCTCACACACTCAAGCATAGGTCATCATAATGGAAAACGGGTGTTATGCATCTAACACTTCATATTCCGACACCATGGTTGATATGCACATGAAAAAGTAGATGATCCTAATGTGCTCAAATATAATTTTCAATTAGAAATATGTCGTGCACAACTAGGCTTTCCAATGCTCATCTACTAACTTGTTGCGGCGATGTAAGGATAGCACCGAGATAACGCTTGTGCTACTATCCTCTTAATTAAAATACAATGAACCCTATATCATGATATGCATAAGAAAAATCAACAGCAAAGAGCACCCAAATTGCATCATTCAAACACCCCACCCTCTACTTTTAGGTAGTGTTTTCATCGCATAGGTATAAGGGTTCATTTTGTCATGTTTTGATGTATGAAAATTGATAAATCACGAACTTTAACAAAAAGATAGGGCATCCAGGGGCTAAATCTCATGCTCCTCCATTATTATACATTCACAAACACTCATTATATTTTTCCTTATTTTTATGAAGCGTATTCTTATTTTTTCCATATTTTTTAATTATTTTTAGTATTTATTTGATAATAATCACTATTATTTTCTAATTTTTCTTATATCAATCATTTCAGCATACTAAAATTTAATTTAATTTTTCATTTTCCCCCATAGGAACACATTTCACCCACCCAAAACGACAATACCATCATTTTACCCTTAAAAATCGCATTTTGGGTTTTGCGAGATTTAAATAGTGCATGTAAATCATTATGAAATCAAAATTTTCTGATAGACAGCAATTAAAAATGATGCAACTAGCACTCAAACAATTTTTCATCGCATAAGAACATCATTTCCATCATAAAATATAAAAAAACCTTCATCCTTCATAAAAAAGAGTCATATTGTGTTTCTACAAAAACCCAAGATGCATTAAATGACTGCTGTGGTGGGAGCTCACGCTCAACCGCCAAGACCTAAGGACCGCTTATTGATTCAATCATTTCAAGCGAGCTCTAATGGCTATCTCTCACCTAGCCGACGCGCTGTCGATCCTATGAGTGTAGTGAGCTTACCTTCATGCCGATCGAGTTGCCTCCTCTCCCGCACACTCCGGTAGCTCCACGATCCAAGTGCAAGATTCAAGCAAGCTCGATCCTCCTGCTCCAAGCTCCAAGCTCCATCACCACGAGCAAGATAAGAGAAGAGAAGAGAAGAGAAGAAGAGAGGAGAAGATGGAGAGCTTCTCCATCCCACGGTCCCTCACCCTCACACACTCACTTCCTCACACTCTCACAATCCCTCTCTCAAGCATAAGCTCAAGCAAGCAAGAAGAAGAAGAAGAAGAAGAAGAAGAAGAAGAAGAAGAAGAGGAGGAGAGCTACTTTTGGCCACACACAAGAATGAGCTTCTCATTCACTTTTCAACTTTATATACAAAACCCTAAATCCCTTTTGGGCGGTCATCCCCTTATCCCCTTTTTTACATGGTTGACTGTGGCCTAGGCCCTTTTTCCCATTGTTCTTCTATCTTCCTAGCTTCATTTCCACCGCCTGTCTACATTTACAAACCATGATGCGCTTGCACTCTTTTACAAAAGTTTTGACTTGCGCTTTTCCTTGTGCGCCTTTCTCCCTTATTTAGGAATCTTCTCCTTGTGCGTCTTTGTCTTCCGTTTCTCTTTGCCTTGGCCTTTGTCTTTGTCTTCTGCTTTAGCTTTTTCGAATTTTCCACCTTCGTTTGTTTGAGGGTTAACATTACCCCCCTCCTAGACGAGTGCCAGTCCCATGGCACTCACCGTCGTAGGTAGCAAGAGTTAGCATGCATCGAAGACGTGGGTGGCAAGGACGTCGGTGGTTGCCATGGCAGAGTGTTGGTAGTGGTGGGGAGGAAGGTCATTGGGGGCACGTTGGTGGATTAAGTGGTAGGTGGTAGGGCAATGGGAGATGGTGGTAGGGCTGTTCTTTGGGGGGGTTGCACTGATGGAGTACAAGTGGCGGTTTGTTGGGGATTTTGTACATGATGATTCTTGGCAGGCTTACAAGGTGATAAGGATAGGAATTCAGAGTTGAGTTTTGATGAAGAGCAAACGACACCTTCATTGGAGTCTTCAATACCTGCAATTGAAAACCTCTCATAGGTGGTTTCTCCCTAGGGGTAGTGCTAGTCTTCTTTATCATGCACAAGACATAGTTTAAGTAGTTTGGGAGACAGGTCCAACTCTAAGCAAGATGAGAGTATTGTCGTGTTCTTGGGATCCAAACTGAAAAAATACTTCGGTGTAAATATTATGTGAGTGCTCGTGCATACTTAGATATTACGTAGGTAGAAGACTGCGACGACGTGTGGATGAAGCAAAGTCGTCCATGGTGGGAAAAAGTACACGTGAAGGTGTATGCGACATCCTATGCATTGTGATTGCATGTCGTAACACAATAGAACACAGGGATACTGCACTATCGGTAGCTGGTAGACATTGGGCCTGTGCAATGAGGACAGTGTACTTTTCATGGCCATTCGTGTAGTGCTTACCACAATTGATTGCAATGGTATTAAGACAGAGTGTAAGAGGGAATTGTGTGAATGGGTCAGGGTGATAGGTCTAACCATAGGCGAGACAAGCTCCCTAGGTCTATCCTGCCCAGTAGGAGTTCCTAGTCTAGTTATCCTAGGTCAAGTAGGTAGCTCAAACCACTACTTAGGATGACTTCTTTGATAGTTCTCTTCACTCTATCTGTGTTGGAGCAGTTGATTATTAGTGACTAGCTTTGGATCTCTATCATGTTATACTTAGCCTATCCCTTGTGGGTTTCATGCCTTGATTTTGTCAAGGGGTAGGGCGAGAGCTCTATTTTATTGTGTCTTCTTCTTTGAAGTAGCTTGATACTCTTTGTAGTTTCTTTATGTGCATATCATTTTGTGGATTTGATGGACTGAGTTGCCCTATCCCCTGGTTTCCAATGACAGTGGGATTTTAAGCTGGGAAAAGAGCTAGAGATGTGCCAAAATATGTCATTTTAAGGTGAAATTTAAAGATCAAAGGAACAGCAGAAGACATGGATCTGAAAATTTTAAGTGGTCACGGAAGACAAGAATTCAAATTTCTTTAAAAGACAAACCTTCACACTAGTTGTAGATTTTTCATGAATTTTTAAGGCACCAATTGAAGCAGGACAAGTTCCTGATAGTTCAGGACTTCAAGACAGATGCACAGAATTTTTTCGAACATAGGAGGAACTAGAGGCTAGACTTTGGGGGGTCAAAATAAAGGCCAAGATTTGAAAGGGCATGGCGCTTGGAGCCCCTTAGCCCAAAAATTTGATGGTTGGGGGAGGGGGGACTTTTTTCACATGGTGTGAAGTAGAGAAGAGGGCACCATCCTCATGCCATGGTGATTTGTGAAGGAGGGGGATTTGGGGCAACAAATAACCCATAGATCGGATTGTACATGCGAACTTCTACAAATTCTCAGTCTCCATTCCTAGTCTTCACATGAGAAACAACTGCTTGTTGATGGATTTCCAAATTCAATCTTTCTCTCTCCTCCATCTCTCTCCTCTAAGAGACCATTCATGCGAGGAAAAAGAAAGAGAAGAATGGGATGAAGAATGCTTGTCCGGCATGCACCGAATTGATGCGAGATTGAAAGGATGTTGAGAAGTAATGTCAAGTGCTATGTGAAGATTGATAGTGGGTCTAATGGCTATCTACGCATTCAATTTTTGTGCCCCAAAACATTCAATTTTTGTGATCCAAAACATGCAATTTAGTGGTACATTCATTTTATGAAGAAAATTTACTTATTTTTGACATTTTATGGTCCAAAAGAAATGCATATGATATGACAATTTGTATGAATCTTTTTTGACATGTCTTTGAGGACTGCACATGATAATATGCTGAACTTGTAAGTAAATGTGATCATTATTAGTAATTTAAAGTTCGAAATGTGGTATTTAAGTGAAAAAATAAGGATTTTCTTCATTTCGAGTGAGAAAATTAGGTTTTTATGGGATAAAATGAAAGATAGTGTGAATCTCAATACTCCTAATTAGATTGCATTAGAAAACTAGAAATTAATAGTAACTATTAATAAATAAATCAAGAAAATTAAATTTTACATGGAAAAAAATAGATTTTATGTGCTAAAAATTTACAAAAATTTATCAATGTATTTGCAGATGTATGGTGATTTATCATTGTTTAGACAAGAAAATGACATAAAAATACTCTCTACACAGAGGGGAGGGGTCATGAGTGCTGAATATAGGCTAAAATCTAATTTTTACAATATACTTTACATATAGGATACATTTAATTGAAAAGTTAAAGAGTTTAGTAGCACGAGTATACTCGGTGTTGTCCCCTATATGAAATCATAAAATGAATTGGTTGTGCATATCCACATTGTTGATTTGATTAAATAAGTTGTATGTGCACTCATGGGCATTCACACGTACATTGCATTACATATACATATGATATCAGAAAAATAGATCCTAGATTCCATAACACTTGGTTTCCTAAACAATGACCCATGTTGAGAGTGTGAGAAGTTTGAGGCTGCTGTAGATTTAGTACGTTTGTCTCTTTGGGAATTAATTCAGTAAGATTATACTTCATCTCTTGGAACAATTTTAGAGAGGACTATGTATTGCATGTGTTATATGTTTGAGCGGTGCATCTTGGGGCTAATCCTTGAGAGAGGTGTAGAAGAGCCGTAGTAGGCCGCAACAATTAGTCGAGGGGTGCTCCCTGTGTATGTGCTACAAGGTGCTAGTTATCATTATGTTTGGATATTCCCTGTGAGGATTTGGGAAGGGATCTGCTAGACTATGAACAATACAAACACGTATTTAGATTAAATCAGTATATATAGCCTCTAGGTGCTCCGGCCATGAGGCCGTGGGGTGTTTTAGTTGAGTATAGAGGCCCAGCTAGAGCCTTAGAGCCAGTATTAGATCCATTTTTGGTCCAACACCTCTAAGGCTCTAGCCAAGCCTCTATGCTCAACCAAAACACCCCACAGCCTTATGGCTAGGAGTGTTTGGAGGCTACACACTGATCTAACCTAAACATGTGTTTGTACTATTTATAGTCCAGTAGATCCCTTCCCAACTCCTCACGAGGAGTACCCAAACATAATGGTGTCTAGCACCTCCTAGCATATACATAGGGAGCACCCCTCGATTAACTCTCGTGGCCCATTATAGCTCTCCTATACCTTTGGGATTGGTCCCAAGATGTGCCGCTCAAACATACAACACATGTGACACATAGTCCTCTCTTTATAAAAATCATCCTAGGAGATGACATATAATCCTTATTGAATCAATCCACAAAGAGACAAATGTACTAAACCTATAGCCTAGGACTTTTCACACTCTCAATGTTTGTATAGGAAACCAAGTTCTATGTAATCCAGGATATGTTTTTCTAATGGCATATGTATATGTAATGCAATGCAAATGTGAATGCCCATGAGCGCATAAACAATTTATTTAATCAAATTAGCAACATAGATGTGCACAACCAATTTTTTTCATGATTTCATACTACTAGTGTACTTGCAGTGTTGGATAGGGGACAACACCGAGTGTACTCGTGCTATTGAACCCATTAACTTTTAAAATAAATGCATTCTATATGTAAATTAAATTATAAAAATCAAAATTTAGCCTATATTTAGTAATCATGACCCGTCTCCTCCCTACAGTTTAATGTTATGCTTGCTGTGGTAGTGCACAGAGTGTTTTTATGTCATTTTCTTGTCAAAAAAGTGATAAGTCATACATTATAACATGGAAATGGGGCTAAGCTAAGGCTAAACCTCATGCCTTAGGCCCACTATGCATCCACAAACACATTTATAATTTCTTGTAATTTTATGGCACATAAAATCTATTTTTTCCATATAAACCCCAATTTTCTTGATTTTTCTTGATTTGCTTATTAACAACTACTGTTATTTTTTGATTTTCTAGTGCAACCCAATTAGGATTATTGAGATTTACTAGTATCTTTCATTTCATCCCATAAGAACCTTATTTTCTCAGCCATAATGAAAAAACCCTTATTTTTCCACTTGAATATTGCATTTTGGACTTTAAATTATTAATAACATCCACGCTTACCTATGGGTTCTACATATTATCATGAGCATCCCTCAAATATATGTCAAAAAAGGTTTGTACAAATTTTCATACCACATGCACTTCATTTGGACCATAAAATGTCAAAAATAAGCAAAATTTCTGCATAAAATGCACATACCATTTAGGTCATGGAAATTGAATGCATGGATAGTCATCAGATCCACTATCAATCTCCACATAAAATTTGATATCACTTCTCAACGTCTTAATCCCACATCAATCCGATGCATGTTGGACAAGCATTCTTCATCCCATTCTTCTCTTTCTTTTTCCCAGCAGCATGAATGGTCTCTTAGAGGAGAGAGATGGAGGAGAAAGAATGAATGAATTTGAAACTCCACAACTAGGCATCCATTACTCGTGTGAAGTCTGACAATGGAGAGTGCAAAACTTCAGAAGCCGATATGTATGATCCCAAATCCCCCTCCTTCTTTGTTGCCCCAAATCCCCCCTTCAAAAATCTATGGGTTATTTGTTACCCCAAATCCCCCTCCTTCACAAATTGCCATGGCATGAGGATGGCACCCTCTTCTCTACTTCATACAGTGTGAAAACACCCCCCAACCACCAAAGTTTTGGGCTAAGGGGGACCCAAGGGCCATGCCCTTTCAAATCTTGGCATTTATTCTGACCCCCCCAAAGTCAAGTTTCCAATTCCTCCTACATCGTCCGAAAAATTATGTGTGTTCGTCTTGAAGTCTTGAAATGCTGGGAACTTATTGTGCTTCAATCCGACACTTGAAAAAGTTATGAAAAATCTGCAACCACTGTGAAGATCCATCTTTTGAAGTAATTTGAATTCCTATCTTCCACAACCACTTAGAATTCTCAGGGAACCCCATCTTTCGCTTCCATCGATCTTTAAATTCCACCTTAAAATGACATATTTGACATGTATCTAGCTCTTTTCCTATCTTAAAATCCCGCTCTCATATGCTCTCTAAGTAGGCACAATACTACTCTCACATAGCAACTTTGATGCATAAATATTTGCGTGGAAGATTATTGACTAGTTTGGGGCTCTTAAGATGGAGGCTATAGTGAGAGTCTTGTTCAATGTTTCATATGCATGCTCATTTTTTTTTGCGCACTTAAAGACAATAAAAAACATATACAAAGATCAATTAGTTAATGCATAGTTTGACACAAATCACCAATAGTATCCTATGTGGTCAAGGAAGTAATGCACAACCTTGTAGTCGATCAATGGTGGGAGATTGATGATCACTTTTAATTTTGAGAAGTTAGTCACAATCCCTCACAGATTTTTGTGTTATAGTCTAGGTTGTCTGAAATAGCTCCTTGATGATCCCTTTGACCACAGATATCATTGAGCCTTGTGTGTTTCAATCTCCACAAACTTATGCAAGATTGCGACTTCTTGCTTGTCTCTCCAAATCAGATAAGACCACACACACACACACACACACACACACACACACACACACACACACACACACACACACACACACACACACACACACACACACACACACACACACACACACACACACACACACACACACACACACACACACACACACACACACACACACACACACACACACACACACACACACACACACACACACACACACACACACACACACACACACACACACACACACACACACACACACACACACACACACACACACACACACACACACACACACACACACACACACACACACACACACACACACACACACACACACACACACACACACACACACACACACACACACACAAAAGATCTTTTGCTCTATGATTTAAAACTCTTTGTTTGTCTACCAGTCCATCTCATTCGTAACTCAAGAAGATGTGTAGATAAGATTGAGAACCTTACGATAGAGATTAGAAAAGCAAGACAAGACTAAGCTAATAAGAAACTCCCTCATTGCTTTAACTTCCAGAATTGTAGGCACAAATAAGCCTTCCATAAAGAAGGAGTCGTGAGATGAGGATAATAAAATGATAATCTTTCTTGCTCTACAACCATTGAATGATTTGTATTTAAGGTTTTTTTTCACTTAAGTGTGGACTTTCTCTTTTAGTATTGGATGGGGCCTATTTTTCAAAGTGCATGTATTAACAAGTTTGAAGACATGAAGGAAGAGAAAAACATGAAAGCCACAAGTCTTTTGTGATTATTATGCCTTGGGAAAATAAATTATTTTTTGTAAATGAGTGCCAGGCTCCCTCCCATGCAAATTGCAATTAAAATTAGTAACACTTTGCATGGGAATATGGATCTAAGTGTGTGCAAGGGAAGAAAACCGATATTTGGTCCAAAGGATGGGCACAATGCCCAAGGGTATTGGGAAAACCCTAATCCTACCTTTTTGATATAAAAAGTTTGAAAAGAGAATAGAAAAGGCTAGTCATGTATGTGCCAACTTTTGATTCTTTCCTTTTTCCTTTTGCAGTGAGAGAGAGAGAGAGAGAGAGAGAAGTGAGTTTGAGAGCAAGAGAGAGTGAGAGTGGGATGATGGACCAAGAGGGTAAAGCTTCCATCTCTTCTCATGCCCTCTCATGTCTTAGCATGCTCTCTTGTAGCATGACAAAGGCCATAGAGGGTTTCAAAATCTAGGAGGTTTATCTTGGATCATGGAGCATGAAGCATGCTGTGAGCATCCTTTATAATTGAGGGCATGCCTTATACATTCACTACAAATGAATCTCATATTTGTATGTAAAAGGCTAATAAAAGATAGTCACCGACTAAGTGGTTCGAAATAAAATTACATGTGTCGAAATGTCCCAAATACATTGATGGTGTATTACCCAACATTTTTGGTTCCATTACCAAGAGCAAGGACACATGGATCGTAAAGTTTCTTGCATGGTTCATGGTTGCAAAATATGAGTGGACACTAGTGCCAACTCTGAAACACCTCCAAGTAGTTAGATTATTGTCTCATGTTTAGATGTACATTTGGATTTTATGATTGAGATATCAAGTTTATGAGATATGGTTGAGTCATGGTAGGATAATAGTAATAGTTTCAAATCCAAGATCGTAAGTGATAGTTATAGTCATAAATTATCACCTTAGAATGAGATGAAGGCACCTTGAGTGTATTAAAGATTAAAGAGATTGGGTTATTGGCTTTTGTAGAATTTATTTTTGATTTATCAAGATAATATTAAAGAAAAACAAGAGAGAAAATATTAATGGAGAAAAAAATGAGCAATTGCTTTTAGCATCTCCATTCCTAGTAAATTAGCATATTCCTCACTATCTTCAACCGCATAATCATCATCATCTTTTTCTTCAATGCTTCTTGTTGCTCATTGTATTCATGGACCTCCTATTTTAACTTAGTGCCTCCTATATAGATAGCAAATTCATGATCACCATTAGTTTAGTAATGAGTGTAATCTCTTATAGGTTGTGTCCTTATTGCTAGTGGTCATGGGCAACAAAGCCATTGCCTTTTTGTGCAAAAATTGCACCTCTCATCTTTGTTGTTTGTGGGCAACATAGATAGCATCATCACATTCGTAATATTTATTAATTTTTTGCTCCTCCTATTACAAGTCATGGGCAACATGATCATTGTGACCTAGTGTCCCTCCTATTGCCATCATGGAAATTAGAATACACATGTGTTGTTGTTGATCATGGACATCCTAGGGCATCATATTCAATCATCATCATCTATTGTAGATTTCACTTTGTCCTAT
Source organism: Lygodium microphyllum (assembly GCF_053477565.2). Classification (NCBI taxonomy): domain Eukaryota; kingdom Viridiplantae; phylum Streptophyta; class Polypodiopsida; order Schizaeales; family Lygodiaceae; genus Lygodium; species Lygodium microphyllum. Next base: position 42,375,590 of record NC_141138.1, read on the forward strand.
GATGTTTGTAGGCAACAAATTATCAACATAATCTCCTACACTTTGCGCTTGATTGTTGCTACTATTTGTGGGCTACTTTGTCATCATATTTGCCTGCATAGATTGCACTTCATTTGTTGGTTGTGGGATACATAATCGTGGCTAGCAGATCATCATTATCATTACATATAGATTGAGATTTCTATTACTCATGTGCATTAGCATATTTGTCATCATTATCTCCATCAATTTTAACCCAATTTTCGCTAATTGTGGTAGCCTGATCATCTTCATCATCTCTATCTTCATTGCTAGCATTAGGTTCATCTTTATCGTCTTCATCTTCATCATCTCCATTTATGTGTCCTTCACCGGCTTGAGCATCAATGAGATTACCATCTACATCAACATCAACATCTTCTCCATGTTCCTTATTGCTTACTTCTTGTACCCTATTGTGTACAGCCTATACCAGTTCCCCTTCATCAATCACATCCTCTCCATCTTTGGCACCATCATGGTAACCACCCTAGAGAAGGAAGAACTATCATTAGGAAAAGGAGGAGCCATAGTGTTATAAGTACCATGGTTGCTAGACAACAATAGCATGCATTGGAACCACCACACATGGCTTTAATTATATTGAGTAGGGGTGCAAGGGCACACAAGAAGGACCACCCTCCCCCCCCCCCCCCAAACAACCCACATGTGACTATATCCCCTCTTAGTAGTAGGGAGGTACACTACAAGAAGGAGAGACCCTTGATAACATGTGCACTACACACATGTGAGGCTATTAAATACATCATGTGTAGCTATTTGGATCTAGGTGCATGCAATGAAAAAGAAGGATTTAATGTACATGTATCTACCCTAGTGTGGTGCAATTATTGATAGTGTGATTCTCTATATGGGAAAATTTTTTCTTTTTAAATCCCTCTATATTAATTAGGAAAATGATATTTTTTTTAAATTACAAGCACTTATTGTGTGCATCCATATGCACCCAATTGTGGTTGTGTGAGCATAGAACTTATATTCTCAAACACTTGACCATCCAATCTACTAGGAGGAAGGATTGGCATGAGTGGCAAGACAAGATGAGGCTTTGATGTACCACAACTACACTTAGGTGCATGTGAACATACACACATCACATTGGTATGTCTTAATCTCCATGATTAATGATAGCACATGATACACTAAGTCCCTTGTACAAGCTAGTTGCATAGATACACATGTGATGATACATCTTGCACACTTTAAATCATGCACCCCATTGTGACACACCTTGCACCATATATCCACACACACACACAAATACACACACATAATTTATTCACAATACATTGTTGCACACATAAAAGCACATAGGTACCTCAATGCATTTGAAGACACTTCTCCTCCTCCACAAACCTAGACCCAACGTATTGGAAGGAAGGATCATAGGGAAATGAAGCAAAAAGAGGGTACCTTGTGTAACACACCCATATACCCACTACACTATGCATTCACCAGTTATATGCATCCACCTATACATACTCCATCCATTCACTATTGCACAATGCATCCATCTATCACACACACAAGCACATTGATATGCCTAGACACATCACACACAAGAGTATACCAAGGAGCCTCACTTCCTTCTCTCCAACCCAAATCCAACCTTTTGGGTAGGAAGGATAACAAAAGGTGAGATAGGAGCTAGAAGTCTTGGAGATACACCTATGTGTGTATGTATTTATGCATGTATAGACATACACATTGTGTAAGTACTTACTTGCTCCCATAGTTCATCATGCTTCCATCTACACCTATAATGCATCCCACTACACACATTGTGCACTATTCCCACATAATAGCACACATATATAGCACTATGCATCCCATTCCCTTTCATAGTGCATTTTCTTGCATACACACACATAAACTATACCCATAGGTACATTAACTCACATAGGCCCCACCCACACTAGTGCACCCTCGGGGGGTACACCTTATAAAATATATGAGAGACCACATGAGTTTTAAAAAAACGTATTTTATTTAGTAAAAGTTATAAAATTATATTTACAAAATGGGATTTTAATTAATTTGAAAAAAAACTGTTAGTTTTGTAAAGTAAAAGAGGTAATTTTATGGCCCTATATCTTGTAAAGAAAGGGTATTTCTTAATATCCCTTGAGAGTGCACATCAATAGCCCATTCTCCTTGTCCACTATCTAGATCCAACCTATTGGAAGGGAGGATAGTAGAAAGTAAAAATAAGAGTAGGGTACTTTGGTGACACATTATTGTGACACATGTGTATCCTTGCATACATACTCTCACTATTACTACACCCATAGCAACACATCATGCATCCATACCCACATTATCCATGTAGTGACACAATTGTATATACATCACATAGCCCACGTAGTACATTGTGTAGTAAACCAAAAAGATCTTACTTCACCAACATACACATACACAATGCATCCACATTGAGCATCCATTCTTATCCACCCCCATAGGGAATCCATGGTGTATTGTGCAACCACCTACACATACCCTGGAAATCCACAAACCTATCATGCACCCACATACCCATTAGGTACCCATAGACCTATAGTTCATCCATTATCTTACATTGTGTGCATTTTGTTGCACTATCCCTCCACCTATAGACACACATGGGGAGCACACAACACATCCATATAGCACACAATGTATTTGTCATCACAATCAACCTACACACACAATGCATTCACTTAGTGCATATACCTAGTGTATATGACAACACGACACACCTACATATGCATAAGCCATCCATATTGCATCATATATTTAGACGCACCCTTTAACCCTCAAGCATACACTAGGATACCCATTAATAACACAAGTGCACATAGACATATTGCACACTAGCATACACCTAAGGTACACCCTTACATGCATGTGTGACTATGTGCACTAATGTAGCTCCATGTGTACTTGTGGATACTTGTGTGCGCTTGTAAATACTACTATATATAGCCAACACCCTCACAACACTTATTCTTACTCTTCACATAAATACATCACTTCTTAGACAGTCAAAAGTAGGCAGTATCCATTGAGATGGAAACCTAGAAAACAACCCATATTGACCTACATTCTATATTGGCACTATTAAAAGGTGAATTGGCACTATTAAAAGGTGAATTTAATGGCCCTTCAATGACCCAACCAATAATGATTGGATATATTCCCTCTCCGAAATATGAGCAAGATTGGATGCATATCCTTAAAACCTTAGAATTTCCATTCACTAAGGAGTTGGAGTATTTATTTGTCCATGAGCACATGAGTCAAAAAGATGCATTGGATACTACAACTCTTATCCTTGAACTTTCCACTTTAGTACCTCTCTTTCATGATGGCCCCTAACTTAGCACCACCCACCACATTCCAGGGCTATCCAACCCGAATAATGCACAAGCTTGAGATGTGTAAAGTCCTTAGCAAGTGGAGGCCGTGTTTTCAAAATCAATTAGAAGTCTTGAACAGCTCCACCTAACAATGGACAAGTTTGCACAAAGTACTTTTTGATTTCCATAAAAACCTTTCACCTCATCAATGCAAGAGCAAGGTATAAACATTGAAGAGATGAGTGAATCTGAGGACTATTTATCAATTTAGGAAAATGACAAGAATTCTAATTCAAAATCAATGCACTATGATAACACTAATGGCTATATCACATTGAGAGAATATGCTCAGACCCAAAACCCTCACAATCTAAGAGTCTTCTCATTGATGTTTGGTTTGTCAGAGTCATGTCTTAATTGGATTAGTTTGATTATCTCAAAGTTCTTGATTACAAACAAACAAGACATTATATTGATGATCTACGTCTTGACCTAGAGGTATTCTTAGCCAAGTTGTAGTAGTTTCACAAGCCAAACTGCTTCACATGTAGTGAAGGTTGTACCTCTATACTCTACCTCTATGCTAGAAAGGGCAACTGTTGGCAACTTTTTACTACTCAAGATGATCATACTACTTCCAATATTGAAAGCATAACCATTGGTTGATCTTCTATCTTATAGGCACAATCGGCCCAATTAGCATCTATATAACTTCTCAATTCAAGTGGCTTTGTGAACTCATAAAACAACCCATAATCAGTAGTACACTTTACATACCAGATAATCCTCCTAACTGAATCCAAACATGGCTTGTAGGGATTTTTCATAAACTATCTAATCAATCCCATTGAATAAGTGAGGTTAGAACAAGTAATAGTAAGATAGATCAAGCTGTCCACCATTTACCTATACATAATGACACCCTCTATCTCACTTCCAACATCAACTTTAAGTTTGACATTATGATCTAGTGGTGCTTCCATGGGCTTATATTTCATCATCCCATATTTCAACAACATATCCTATGTATACTATTTTTGTAGCAACAAAATTCCTTGAGTTATAGACACAACCTCAATCCCAAGAAAGTATTTCAATTCTCCCAAATCTTTCACCTTAAACTTAGCCTATAACATGGATTTAATTTTGGCAATACCATGGTCATCATCTCCAATAATGATCAAGTCGTCTACATAAATCACCATGAATACAGGTCGTTCAAATCTCCAACATTGGTTAGATGTGGCCAATTCAAAGAGAAATCTAGATGTTATGTCCCTTAGATACTTGGTTAGCTTGCCTAACTTAATGATTGGTATGTATGTATCCAAGAAAATTCTCTTTTCTTGATGGTTGGAGTTGTAAACATGATGAATATGTTGCATTAAAAATGTTATTTATATTTCTTTCCATAGTAAAACACTATGCTTTACTTGGCCAATTTCATGAAGGGGACTAAAGAGGATAGAGAAGAGTGTAGAAGAGAGAGAAAATATAAGAGAGAAAGACTAACACAAAGAGAAAGATTAGAATGTGAGAAAGAAGGATAGAGAAGCCATGAAACCTGCAAGAAGATAGATAGATGAGAGACTATTTGATTATTCTTGAATGGTGAAAAGAAATTTAGGTCTCTTATATCTTCTACAATTGTCAATGTGAGTTGGTATTTTATATTCCCAAATTTTTTCTCAAATATTCATCTTTCCAATTCTTTATATTCCATCCTTTCCCTAAGGTTTTATTCCTAAAAGCCAAAATGGGAATTTTTTACAATTGTTGGAATAACATGTAGGATAGAGTACTACTTTATTTTCAACCTTACAAAAAATACTAAAGTGTTTGGAAAAAATCAAAACTTTGGTTGAAATGAAGACGAAGGTAGAAGTATCTTTAGTGTACATCACCATAATGTCTTTAAAAGGAATCTTTAGCCACAAAATCTTCATGAAAGAGTATCTACATCTAATAAACAGCTTACTATATAAATAGATGCTACTGGACAAAATGTGAGGTAACTTTCCAAGAGTTGGTCCAAATGCGGATGCCACATATCAAATGAAGATATTTAAGAGTGCTTTCAATCTATGTAAGTGGCACTTTGATGAAAATAGGGTAGAATAAAATCGATTAAAAAATAGAGTGTTGTGACTAATTCTTAGCTAGGAGTTCATCTTGAATATAAGGAAATTGTTGTGTTTGTAGCATAACAAGGCCAACTATGACTAATTCTCAACCAAAAGTGCATCTTGAAGATAGGAAAACTCTGATAATATCTATGTGTAAGCCTCCTCAATTGATAAGCCCTTTCACTTAATCAAACACTCAATGAAGACTTAGAGCAGAGCTTCTTTTCTCACTCACCTATGACCTCCTCCAGGGATATATTGTATAAGACATTCTTCATCAATAGCCAATAGCTACTCCACATAATCAACTTGAGTGCCAAGGAAAGGATTAAGCTAACTAAGATTAAAGACATCATGAATCTTCATAGAAGAGGGATGTTTCAATCTGTAAGCCAAGTCTCCTATGCACTTCAGGATCCTGTATGGCCTATAGAACTTGTGACCAAGCTTGTTGCTTGAGCCATCCTTTAAAGTGGAGTAACAGGGACTTAAGCACTTTAAGTAATATTTTCTCTTCTTGGAACTCCGTAGGGTGTCTCTTCTCATTAGTATACAACTTCATTTGATCTTGGGCTTTCTAGAGACTCACTTTGCAGTGCACTGTTTAAGAAGGACGTGCATTTGCTCTAACTCTTATTTTTCATAAGGATTAATATTATCACTAAAGAAAACTATATGAAGGGACACTTTATAGAAATGCAAGACTTTAAAGGAAGAAACACCATTACTAGAATGAAGCAAATTATTATAGGGAAACTCAGTCAAGTGTAGCTAATAATCCCATGCATATTGGACATCATGAAAAAAGTATCTAAGATAGGTTTCCAATGTAACGTGTCCCCCTGTCCGCTTGTAGGACACGTCTTAGTAGCCCATCGGGAAGATAGTCTAGAAAGCGTCGCCCGGCACTCCCAAGGAATGTCACGGGGTTTGCAATCTAGGTCTTCCCAAGCCTGCCACGAAGCGAAAGCATTCCGACCGTTCCCACTTAGGATCGACATGAATTAGGGTTTTCCTAATGATCAAGTTCTTAGGAGGTAACTAGCGTCGAGCCCCGGACAAACTACTTTGTGCAGAAACATCAGGCTCGAAGCGGATTTATACTTCACTTGGTTCTGCCCGTAAGGCATAGTCCCATTCCGTTCCCCTAAAATAGCATAAATCGAGACTCTAGCCCTAATGATTCTAGGTCATTGTTACCTCGCTGTCAACTCCTTTGAGAAAAGTTCCTGGCCAACTGGGACCACCCTTCCGTAGGACGGATCCATGGTCACATCCAGTGCACTTTCCTCAAGTTGCTTTAGTTATCTAATTACCTACCACATTTAGTTTGACAAGCAAAAACAGCTTCTTTAATTAACAAATTAAACACTGGTTCCTTCATGTAACTTAGTCTCACTGACACAAAAAAACAATGTCAAGCAAGTTCCCTTTCAACATTTGATCTTTATTTATCAGTCTTTGGAATACATCAAATATCCAGCCGAAGGCTATTCCAGCAATCCTCAGGGATCGCTATTCCAAGTTTCGCCCGTTGACTAGTATGCGGGCCTTGAGATCCCATCTCGAGTCACGTCGGCCTCTTGTGCAGGATCCGGAGGCAAGGGATTTATGGCCAGAGCCTCCCCTAGCACCCAAGCGTCCTCCTGCTCCAAGTAGCACCCACGGAGAGACCTCTCGCTGTGGGTTCGGTCCACGTACCCGACGCGGCTAACAACCCCCTTGGATAGGGTCAGGCAGATAGTCAGAGGTAACTGATATTGCCTCTCCCTCCAAGCTTTCAACCTGAAGCATTAGTTATTTTTTTGGCATTAGTTCCTTGAGCAAAGAAGTACAAACAGTGCTCCTAAGTATACAATCACGAGCAATCCAGTGGTCATTTTGTAGGCCAACTGCTAAGGTGTGATTTCTTCTCCTCGAATACTTTCGACATTCGATCTTGGATCAATCACGACTTGGTAAGATCCCAAGGGTTTCGTAAGCTGAGCTGCTTGTTTACGCTTTATCCTTGGGTTAGGGTTTATACCCTGTTGACCCAAATTGTCTATACCTTAGGTTTCCTTATATTAAGGTCAATAAATCCTGGGCAACCTCATCACCCTAACTTGGTTGGTCAACTGCTTTCTTGGAAAATTCGTAACTCCCCTAACTTGACAAATCAGCCCCAAGGAAGGGTTATGTAGCAGGATGACTACTCATCCTCTAGGTTATGTAGCAGGATGACTACTCATCCTCTAGAAAATTAGACTTGTACTTAGAACTCGCCAACCTTGTTCTAAGGAGTGGCAATACTATTTTGTGATTTAGACACAAAGCCATGCGATGTTGCAACTTGTGGCACGAGATAGGTGTCAGCACCTAACTTGTGGGATTATTTCTCCCATCACATGGTATTCCTTGGACAAGAATACCTTTGGTCAAGATGTAGGGTTTGTGAGTCCTCTTGACCCAATCCAAACCCTAACCCTACTAGGCCGATAACGCTTTGGCCCTAGGGTTCCTAAATTCATACAGAAGTCTAGTATTTGGTTAATTGATCCTTAGGGTGAGAACCCTAGATCATTCTTGCATGGGCGTTTAGATAACCCTAACATTCCGTGAATGTGGGTAGGACCTTTAAGATCGGAAATATTAGGTTGGCATCCTAAGTGCGATACTAGGCAGAATTTTAACGTAACTTAACCCTACCTAGCACTTTGAGGTGATCGTCATATGCAATCTAATCGTACCTTTATGATTTTCATGTAAGCTACTCAACTATATGCGGATTACTTAGTTGATCCAACCAACCCGCAAGTAAAGATGATCTTCACTTTAAAGATGCAAATACTTTCTTCTAAATTAGCAAGTACTTTCCCCTAAAAGATGTAAGTAACTGCAAGATATATGTGATATATCATTCCATGCAAATATGCGATTTCAAGACCATAGACCTTTTCCTTCTATGCAGCTATAAGATCTACAATAGTCTTTCTTTGCCTTGCCCTAAATGGTATTAGTTGACATTCAGAACTACTTCTTGTAAATCCCACATATATGCATCAAATTCAAGGCTTTAGTCTTTTAATGAAAATGCATTCTTTCCCAATTTCAAACTTTGATAAAAGAGCTTCTATGCATGGATTCTTTCATGACGAGATGCCAATGAAAACATGGTTGATTTAATCCTTCTTCTACCGCTTATCGCAACCTAAATTGTAACTAACATTGCATGTGAATTGCATAATATCAAGTTCATAAATCTTTTCCTTTGGGAGATGCACAAGTATACATCATACGTTTAGAATTGCAGCTACCCTTGACCATGGAAGTGCAAGCAATTGCAAATATGCGACATGCAACTAACTTGTAGATTGAATGAGTAAATAAATTTCCCAATGTATTTAAACTCGTCTACGATAATTAAACATGCCAATTACATACTTTTCATGCGGGATTAATTTTAGGAACCTAGGCATTAAGAATCAGGGCATTGTCCACTCGCGTACTCAGGGTGGAAGCTCCCACGTGTGCTCTCGACTTTTTCTTCGGAGCCATTGACGTAGTAGCTTTTGACTCAGCAAACTTCCCCTCGGCTTTCTTACACATTTCGAAGTCTCTCTGCCTAGGGTTCTCTTATTCCGCACAGTAGCTTTTGACTCAGTGAACTTCCCCTCGGCTTTCTTATGCATTTCGAAGTCTCTTTGCCCAGGGTTCTCTTCTTCTGCACAGGAAATGGGGCCTTGCAATCATGATTTTTTAAAAACCAGGGAAGGCACGGGTAAACAAGGCTTATGGAAGCTTCAATAGAAGCTTCTAAGCTTCTGTCAGGGATGATGTGGAGAGAGAGTGTTGATGATGAGAGGATGATGGAGAGGATGACGACGACGATGATGATGATGGTGTGGGAGCTTTTGCTCAACCTCCAAGACCCACGGACCGCTTATTGTTCAAGCGTTCCAAGCCAAGTACTAATGGCTACCTCTCACATAGCTGACATGCCATCCATATCTACGGGTGTAGTGAGCTTACCTCCATGCCAATTGAGTTACCTCCTCTCCCACACACTCCGGTAGCTCCACGATCCAAGTGCAAGATGCAAGCAAGCTCCATCCTCAAGCTCCACGCTCCAAGCTCCATAGCCGCGAGCAAGAGAAGAGAAGAGAAGAGAAGAGGAGAAGAGAGGAGAAGATGGAGAGCTTCTCCTCCCCGGTCCCTCATCTTCACACACTCACTCCCTCACACTTTCACACTCCCTCTCTCAAGCACAAGCTCAAGCAAGCAAGAAGAAGAAGAAGAAGAGGAGAGCCACTTTTGGCCACACACAAGAATGAGCTTCTCATTCACTTTTCAACTTTATATACAAAACCCTAAATCCCTTTTGGGCGGTCATCCCCTTATCCCCTTTCTTACATGGTCGGCCGTGGCCTAGGCCCTTTTCCCCATTGTCCTTCTACCTTCCTAGCTTCCTTCCTAGCTTCCTTCCCATTGTCTTTCTACCTTCCTAGCTTCCTTTCGGTGCTCCTTGAATTAAACCATGATGCGCTTGCGCTCTTTTACAAAAGTATTGACTTGTGCTTTTCCTTGCGTGCCTTTCTCCCTTATTTAGGACTTTTCTCCTTGTGCGTCTTTGTCTTCCGTTTCACTTTGACTTGGCCTTTGTCTTCTGCTTTAGCTTTTCTGGATTTTCCACCTTCGTTCATTTAAGGGTTAACATTAGCCCCCTCCTAGACGAGTGCCAGTCCCATGGCACTCACCGTTGTAGGTAGCAAGCTTTAGCATACTAGCACCGAAGACGTGGGTGGCAAGGACGTCTGGTTGCCATGGAGGAGTGTTGGTAGTGGTGGGGAGGGAGGTCGTTGGGGGCACGTTGGTGGTTTAGGTGGCTGGTGGTAGGGCTATTGGAGTTGGTGGTAGGGCTATTTTTTGTGGGGATTGCACTGATGGAGTACAAGTGGCGGTTTGTTGGGGATTCTGCACATGGCGATTCTTGGCAAGCTTGCAGGATGATAAAGGATAGGAATTCAGAGTTGAGTGTCGATGAAGAGCGAACGACACCTTCATTGGAGTCTTCAATACCTGTAATTGAAAACCTCTCATAGGTGGTCTCTCCCAAGGGGTAGTGCTAGTCTTCTCTATCATGCACAAGACATAGTTTAATTAGTTTGGGAGAGAGGTCGAACTCTAAGCAAGATGAGAGTATTGTCCTGCACTTGAGGACCCAAACTGTGTATATACGTCGGTGCAGATATTATGTGAGTACTCGTGCATACTTAGATATTACGTAGGTAGAAGACCGCGAGCTGGTTTCTCATAACGATGTGTGGATGAAGCAAAGTTGTCCATGTTGAGAAGAAGTACATGTGAAGGTGTCTGCGACATCCTTTACAATGTGACTGCATGACGTAACATAATTGAACATAGGGACACTGCACGATCGGTAGTAGCTGGTAGCTATTGGTCCTATGTGATGAGGACATTGTACTTCTCATGGCCATTCGTGCGGTGCTTACCACAATTGTTTGCAATGGTATTAAGGCAGAGTGCAAGAGGGAATCGTGTGAATGGGTCAGGGTGACAGGTCTAACCATAGACGAGACAAGCTCCCTAGGTATGTCCTGCCCTTGATGTGCCCTGAACAATTGTGGGTGATGTTAAGGGGCTAGGGGATTAGGGGCGGAGCTAGCCGACCAAGGTCACTGGACGCACCTAATTTGAGGACCCCTAGGTGCTGTGCTGTGATCGTGGGTGCTTCTTATTTTTTCATTCTTTTCTTTTCTTTTTTCCTCTTTTTTTTTCTTTTTCTTGTTTTTGTTTTTCTTTCTTTCTTTTTTTCTATCTTTCCTCCTCTCTCTTTTTTTTTGGACTTGCCTGAGTACAACCATTGCAATATGTTGAGGCTATCAGCCTTTCAATGGGTTGGGAAATGTCAAGCTTCGAAGGCTCAGGAAATGGTTATGACAGTGATGATTGTGCCCTAGCCTCGTTGTTAGAGAAGCAGTTGTTGAGATGGGGAGATACACTTGAGATATTGCAAACCTCTTTGTGACACGTGATGTCGATACAATTGAGGTAACAACTATCGTGAGCCAACTGTAGAGCTTGACCCAGAAAGAGAGCGTAGCCCATGACTATGCTTTGGACCATGCAATGTGGACACTCGTAAGGGTGATTCTTTGCATTCGGCAGCGTGGTTTTTCCAAGGTGCTTTGTGAGGTTGGTGGTCTTGTGGTGACTTGGGCATTGAACACGTTCACACGAAAACCCGTGTCATCCTGCATCCACTTGTCACTTCATGAGAGTATATGCAAGTCGTATGCGTCAAGTACAACGAACAAATGCAATCATGTAAAGATATTACTTTTTCAAAATCCTATGATGTTGATTGCGATGCCTATTTCAGTGCTTGTTAAAGACTTGGCATTTATTAGCACTAGGTGAGGAAAGTGTGTACAAGTGGGGAGCCTACTCCTTTAACCATCAAAAGACAAAAAGTTATGGCAGGATGGGCTTTGCTAAGTTGCTTGTATATTATAGGGGCTACTCTATTTGCACAAGGTGGGGTGAGTCCGGGTGGTCAGGCGACTGAGACTCTGCTGGGGAGGGGCTCCTGTGAGGTTGGGCACGGAAGATGTCGGACGGGGCCTAAATAGTGTAGTCTCTGGCCGCAACTATTTCTAAAATGCTTTTGAACAATGCATCGAATTCTTCCTTGTCTCAAGCTGCCCTCTCTGTTTTTGAGCACCTGGTGCCCGAGCGTCTTTTGGGGGCTTGCACAACCGGTGTTGCCACACCTTGTGTGCTTCTTTGAGCATCTACTCCCCTGGCCTGGGGATTCTTCGGCCTACGTCCGGGGCCGTGTCGCTTGGGACCTCGTTTCTTTGCATACCTTTTGAGGGTAGGCACGTAGCGCACTGGCAGAGGAGCTTGCGCTGCATGTTCCCTTCAATAGCAGAGAGCATCTTTGCAAGACAGCTACCCTAGGTGCTCCATGTCTTCCACGTAGGGGGACCTGCAAAATGAGAACTAAGGATTAGGCCTTGATATAGGATAAAACCATTTGCATGATAGGGATTATAGTGTAGATTATCAAGTGCATATGACACGAAGGGGAGGGGTGAGGCATGTAGGGTTTGTTGTAGAGGGATGGCCCCCATGATGATGTTCATTTGGCCTCCAGCCATTAGCAGATCTTGGCTCATGCTAAGTTACGTGGACTGGTTGTCATGGAGTGGGGCAGGGCCCATCCTCGGAAGGATAGATCGGAAAGGGGGAAAGGTGTATAGAAAGGGACGGTACCCTGTCTACGCCATCAGAGATGTTGGTCAGGGCTTCCTATGGTGGTAATGAGGGTTGCACGCCCTCCGCCTGGAGGTGGGAATGGTCACACAACTTCTAAATGTGTGGTGAGAGGAGGACCTGAGGAGCTTAGCCTGTTGAACCCAACTCTTCTCCCTACGCTTGACTATTATTGCTTGTGTGTGTTGATAGAGTCTATACAGGGTCTCAAAAATCATTGTTTATTTATATACATATCTATGAATCCATGTCACTTCACGAGGATAAAAGCCAATTGTAGAACTCTGGATTGTACTGGAGTGTGGCACACGCATCTAGTACTCGTGGCAGCTTACTCAATACGGATAGATATTTTGCAACATCGAGTAGCATGGAACCTTGTTCGAGTCTACTAGTAACATGTAACTCCTCCTCACTGAGAGAACCTTATCAGACAGAGAGTTCTCTTGGCCAGTACAGCCAAGTCCGTACCCTGAATGACAGTCAGCACTCGAAAGGAAGTTGGTGCCACATAGGTTGGGTCTCTTTGAGACTGCCATTTGGCCAATCGCTCCTCTGACACTCTCATGATCTGGGCTCCTAGTTCGGCCATTGCAATGCGGTTTTCACACCAACACTGTTCAAATTGACTTTGGCCCTCTAATAGTCGCTTTAGTTGCTCTACCTCTAAGAGATTTGGTTGGCAGAGGACATCATTGAATGTGACAGTTAAGCGTAGTTTGTCGACTTCCTTGTCAGAGATGAGTCACATGCGTTCATATAGAAGCCTGTTATAGTGCTCTTCAAGATGTTCTTGCTCTTCCCAGGATAAGGGAAATGTCAAGTATTCTTTGAGCTTCTCTTTAGGAAATGCGCCCATGTCTGCCAGGACATAGACACGTGTGAACACTTTGAGCTTAGCATCCAACTCAATTAAGCATTCCGTGACACTTCTATGTTCAACGAGGGCTTGCTCGGTTGCTATCTCATGCAAGGTTCTAGGAGTTTGCCTGGGCTTTAGCGTAGCTAGGGGCTCAGGCCTAGACGAGCAAGTTTGGCCAACGCTAGGATTTCTTATGCTCTTGGGGTTTTCATGTTTCTCCTGAGGCTTTGTCATTGCGTCGTGGTTCTCCTTGGATGTGACCGGTATAAGTTTGTCACCGTGTTGTGACAACGTTGTATCCACTCTTGACTCGTCAATGCAAGTCTTATTGTCGGTGGATTGAGTGTTGCAAGCAGCCGTTGATGGTAACGACTACTTTGATTTTTCAGAGCACACGGATGTGTCTGAGGTTTCACCGCTATTAGGAGAGAAATCAATTGGTTCAGGGGTGGATGGACTCGATGCTTTATTCCTCAGCTCTCCAGCGCTCTTCGTCTCAATGTTCTTGGGGTCCACAACCACCTGCAACTACATTTGTTTTCATTGTTTTCTCCTCTTTTTCTTGGTCAGCGAAGGTGTATCTCTCAACAACTCATTACCCTAGACTAGGTCAACTGTTGATGTGCTTGGTTGGGCCTCAGCATTTTCTTTCTCTAGTGTGTCCTTATGGGACATAGCCGTGGCCTGCTGAATAGCCTCGCCAAGTTGTGAGGGTACAACTGCCTCCTTTTTTGGAGAGTCTGCCTCTTCATTCAATTCCCTTGTGTTTAACTCCTCTAGCCTAGGCTTTAGGCGCTTTGGAAGTGCTGGAGTTGTCAATGAAGTTGGTTGCGACACCTCCTCCATAGGTAGACCACTAAGGACACGTTCCGCAAGGGGCATTGTCACAGCCAAGGGCTGTGACTACTATGATTCTTGATTGGAAGTAGTAGCAGCTAGTCCAGTGGGCTGGCTACTCTTGGTGGATTGCGGTGTCAGGTCCCTAGGGCGATCGGAAGTAGTCATGTCTTTTGTTGCCCTTTGAGCACTCACTTGTGTAGATCGAGCATGAGTTGATCTAGTCACATTAGGTTGCTCAGGCATATCCTTGGGTCGAGAGCTACGGCTAGTGTCATGTCCCACCTCTTGAACATTTGGAAGCTTAGATGGAGATAGAGATTGGGAGTGAGCAGCCGCCCTTGACAACCGCTGCTGTGCTTCGTGTGTCTGTTTGGAAAAAGAGGGTGTAGGAGATCTAGGACTCTTAGGTGGACTGGGCACTGGCTATGATTTGCTCGAGGATATTAGGCGATTGTGCCATTTGCTTTGTTGAGCGATCAACCTTGTCATGAGCAATGTTGTGCCCATGATGCATGTTATCCTCTTGGGCAATCAAAGGCTTTTTGGGCCCTAATGGCTTTTGCGCACTCTCGATGGTTACATATGACATCTGCTTATTAAGTATGCTAGGCTGAGGCTCTCTCTTTCGAACCCTCATGTTTGGTTTCTTGCCTCGAAACCTGGAGTTTCTCTTAGATTTCCTCCTGTGCTTCATTGCTTTTGATGCAATCTAGCCTTCAGCTGATAGAGGTGGTTTAAGAGGGGGTTCTGGTATCCAAATCCATCGGTTACCTGCATAATACCCTTCAACACGTAGCAACGCTTTGGATATCCATTGCGGCGTTGTGCCGACCCTGCATCGATGCCTTCGTTTATAAGGCTTGGGCTTCTTTTGGGGTCTTCTATGATATTTGTAAGTCCAAAGCCCGTCCTTGGCATTGTCTCTTGACCTTCTTGTTTCAGGCATGGCCTCACTCTACATATAACTTTTGTTTGGCTTTTGTAGCCTTTCTCTTTTGCGATTGTGGTATTCGTTGTCTTCGTAGAAACTATGTATGAACTGTGTATGACCTTCTGCGTTTGCTGAAACTGGTTCAGCAAGTCTGCAGGTGTGAACAGAGTTTACCAGAGAAGAGCAATAAACTAGTTCGTAGGCTTCTGCGTGTGAACTGCCTTTATGGGAGTGGTTGAAGTAAGTCTTTTATGACTTCTGTGACCTTGATGACTTGCAAGATTTCTTTGTAGACTTGGACGACTAGGAAGCTTTAAGCTTCTTGATCTATCGTGGATTTTTATGACATGAATATGTCCTCGGCCGATTTGATGTCGTCCAGTTGATGTCGCTGCCGCCAGTCGTCAAATTCGTGGTTGAAGCTTTTATAAGCTTCTTATAAAGCTTACTAAGCTTTAATTCAAAGCTTTAAAGCTTTTTATATATGGAGCTTACTGTTTGTCTAGTTGAAAAACGACTTGAAGAAGGAGATGTCTACGTGGTCCTCCGCCTCCTCAAGCCGGTCCTTCGCGATCAGAGAGTGCAGAAGGGGGTTCTTGATCGCCAGGAACACACCAGTATCAACCGTTCGCGATGAAACTGTCTGTAGAGCTCGATCGTTCCAGGAGCTCCGCCTTCATGCAAGATAGTAAGCGATTGGAAGCTCTCGATCTCAACGTCGCTCTGATACCACTGGTGCACAGATCGGATGCCGTAAGCGCGTGTAGTGAGCGTCAGAAGGTCCCCAAGAACAAAAGAACTCTACTTTTTGCACACAAATCAATGTAGAAAGCTTGCACGACATGAACAAGAGACCAATTGGGTGCAATCTCCCCCCATGCCTTGTGTGAGCGCTACCAAGCTGGAGGAAGCCCTTATATTCTCCAAAGATGACCTAGGGCCCCCCATCTCCAATTTTCTCTCTAAAAGAAAGAAAACCAAATTAGGTTTCTTGCATATTAGATCCATGATAGGTTGACATAATGCACCACTTACATTGATACTTGGCTTAGCATGTCTAAGAAAAATATCAACGTGGTTTGTCGCTCATACATCGAGTGCTTTCTTACAAGCATCCTTACATTGGTATATAGCTAAGACAAAGAAAGTAAATTTATTTTAGTTTAAAATCTACGATAATGCCAATTACTCAAAATTCTAGTGTGTACTTTCAATTCATTATGACAGCTAAGTTGCCATCGGCTATGCTATCTAGAGCCATTGGTTGTGGCATCCACTCCGGTTGCTCAAAAAACAACCAAACGGGGAGTTAGGGCTATTGAATCACTCGTGTTGTGTATGAAATGTGAGAAGGTGGAGTGGCCGGCGCAACCAATGAATCACTCAACAGTCCATAGAAAGCGCGCATGATGCGCTTTCAGTCTTCTAGCTCAGCCTGCTTGCTTTGTTTACCATTAGTTATGACCACACTGAAGTTTGTATGCTTCTCTCGTTACCTTGATAGGAAGTCACATTGCGTAAGAGGAGTATTTTCCTTTTGCGTCATAAGTGTCATAATTCAAATGCAGTGCATTTGTACTCTTTTCATCCCTTTTTCATGCAGTGCATTGGATCTCTTCTAGAAATTTCCAAAAAACCTGTTTTTTTTTTTATCTTTCTATTCATCAACGCCATCATTTTTTCTCTTAGAGTTGATGCACTGCATCAAAATCCTAAAAACTTATGCAAAATTTTAGCTTTTTGCACATGGCTTTGATGCAATGCATCATATAGAATAAAAATTATGAGAAGAAATTTGTCTTTTTTCTTTCCATGTAAATGCAGTAATTTTTGCTTATATATTATACTTGAGGTTTCAAATTCATTTGATTCGATGCATTTCATCCCCTATCCAATCCAAACATAGTTGGGAAAAATGCTTGTGCATATAATTTTTGGGCATTGGTGGTTGGTTTATGCTAAACTAGTTAAGCTAAATTACTAAAATCACAAAAGCATATAATGTGCCCTATGTATTGGAGCATGATTTGTGTAGTTTTAAGGCATAGATTGGATTGTGTAATTTATATCAAATAGTTATACAAAGCTAATGTAGTAAGTCAATTGGTAGTCATCTAGGGTCTATCCCAACTGCTACCATCCGCAATTTATAGGAATAATCAAACTCGGAGTGGGTAGGCTTGGCTCCACCTTGTTAAGGGGAAGGTAGACTCTACCTCTCTTCCCATAAGGCACATCTAGGATATAAGTCAAAATCCTAGGGAAAGTTAGCATACAAACAAGGTTGCAAACCTTTTGGGTAACTTGCATCTTTCTCCTTAGGAGATTCCCTTAGATTCCCCTTAAAAATATACAAATTGGCTAATTTTTTGAAAGTATAAAAAATTCAATGTGTTGTTCTTATAAATAGATCAAATTTAAGATTTTCTAAAGAACTTTGTACTTTTTTACACTCTACATTTTTAAATCCCATATTTTTTACTGACTTATAGTTTTCCTTGTAGATAAGATTAAGAATAACTAAAAACACACATCCTAAATAGATGTGTATATGTAGTTTCATGTTAGTAGCTCATTAAAAAATTTAATGTGCATTGCAAATTATTATTTTCAAGTTTGGAAGGCCCTACAATAATGATAATGACTTATTGTATATATTGTTCGATAATGTTACTTACAAAATTTACCTTGCTTCTTTGTATGGGAATGAAAAGAAAATTACATACTACAAGCATCCACATATTGAGCATGGCATGTACATTACACATATTATGAGTAATAGTTGTTACAATCATGATAAAGTATTAACAAGATTATTGAAAGAATTTATCAAAAAAAAACCAAATACATTGTTGAAGGTCTATTGGACTACCAATAGGTTTGTGTCCCTTGATTTGATCTTGGAAAAATGAGATGTGCATTATCACGAGAGCCATTCGTCATGCAAGATAGCATCAAGGGATGGAATGAAGTAAAATAACACAAGGCTAAATGATTGTTGATCACTAAAATTATTATCGATCTTGTAATTGGAATGGCATAAGGATTATTGAACCTCACTATAGAAATTGTATATAGGAAAAAACTACAACTATTGCATGAGTTGTTTCCTGAAGTATATTAGTTAGGATATCAGTGCACTCTCTCACCGAGAAAGAAAATATTTCAAACCATGATAAATAGTTTCATTCCTGTAAATTTTCAATCTACCAATATCACGGGCTGGTCCAGCTATCTCGGCTAGAGTTTGATGCATGTTTATTGCTCCATTTATACAATTTAGTAAGTGATACATAATATAACTTATAGAGGATATGATGGGCTAAGAGTCTATAATTAGTTCAATTTTTTCATATTCTATACAAGTCAAACAAATCCTATATTACAAAGAGAGGGTGAATCAATGACTTTGACCTAGTGGGCTTATCGCTACATTAGTAGGGCCATATAGCCCAATCATATAGTCATTGCAGGCATGAGATGCCTATACGATCTCATGCCAATAATTATGAAATACAAAAGCTTATCAATTTACCTTGGGAATACTTAGGACCTTGCTAATAATTATGAAATACAAGAGCTTATCAATTTACCTTGGGAATACTTCGGACTTAACACTATATTGAACAAACCTTCTACTTATTTCTAAATCACAGTGCAAAAATTTCATGATAATGATATATATACTTATCCTAAGTCCTTTCAAATCCAAAATCCTATGTAAAGTTTTATTTTTTAATTCATTGTATAGAATCTTATGTACCCTTGCTATACAAATCAAATATAAGTATATAAGCTTCATTGCGGAAAAAAGTTTGCACCAAAATCTATATCTATTAGATTCTTTTCTGGCTTATAAAAAATTAAATCCATGCAATGTAGATCATGAATAACCAATCCAAGAAAAAAGACATTTGAGTTTACCAATGGGAATGCAATAATGAATTTGTTAGAAATAGGGAATTTCATAAATCAATATGGATACAAACTAATTAAGAAAGTACTCATAGTTCCATTAGATGAAAATTATATAATAATCTAATGTAGAAGGTATGCTCTCATACTTCCTGGTTGGTACAAGACAGTACAACACCCTTAATGGAATGTTCCAGGTGTTCACAAACCTATCATATATAACATGACTTCTTCATAATCATAATAAATCACATAGCCAATCAAACTAAATGAAGATACATATGGAAAAAATAGATAAGAAAAGAAATTGATATAATATATGATCAATTTTATGGAGTAGGAGTAGTGAAACATCACAACATCCACTCCAATATGGAGCTCGAACCTCTTGACCACCCATGAGCTTATATCATGCCATGAGCTTATATCATGTACATGATAAGGGACCCCAATCTCATTCTCACTCTCAATATCATTCACATTTACAATCACAATCACAATCACAATCTTGAATTGTTAGATGAAGATAAATAATAAGAATTGTCTCAATCAACAGTCTTCTATATGAATCCATGAATTGCATGTCTTCTCAAACAAGTATTCCTCAACGAAATCCCGTTCTACCATGTGTGATATACCAAGTTAGATGTGTATGCTTGTCTCTTAATTCTACTTTTGATCTCAATTCTCATAATTAAAAGCAACAACATAAGAGAAAATAATCATATATAACTCAAAAAGAAAAGAAGTAAAGAACAAGAGCTCATATTTATATAGTTTGAACTGTCCTGAAGTAGTTTACAACTTGTTTCTATTACAACTTACTCCCATGAACTCAGAATATAGAAATACAGATATTCAAATCAACCAAACGACACTTGGTTAACAAGGCAACATCGACAGAATTGCAAAATTAGGCTTTTTATAAAAGAAAACAATCATTTTAGAGGTTGAGCATCATAAAAAATATGTTTATTATTTTTCATGACTGATGTGTACTATTTTATGATCTCTTATATATTTTAATTTTAAAAAATAATAATATCTATCAAAATATTATTTATAACCAATATTACTATATTTAATCTCTACAAAGTATATGGTTTGAATAATACTATCTATTAATAAGTTTATGGATATATGTTTTAATTATAGCATTATTTATTTATTATATTACAATCCATTAGATAATATAATACACATACTCTTCCATATGGAGGGACCATACAAGAATATGATTTATAGTTTTATAGACAAGATCGTTGCATTCTATCCCTCTTCAAAAGCTTTGTCCTCAAAGCTTAGCTACCCAATATGTATTAGAAAAGATAAATAGCATATGATTCCTCTTCAAAAACTTTGTTTCTAAATCTCATTTATTATTTTCAAATAAAATTTACTCTTCAAGCTAAAATATCAAAGAAAAATAATATTTTCTTTTTAAAAAAATTTAAAAATATGATCTATCTCCATCTCAAGACACTACTACTACCAACCTATTGCACTAAGCTACTAAGAGATATGGTAGATAGTAGGTTTGTGATTTGCACACGGCCCTTCTACCATGAGTCAAGCCTTGAGTTGTGCAATTCATTAAAAGAATGTATACTTAGCTTGGGATGTCTCCAACATGTGCTCAAGCCACTACTTGAGTAATGTATTACCTATCTAATTTATATTTATTTTTTTAATGTAAAAAGGAGAAAAATAGGAAAATTTAGAAAAAAGGAAAGAGAGATACGTGCATGGCACCTAGAGATTACCCTAGCCCATACCCAACATCACCACTTCATGGTACATCAAGGGCAAGACATCACAAGCTTGTTTGGTAGACTTATCTCTCTAAAGTTAGCATAGCACCATAACCTTCCACAAACTGGGTCCTCAAGTGTGGGACAACATTCCAAGTTTTCTTAGAACTTAACCCATTTCCCAATTCCATTGCACAAGCACTTCACATCACTAGACAAGTAGTCACACCTTCAAGGAGAGCACAAAGAAAAGAACAAGTAACACATGAAGAACCAACAACATTGGTAGCCCTCATCTAACTACCATGTCCTTCATCATCAACAATAGTATCCTCCTCACCACATTATTGCAGCATCATATGCCTCCTAGGATATCTCCATCAACTAGTCCAACACTTCTCTCCAACACACATAAAATCTCAAAGTGAGTGCCATGGGACTGGCACTCCAATAGGAGAGGAAAAATTTTAACAAATATTTGGAAGCATAAGAATATTGGAAGATGCAACCATGAGTTTTTGGAAATCATATCAATTGGTCAAAGTTTTATATTACTTTTATCGAGAGTCAAGCTTTCGTCCCATGCCATTTGTCAACAACAGTATAGAAAAATGGACTAAGAGTGTGCAAGAGAGAGAAGACCAGTCAATTGGCCAAAGGTTGGGTAAGATGCCCAAGGGAAAAGGGAAACCATAACCTTGGACTTCATGTATAAAATGAGTTTGAATAGAAATGGTTATTCTTTTGTGTGCAAACTTTGCTTTTCTACTTTCTTGCTCCAAGTCTTGAGAGAGAGAGAGAGAGAGAGAGAGAGAGAGAGAGAGAGAGAGAGAGAGAGAGAGAGAGAGAGAGAGAGAGAGAGTGTGTGTGTGTGTGTGTGTGTGTGCGTGCGTGCGTGCGTGCGTGCGTGCGTGCGTGCGTGCGTGCGTGCGTGTGTGTGTGTGTGTGTGTGTGTGTGTGTGTGTGTGTGTGTGGTGAGGGACAAGGAAGTGAAACCTCTAGCCTCCTCTCTTGTACTCTCTCATATCCAGCATGCCTTCTCTTTCATGATGAAGGCCATAGAGGGTTGAGGGCCAATGGAGTACTCACTTGAATCATGGAGCTAGAGCTTGTGACCTTCTTGGTAGGAGGCATGTGACTCAATGCTCAAGATAATATTTTATTCTCAATCTACATGCAAGTGACTAGTGAGAGCTATTCTACAATATAGTGTCTAAGATCTTGAAGAAACATGAGTGTGCCCAATGGTCCCAACATGTTGAGCTCATCTAGTACAACACTTGGAGTACAACTTAGATGATTATATCATTGATGCTTCATCACTAAATTGTACTCAGTTGATCGATGCTATGTCTTCTTACTCTCATATTGGCTTCTTGATTTAGGGTTTCATTCCATGTTGCCCCGCATCATCATTGGTTCTATAGCTACTACTATACTACTAAGGGTTTTGTAAATTGGGAGATGATAGCACATTGGATATCATAGGCATAGGTGATGTTAGACTGCAATTCAGTATTAGTGCTCCTTTTATACTTTATGATGTATGGTATGTCCTAGCTGTGACTAGAAGCCTTACCTTAGCACTAGATAGTTGGATGATGATAGATACCATATCTTTTTTGGTGATTCTACATGGAAGATCACTCATGGTAGTCTTATTTTTGCTAGGTGCCAAGGTTGGCAGCCTATACCCTTTCCTTGTATTTGGATCTATTGATCATGTCTTGTGTATCTCTTTGGCATCATCAACTTGGGCATATATCCCTGAAAGGAATGAAACTACTCACTCATTTGTAATATTTTCCAACTCTTGACTACTCATGTTTTGACTCTTGTGATCATTGTTTATATGGCAGAGTGACAGGTAACTCTCATAAAAAGTTTGATTCTCTGTGTGTAGGTGAGCATTTAGATCTTGTTCATTTAGATGTATGTTGTTCCATGCCCAATCAATTATTAGGTTACGCTAAGTATTTTGTCATGTTTACTAATGATTATTCATATTATGATTTGAGCCTATCCCATTAAGCAAAAATTGGAGGTACTACCTACCTTTCAGCGCTTTCTTGCTATGGTTGAGAACCAATCTTGGCACGGGCTAAAATATCTACTATCTAACAATAGGGATGAATATGTCTCTAACACATTTGAGTAGCTTTGTGATGAGAGGGGTATTAAGCATCACTTTACTACCCCATATACCCCACCCCAAAATGGTATCGCAAAGTGTGTGAATAGGACTATTCAAGAAAGAGTCAACATCAATATCTTAGTCAAGCAGGTTTACCATAGTACTTTTGAGCTAAGGTAGTTACTATTTTCATTCATCTCATTAATAGATCCCCATGCACTACTCTTGGTGATAGAGTTGTTACAGAGGAGGTATGGCCTGGTAAACCTCCCTCATATGTATACTTGCAAGTCTTTGGATGTGAGGCTTTGTGCCATATTCCCAAATACGAGCACAATAAGTCAGATCCACAATCTATCAAATGCATCTTTCTTGGATATATTGATGCAAGTGAGATGGGCTATCACCTTTTGGGTCCATAGGCTCGAAAGGTTATCTGCAACTATGATGTAGCATTCCATTAGAAAAAGAAGAATATGAGCCTAGAGCAGGTGATTGAGATACATATGGTGATATTTCAAGAAAAGCCTCATGTTACAATACAACTAGTCCTAGTTGTTAGACAGCATGCTATAGCTTTACTAATGATGTAGTGACCCAAGATCCACCTGTTATGTAGAATCATGATGTTGGATAGAGAGAACATGCCATACATGCCCCCACAACCAATCTTGAGATACTCCACCAAAGCCTCATGCCCTCTTGACCATTTTGAGCCCTCTATTCATTATATCATGGTTATAGATGCTATTGACCCTCTCATTGATGATGAGAAGGCTATGCACAGAGGTGATAGTCACTCTTGAGAGAGAGCCATGCAGTCTAAGTATGATTCATTGCAGAAAATCCATACGTGACATTTGGTTCCTTTGCCTAATGGGAAACATGCGTTGCAATGCAATTGGGTGTACAAGTTGAAGAGTGCCCCTGGTCACCCCAAGCCAATAGATAAGGCCAAATTGGTTGTTGAGGATGTTAAGCAGGAGAAGGGAGTTCATTTTGATGAGATATTCTCTCCATGGTCAAGATGACTATCCTATGATTGGGATTGGCCTTACTTGCAAAGATGGATTTGGATTTGCACCAAATGGATGTGAAAATGCATTTCTTCATTGGGACTTTCATGAGGACAATTATATGCACTAGCCTAAGGGCTTTGAGAAAAAGGGCAAGGAACACCTAGTGTGCAAATTAAGGAAGAGTCCTTATAGACTTAAGCAAGCACCTAGGGAATGGTATCATAAGTTTGGATGATAATTTTGTTAAAAAATTTGTGGAATC
This sequence comes from Lygodium microphyllum, assembly GCF_053477565.2. Taxonomy (NCBI): domain Eukaryota; kingdom Viridiplantae; phylum Streptophyta; class Polypodiopsida; order Schizaeales; family Lygodiaceae; genus Lygodium; species Lygodium microphyllum. The sequence goes on from NC_141138.1 coordinate 42,400,082, forward strand.
CAAAGCCACAAGAGTAATCCGAGAGTATATGAGTGTGAGGTAATATCCAACTATACTATTCAAATTAGAACAGTTATGTTCCATATAAAGTAAAGAACTAAAAAATACAAAGAACTGATTGAATTTGTGATTACACAAATCTATAGTTCTTATTTCTCACTTCATTTTGAGTTATAAAAAGCACATTCAACTCAATATTAGATGCAAAATTCATGGCAAAAATACTGAAGTGATGTCAAACTACTATAGATATCCACAACTTCTACAAGATGCTCTATATTCACTCAAAATAGATAAAATGGCTCCCAAAGTGAATGTTTGAAAGGTACTCTTACTTCCTCCTTTCTTGCATATATATTTGAGATAAGGAAAATAGAAGGGAAAGTTCATTTCTCTTCTCTTGGAAAGCTTTAATACTGCTCAATCTCTTTGAGCATCCAAGTTTTCTTTTCGAACATCTACATCCAAGCTATTTTGCATGAATTCTAGCCATTAACAATTTCCCAACTGCAACCCAATCATTCTATGAATGCCCTCAAATTGAGTCTCAATGGCTGCTCAAGCCAAAGCACCTGTTTACCTTAGATGTAGATCTCAAATTCTACAAAAGCCCCAAATCAAGTCTCAATGGCTTCTCAAGCCAAAGCACTTGTTTACCTTAGCTGTAGATCTTGGTGAGACAAGAATAGTACCTTTATCAAGATGCAGATAACCCTCAAATCCTTGACCTTTGTAATAAAGATTCACTCCTTGCACTCCTCGCTCCAAGCACAAGCTCCCACAAACACCAAACACTACTCTCATACTAGTTAAGAGTGAATCAATGGTGGGTTGCAAGGTAGAAGCTATCGAGAAAGAGGGTTGAGAGAGAGAATGCAAGAGAGTTATGTGGATTAAAAAATGAATGGTATCCTTATTCTTTGATATCTTCACTCATATATGATTAGACATTGTGCACTTATACAAAGGGTGCCTACTCAACTATAGGTCATTAGCCTTTACCCCAACATATGGATGCAACAAAAGAATGTGTATGGTCAACATAATGTGGTAGTAATTGAATAATTAAAGTATGATGTTGAGTGGGTGAAAAATGGGATGATGGAGATTGTATTAATCCATGGTGGTGCAATAAATATGTGAATACACATGCTTACATAGGCTAATATAGAAGACAACTTTTTTGGTGTTCCTTATAGAATACTATTATTACGATATATTTTTGAGAGATAAGAAAATACTATCAATATTAAGGAAAATGAAACTATGAATAATATTGTAAGGAGATGAAATTTTTGAATAGGCAAACATGTGATCTTAATTGTAAATCATCATCAAAGCATATCGCTCCTTTGCAACTCAATCACCCATTGAGATGGTAGTTAGAATACGAGGAACCTTCTTATTGTGAAGTTTCTTTCCACCTTGCTATTTGCCAATTATTTCCTTAATATTATTTGGGTAAATATGCAATTGACTTAGGGGGTCAAGTCTAACACTAGGAAACCAAAAGCTTCCTAGTTATGTATGTTCTACCCTTGATGTGTCCCAAGTGTGTTTGGGTAAGGATAGAGACTAAGGGGTTAGAGATGGAGCTAGTCAATAGATACCACTAGGCATCTATAAATTGAGAACCCTTAGGCATGGTGTAGGTGAATATGGATGCATGAATCTTTTTATTTTTTCCTTTTTTATATTTTTAAAAAGTGACATATAACATCAATACATCAAACTTTTAGCTTTACTTTCGTGGACGTTCAATGATGAAGGGTGATGAGAAATTATACATGCTATAAGAAAATAGAGTTATAGGTAAGCAAATAGACACGTTCTATAAACTAGAAAAATAATTTATGAGTGCACCTATATTCAGGTTTATAGTTGTCTCAAAAGGCCCACATCTATAGACATGTCTAGCTACAAGTTTTGCACAATTTTTAAATGTGAATTTAAATTACTTTTAAATAGGATCCTAAGTATAATTTTCACATGGTTTGAAGTGCATATATAAATATGGCAATAAATGCAATGTCTGATTGCAACAAAAAAAAAACTTGGAAGTTGTTGATTATTATAGTTGTTGGGGGTACAATATTGCAACCGATAGCTCCATAGCTTCTTTTTGCCCCTTCTTGTATACACATTGAGCATCTTTTACATGAATCAAATCCACATTTGAAAAACTACAAGCAATAATATGGCTCGACACAACAAAATGAACAAGAATGAGAATTATCAAACAAGTCTTTGTTGCAATATAAAATACACATGGGTGAATATAAAGCTCTGATGAAAGACAAAATTGAAATCATATCCTTTACTGCATTATAAATAACCAATGGTGTACATAAAATTTTTGAAAGCCAAATTTGTCTTGCATCACAAAGTGCAACTACTATAACCTAAGATGATGTGTCTCATTTATTACTATCTTTGTCAAAACTATTATACTCACTTGTTCTTACTTCCTCCTCACCCTCTTCATTGTCTTGCATCTATCCAAATAAGACATCTTAGATATCATCAATACGAAGAATATTGTAATGATTAACATTAGAAACACACAAGCTTAATTAATCAAATCTTAGATCTAAAAAACTTGGCTTTTCTAATGATGTTCATCTTCTTGCTCTAAAGTGTGATAACATATGCTCTCTTTTAGATATCTCACATCTCAATGTGTCGCTAACTACAAACCCCTTCTTCCATACACTTATTTGCTTCATCTTATACTCATTTTCTACAACCTACTACCTTGGGTTGGGTTTTAGCTCATAGAGAAATGCATAAGCATCAAGAAGTTATGCATCTGTAGCTTTGGCTATGCTTATATGGCACACTACTCTACCATGCTAAAGCCCACATACTTGATTCCTTAATTTATGCTAATCCATGCCTTGAAATCTTGCACTTTAACCATGTTCAAAAAGTTGGGATTGAGAAAGATAACTTCGGGTGCAAGATTTTGAGACATTTCTTTGCAAAGTGATAGAATCAATAACATAGGTTTCAATATAGCATTCCACTATGCCATACAAAGTATTATCATAGCTAAAGATGCACATATTCCTAGGGTCTATGAATCCCTTGTAAACCAAACTCAATAGTCAATTCCTTTCTCTCACCATCTTGGTCCTAGGGTCTACAAAGTATTATCATAGCTAAAAATGCATGTATTTCTAGGGTTTATAGATCCCCTATAAACCGGACTCAACAATCAATTCCTTTCTCTCGTCACCATGTCACTTTTCATATAAGATTATCCATTGCTACTAGAATTTGTCTTTCTGCACATCAATTGATAGAAGAAGAATCTTTGATGTGAATCATATTCTTCATTAGACCTTCTAAGCAAGAGCCTTGGTCCAATTGACTATCATTTTCTCTATTCTTTGTTCGAGAAAAATCAAAAAAATGATAGAATCCCGTGCAATTAATTTGAGCCAAGACATTAACTTAGAAGACTTAATTGAAAATGCAACTCACATCAAAGATCCTTCTTTCATTAATCCACATTTGGAAATACTCTTTTTGTACAATTGTAGATTCAAGTAGTTCAAAAACAAAAAAACAATTGTAAGTATATGTGTTGCATAACAGCAACCATATTTTCTAAAACCAAAATAGTATACGTTCCATAAAAGAATATATATTTTCTAGAAGAAAAATATATATGAGGATGAGTCATGAGGATTAAAAATTAGTGACTTGTTATGATTTTTTTGAGAGGTTGAGATTCAATATTCTGATGTGATTTGGATATTTTAAGGCTCTTAACATCATAAGGGCCAGATTGTATACTGAGCTTACTTTCTCATCACTCCATCGTAGTCAAAAACTTGCTAGTGATTATACTTACTAGTGCTCATGAAAGGAAGCAAAGAAGCATGTGATAGAAGGTATTTGTAACCCCATGATGCTCATCCTCCTATTCCAAAGTGTGATGATCCATGCTATTCCATTTGGGTCTTTCCACATCTCTTTGTGTTGATAACTGCAAGTCCCTTCTACTGCATGCCTCAGTTCACAAGTGCTAGTACATACCATCATTCATGATGGTGACTACAATGGAGTGGCAAGAAAGCAAGCCCAAATGTGTATCAGTAATGGTGACTACAATAAAGTGACAAGAAATGGTGACATCAATAAAGTGACAAGAAATGGTAATAGTATGTATCGTCACTCGATTATGATGAATACAATGGAGTGGCAAGAAAGCAAGTCCAATATACAGCCCAGTCATGATGATATTAAGAGCCTTGAAATACCCCAATTCTATCAAGATATTGAATCTTGATTTCTCAAAAAAATCGTGAAAACTTAGGGATTTTTTATCATCATGACTCAAGTCTCTAAATTTGTTTTTGTTGCACCTCTTTGGCTATCCTTGGCTAAATTATGCCAAGCTAAGGTAGGCTTGGCTAGGCTAAGGGTAATCTAGGCTAAGATTTGCTAATCCTAGTCTAAGTATAGGTCTAGGATAAATATAGGCTAAGCTAACCATACATTAAGTGTAGGTGTAGTTCTAAGCTAAGTGTAGGTGTAGACATTGCTCAATTGATTGATCATACTAGTTTCCTCAACACATTGACCCATATTTTGCTTTGCCCCTTCTATCCATATTACTATCATAGTAAGGTATCATTGGATGTCCTTCATCATCATTTTCTTATTATATTAGCCCTTAGATAATGTACAATGAGTAGTGATATTTTCCTTAGATAGTCAACAACTTATTCTATTAATTGTAAATTGAAACTAGTAATGAAGGTGCTCCTACAAGTTAGCACTTGCATGTGTGTGATGTTGCGAGCATTAAAGATCTTGTGGATGGTAATCTTATCTGTCAAAGTGTTGTTATTAGGACTCTTTGAGTGCCTTATAGTTTATTATTCAAACAAAACATCATAATTCATATTGCATTACTTGAGGTACAATTATGGCAATATTTGATGATGAAGGGTATCCAATGGCGCCTTACTATGCTTGTAATATGGACAAAAGGGGCAAAGAAAATGATGAGATACCATGCTAACACAAGTATGATCAATATCTCTATGATGGAAAGTGTTAAGCAACAAAGGTCTCAGTGTAAGGTCTAAAGGTCTCAAGGTAAGGTAGATCTCAAGGCCAATGCATTTACAATCATGGGTGTTACTCTATTTATACTACAAAAATCTACATTTATGGCTACATGCATGTTTGACTTGCATATTAGCCATTATAATTAATGCATCTACAATCATGATTGCAACACACAAGAACAAAATATCTAAGCCTAAATCGCAAGCTCTATACAAGAAACAAAATTATTCAAGCCATGGATTATCAAAAAAAGGAAAAGAAGCATACCTTCGATCTTTTAAGAAGAGGGTTTGCTTGGTGCCACAAAAGTTCCTACACCTTGGATATAACATGTTTGGACCTTGCAAGTTGGATCTCTCTCTCTCTCTCTCTCTCTCTCTCTCTCTCTCTCTCTCTCTCTCTCTCTCTCTCTCTCTCTCTCTCTCTCTCTCTCTCTCTCTCTCTCTCTCTCTCTCTCTCTCTCTCTCTCTCTCTCTCTCTCTCTCTCTCTCTCTCTATGCATGTGTGTGCGTGCGTGCGGTGTGTGTGTGTGCCCACATGCGCGCTCGTGTGTGTGCTTGCTTTATGTTTACTTATCTTGATTTTTGGCTTTTGGAAATGCCTAAAGTTGACCCAATGGTTATTTCAAAATTTGTTCATCTATAGTCATGTTTAACAACATATTTACAATGAAGATTATTATGGAGGAGTGTTTAAATATGTGTAAGGTCCTTTTATTTGGCAACAAGTCTAAGCATGCTTATGAACTAAATAATGCATATATATTGATCATTTCTACACTTCCATTCTACTATAGCTACATTTGGCTCTCAATTAAATTTCATGAACATGAGTACATATGAAGGTCAAGTGAACAATGATTTAGAGGGAGAATTTAGTTTCGCTTCTATCCTTGGGCTCTTGTGTTGAAGATCTTGCAAGCGACAATGTATTATTTCTTGCATAACTAAAGTTGTGATTGATGTGATAGTATCCTTATGCATAAAGTAGGGCTTCTAGCATCTAGCTTGGCATAGTACTCCACCTCCTACAAATTCATCATCATTTGAATTGACTTGGTTGGATACCAATGCTTGGCATTGGAGGCTGTGCCTTGGATGTAGAGGCCTCTTCTATTATAGTGTTTTTGGGAATCAACTTCATGATGTCTATAGGATTTGTTAGAGGTCGAACTTCATTGACAAGTTTGAGCCTCTTTTTTGTCCATCTAATAGGTTGTTACCCACATCGATCTGAGGTGTAATGTTGTTGTCTTACCTTTTTCCCTTTGCAAGGTTCCTTTAATTGAAAGCAAAATTGATTTTAGCTACCTCTTCTATTGTAGTGTCTTTAGGAATCAACTTCATGATGTTTATAGGATTTTCTAGAGGTCGAACTTCATTGACAGGTTTGAGCCTCTTTTTTTGCCCATCAAATAGGTTGTCAACCACATCAATCTAAGGTGTAATGTTGTTATCTTACATTTTCCCTTTGCAAGGTTCCTTTAATTGAAAGCAAAACTACTTTTAGCATTAGAGGGCCTAGTTGAATCCTTTTCTTAACTGTCATTGTCAACATTACCATTAGCCTTAAAACTTAAAGTTCTATGAAGCAAAACCTCCTTCTTGTCATCCTCATGATTAGGTGAAACATAGAACAACACAAGTAATGAACATAATTGACCCCCCATATGGATCAAGTTTTGCATTTCTCTAATTTTTCGATCACTTTTCAAGCATCATAAGTTAAAACATTCTGATACAACCCTTTATCAATGATAATGTTAAGATTAACCTACCCCTTTGTTGTTAAATTGACCCTAAGATATGCAAGAGTGACTAATAAATCCTCTTCAAGGTCTCTCTTGTTTTATATTGACTAATCTGATAGTAAAGTTAGGCTCTTCCCTCAATTCGAATGACTCTATACAATTCCTAAGATCATAATAAAGAGCTTTAGATAGTTGATATCTTCTCCAACTACCTTCTCAAGATCTTGTTTTACTAGTTGATTTACAATGTCAAATAACTAAGGTATAGGACCATGCTTAAGGAAGTGATCCCCTAATGGAGACATCTTTGAGTTTTGAGTCTTCAAGGAATCAAAATTAGGCTTCACTTCTTGGTTGTACAAAGTGTGCCTCTTAGCCCTTAATGGCTTAATAGGCCTTTTCAATGCTAGCATTGTAAGTTCAAGTCTCTTAAGGTTCTACTTTCTAGTCCTTGTAGGTTGTGTATACTCTCTAAGGTCAAGATACAAGTTACGAACTTGGGCTCTTAGTCTTTTAATATCTAAGTACCTCTCTAATAGTTAATTCTGATGGGTCTTTTCACAACAGAAAAGTTCTTTAGAATATCAATGCAAGCTTTAAGTCTCTTGAACTTACCTAGGTTCACTTGGTTCCTTGTCTTACTTAGTCAAAAACCTTATTAATAGCCACAAAACTCCAAAAGAAAACTTAACCATATCAAATGTAGGAAGCACAACAACTACACCACCAACTACAATAGGTGTGTTCAAAGTGCAATAGTGAAACAAATCCAAGAGCAAGCTTAGCCATACAAGTGTAGAAGTGCAACAACTACACTACCAACTACCAACATAGTATACCAAGGTTGGTGAGTATCTCAGTCCAAAATGCTTCGTAGCTATCACATTGTCTGTTATTCTTTAAGTTTTCTTTCGTAGCTATCACATTGTCTGTTATTCTTCAAGTTTTCTTTCAAATGGAATTCTTGGATTACAAATGTCTCCTCTATCATTGATGCCAGGAAACATAGTCCACGATGGATTCTGTGAGACCACTGTGGATTCCATGAGGCTTTGCGGTGGATTTCGTAAAATTATATTTATTTGCCGGGGCTTGTACACGAGGTGGATTCCTTGTGTGAAAAGTTGACGGGGACACCTGTCCTTTTCGGGTGTCACGTTAATTTAATGTGCAAGTGGGTGATTCCATAGCGGGTGATTCTGCAAAATACATATTTAAATTAATGGACGTTTATGAGTTTAGAGTGCGCACTCGTATTAAATTAAGGTTAGGACAGAGTTCCAACCTATTTATTTATTTTGTAGCTGAAGACTACTAGGTATTCACTTTTGTCAATTTAATTTTATTATTTTTTAACAATTGTGAATGCTTCAGTTGATGTGTAGAGCAAGCGGCGATGGCACTGGGAAGCACTAGGCGATAGCGTGTATTCAAGTTATTTAGAAGAAATTATCATTTTTTATGGGCGCGCGTCTTAGGCGTGGCGCTAATATTTATTTTGATGCACTTATTTATTGAAGCACTTGACATATATTTATTATTTTGTATGCGCATGGGCGCTCGGTTTAAATATTCATTGTTGGACATTGTATTTGGGCACTGTCCGACTCTTGGGCCTCCCAACCGCTTTATTCTTTATTTGGACAAAAGCAAACACAAAAGCTGAAGCATGCTAATTGTAAAATTGGGCTATTTTTTAGCTTGGAAATGAATAAAATATTAAAAAATACATGCTTTGTGGAGTGCTCACACAAGGCATGGGGGGAGATTGTACCCAATTGGTATTTTTGCCTCATGTCATGCAAGTCTATTCTCTTGCATTTTGAGCTTATATGCATATGGCATCCGATTTGCGCCAGTGTGGTATCAGAGCGAAGCTGAGATTGAGGACTTCGAATCGCTTACCATCTCGCACGAAGGCAAAGCTCCTAAAACAAACAAGCTCTACAGTCAGTCTCGCGACAATCCATCAATTTATGCCAGCATGTTCCTGGCAGTGAAGAACCCCCTCTTGTGTTGTTGGATCGCAAAGGACCAGTCTCTGCTGACGAAGGACCACCCAGAAAGTTCCTTTGGAAGACGTTTTCTTCTCAGAGATAACAGTAAGCAAAATCTTCATTAATATTAGCTTTAAGCTTTGCTTAAGCTCTTTAGAATTTGACGAATTGGAGCGGGAGGATGTATTCGATGATGACCCCGTCGACGAAAAGCTGCCGTCGTCTTGGTTGTCATCAAAACATTTGATCAAGCTTTTTAATTAAAGCTTAAGTTTCTTTTAAGCTACTAAGGCTTAAAACTTCCAAGTTTCAATCTCCTCTTAAGCGGGCATTCACACTCAGTTTATACCGAACTCATCTCAACCTCCCTGCAAGCCTCTGTTGACACCCGTGTTGTGACAGAGATAATTTCCAGCAAGCAGATTACTATACGCAGTCTTCACAGGCAAAGAATTCGTCAAAGAAGGATTTCAGCAACTTCTGTATCCGCAAAGAAGAAAGACTTCTAAAAATCCTTTTTTTTTTAAAGAGCAAGTCTTGTAAATCCAACTTTGAGCTACGTTCATCCTGCTAACAGGATTTCGAGTGTGTGAGGTTGTTTGAAATTTTGCAAGATGACCGATCAAAATATGGAAGATTTTATGGCCGAATGTGATTTACCGGAACCAACGATGGAGCAAAAATTGGACCTAATTATGATGCAGCTTCAAGAGGAACAAAGAGCACGTCAAACTTTGCAATGATCTACTGCCGATCAAGATGGACCGCAACCTGAAGATGTTATACGACGCACGATCGATGCGACACTTGAAGCACAATCTATTTGGAAAGAAGCCAAGATAAGTAAAACAAATTTCAAATTCTGTACTTTCAATGGGTTACGCGATGGAAAGACTGTTCTCGCTTTTATCAGTCAGTTTGATGATTATTTCTATGAAGAACAGTATGTTGAAAATTAAGTGTGTCACTAATCATTTAGTGGACAGAGCATCGCTATGGTGGACTATTGTCCGCAAAAGCATTGTGACTGTCCTACTACTTGGGAGACTTTTCGAAATAAATTTTTGTAGAATTTTCTTCCACCTCAAATCCACGAAAAAGCAATCAAACAGTGGGATCTTCTGCAACAAAGAGATCGCAAGCCTATTTCACAATATACCGAGAGTTTCTAGAATGCTTTATTGCAACTTCAAATGCTCGAAGATGTACCTCAGACGATCCATAAGTGCAAGTTTATGTCTGGTTTGCTTGGTCACTTCTATGCGAAAGTGAACATGACAACTCTCGACGATGCGATTTCTTTGGCCCATGATGCTGAAGACAAAATTCGAGGACGAGAGAAGCGACCACAACAATTCTCAAATAATGGTAACTTTGGTACAAAGCAATTCAATTCTAACTGTCAAAGATTCAATCAAAACCGCTTTGTTCCATCTTCATTCCGTAAATCTTGGACACGACCCACCATCAAATACAAATCCAAATCCTAAGCCATCTTTGCAGCCAAATCCCAACATTCCTAAACTCTCCGCTATTACCAATAATGTTTCTAAATCCAAATCCATGGTCTGCTATAAGTACCATCAACTTGGACATCTAGTGGTGAATTGTCAATCCAAAAAGCCAATTTTTCACATCAACTACTTGGGAGCGACTGAAGATGAAGACCATGAAGAAATGCCAGATTTCACAAAGACGATGACGATATCGGTACTACTTCAGATACTTTACTAGGTATGCCAAATCCCCATTCTTTATTAACGATGAAATGTCTTGTGCATGGTAGAGAAAAGATTGTTTTACATGATGACGGAAGCACACACGATTTTATTTCTGCAAAGTTGGTCAAAGAATTGAATTTACATATTATTTTCACTCATTATCGCATCAAGGCTACATTCTTAGGCACTAGATACAATGGAACACAAGAAGTGCATTACTTAGAAATTAAAATTGGTGATTATGCTGAACGCAAAAATTTCTTAGTTGTGCCTTTGCAATCTAGTGACATTATCTTAGGAATGTCTTGGCATCATCAATATAATCCCGATATAGATTATTCCACTCATTCAATGAAGATTTATTCTAATGGAAAACAAATCACATTGCATGGTATGCACACTTTTGATCATTTTCCATTGCTTAGTCATACACAGACTAAACGTGCATTAAGAAAAGGTAGTAAATCCTACTTAATATGGGTGACTGAAATTGAAGTTAAAGAAAATCAAATGCATCCTAGGCACGCACAATTTCTTTCACAATTTAAAGATTGTTTTGCTACTGACTTACCACCTGGTTTACCACCTACACGTCTTGAAGATCATAAAATAGACTTAATTCCAGATTCACAACCGCCATGTAAAGCACCTTATCGACATAATCAAATTGAACAAAATGAAATTCAAAACCAAGTTGAAGAATTGTTAACCCAAGGACTCATTAGACCCGGTAGTTCTCCTTTTGGTACACATGTCCTATTAGTTAAAAAGAAAAATAACACCTATAGAATGTACATTGATTATCGTGCACTAAATAAGATCACTGTCAAGAATAGATATCCAATCCCGAGGGTAGACGACCTCATGGATAAACTACAAGGGGCTGCAATATTTAGCAAAATAGATCTTAAATCTGGATACCATCAAGTACGACTAGACACATCTGATATTTTCAAAACTGCATTTGGGACTCAATTTGGACATTATGAATACCTTGTTATGCCTTTTGGTTTAACTAATGCACCAGCCACATTCAGTCGTATGATGAATCACATATTTTTGAAACATCAGCATTGTGTCATTGTTTTCTTTGATGACATATTGGTTTTCAGTAAAAATGAGAACGAGCATTATGAACATTTATCCTTGGTTTTCAAATTATTGAAGGAGAATCAATTATATGCTAATCCTAAAAAGAGTGAATTTTTCCAAACCCACATTGAATACTTAGGACATATTGTTTCATCTGAAGGTATTAAAGTTGATCATAAAAAGATAGAAGCAAGTTTGAATTGGTCGATACCTTAAAATGTGCATGAATTACGTTCTTTCTTAGGTCTTGCTAGCTTTTACAGAAAATTTGTGAGAAATTTTTCATTGCTTGCATTACCTTTGACAAAATCATTAAAGAAAGGTATTGTGTATCATTGGTCTGAAAATCAGCAAAAGTCTTTTGATTTACTGAAACATACCTTAACACATGCTCCTGTATTGCAACTCCCTGACTTTAATAGACCATTTTTTCTAGTAGTCACTAACGCTAGTGGATCTGGAATAAGAGTTGTCCTTATGCAAGATTCACATCCCATAGCCTACTCTAGCTGCAAACTTAAACCCTCTGAACTTAAGTATTCTACCTATGATAAGAAATTGCTAGCAGTAGTACAAGCTTTGTGACAATGGAAACACTATTTAATGGGATCTGAATTCATGATCAAAACTGACCAACAAAGTATCAAACATCTCCTTAGTCAGCCACAAATCTTTGACCGTCATATTAAATGGGCTGCTTTTATTCAAAGTTTTCATTCACTCATCCAATATCAACCCGGAAAAGAAAATGTTGTTGCCGATGGCTTGAGTAGAAGACCAACTATTCATAATATTTTTGTAATATCTTTTCATTCCCTTATTCCTATGAAAGATACCTATGATCAAGACCCTAGTTTTCAAGCTGATTGGAATAAATTAATTGCAAATAATTGGATTCCAATTGATTCATTATTGTTCCATTTAGATCATTTGTGTTGCACAAAATTCATTGTCCCCCATATCAAGGCCATAGAGGTACTATTTCCACTTTACATACATTGGTTGAAGATTTTTACTGGTCACAAATGGAATTTGATGTTTTTAACTTTGTAACTGAATGTATAATTTGTCAAAGAGTTAAGCGACACCATGGTAAGCAATATGGTTTGTTAATGCCTTTACCAATTCCAGAACGACCATGGGAACATATTTCAATGGATTTTATTACTCGTTTGCCTAACACTCAAGCTAATCACGATATGATTTGGACTATTGTAGATCAGTTTAGTAAACAAGCATATTTTATTCCATGTAAGAAAATATTAACTGCATCTCAAGCTACTCAATTGTTTCTGAAAACTGTTTTCACTAATCATGTTTTGCCAAAAGTTATTATTTATGATCGTGATTCTAGATTCTGCAATAATTTTTGGACTACTTTGTTTGCTAATTTAGGAACAAAGATTGATTTTTCATCTGCATTTCATCCTGAAACAAATGGGCAAACAGAAGCTACAAACAGTACAATCTTGGATCTTTTATGAGCATACACGATTTCAAAACCACAAACATGGGATACACATTTGAATTTACTTCAGTTTGCATACAATAATACTCCACATATAGCTACACGAAATGCACCTTTTGAAATCATTTATGGATATAGATTGCCTACACCTATTACTTCATTGTCAAACAAAGTTAAAGCTGCTGATGATATTGCCAATATGCATGCTACTATTTTTTATGAAGTTAAAGATATGATTGCGAAAGCCCATCAATCATATACTAGACAAACTAACAAGAAAAGAAAAGCTATGAATTTCACAGTTGATGATTATGTTTGGTTACACATTGAAAAGAAAAGACTGCAAAGTGTTGAGAAACACCCTGTTGTAAAGTTAGCTCCTAGATTTTATGGACCTTTCAAAATCATTCACAAGATCAATAACAATGCATTTAAATTAGAACTACCCCAACACTGGAAAATCAACAATACTTTTCATATCAGTTTGTTACGACCTTTCAAAGGCCAATTATCTATCCACCCTGTCTATGAAAATCCTCCTTTGTTAGAAGAAGAGACTGAAATCATTAAACCAAAAACCATTTTAGACACTGCTTATATGACCACTGGCTGTAGATATTCTAGATGTTTTGTGAAATTTAAAAATCATCGTGTTAGAGAAGCCCAATGGATGCACGCTCGTGACCTAAGTGTTTACCCCTCACTATTGGCTCCACATTGAGCTAATAGCAATTGAGGACAATTGCTATCCCACCCTGGGGGTATGATGCCAGGAGGCATATTCCATGGTGGATTCCGTGAGACCACGGTGGATTCCGTGAGGCTTTGCAGTGGATTCCATAAAATTATATTTATCTGCCGAGGCTCGTACACAAAGTGGATTCCTTGTGCGAAAAGTTGACGAGGACGACTATCCTTTTTGGGTGTCACGTTAATTTAATGTGCAAGTGGGTGATTCCATAGCGAGTGATTCCACAAAATAAATATTTAAATTAATGGACGTTTATGAGTTTAGAGTGCGCACTCGTATTAAATTAAGGTTAGGACAGAGTTCCAACCTATTTATTTATTTTGTAGCTGAAGACTGCTAGGTATTCACTTTTGTCAATTTAATTTTATTATTTTTTAATAATTGTGGATGCTTCAGTTGATGTGTAGAGCAGCCGATGGTGGCGCTGGGAAGCACTAGGCAATAGCGTGTATTCAAGTTATTTAGAAAAAAATATCATTTTTGATGGGCGCACATCTTAGACATGGCGCTAATATTTATTTTGGTGCACCCATTTATTAAAGCACTTGATATATATTTATTATTTTGTATGTGCATGGGCGCACGGTTTAAATATTCATTGTTGTACATTGTATTTGGGCACTGCCCGACTCTTGGACCACCCAACCCCTTTATTCTTTATTTGGACAAAAGCAAACACAAAAGCTAAAGCATGCTAATTGTAAAATTGGGCTATTTTTTAGCTTGAAGATGAATAAAATATTAAATACATGCTTTGTGGAGCGCTCATACAAGGCATGGGGGAAGATTGTACCCAATTGGTCTTTTTGCCTCATGTAGTGCAAGTCTATTCTCTTGAATTTTGAGCTTAAAGTAGAGTTCTTTGTTCTTGGGGACCTTTCGACACTCGCTACGTACACATACGGCATCCGATTTATACACCAATCATTGACTAACTTTATCCCACCTATTTTTCCTTGGGAATCCTACTTTACTTTTACTCATCATATGTTTAACAACTATACATGGGGGAGCATGTCTCTTTCACTCCTCATGAGGCACCTTTTTGGGCCTAAGAAGAGATCTTGAGCAATCAAAGTCATTAAGTACATTAGCAAATAATTGTATTGAAATAATTCGTAATTTTGGTCACTATCTATAGCCCCAAAAAGGAGTTTATTGTATTACTTGGCATTATCATGCATAGTAGGACGAATGCCCAAATTCTACCTACCAACATGGCATGGATATTATTTTCTACACTCTCTCATTCATTCTTCATCAATTCCTTCACCTCTCAACCCCCAACTATTGGATTATGTACATGTGTTGTTTATTGTTGACACCATGTTCCATCATCTCTTACACTGCACTTTTAGGTTAGACCTGTTTGACCAGTTGATCGTTCCTCCTCATGCTAGTGATATCATTTTCTTCATTGATGACCTATTTTAGTGTCGAACATAGATTTTCCTTAATAAAATATGACTTAACCTTGCTCTATGCTTGTTGTGTAGAATAGCCACCCAACTCCTAATCTTCATCTTGCTACATTGTTACCCTTCATCATTCAACTTGACGTGCCCTATATTGCTCCCATTTGTCCTACATTTGGGGATGTTACAACAACCACCCTACTATCTGACATCATGATCATCATCCTCAACCTTCTGTTTTGCTCTTGGGTGCTCTTTCATAGCCTAGCAACACATTTATAAATATCGATGACTTCATAGTTGAATGTCCATTTGCACTTTTGCTAGTTGTAATTTTCGCACATCATTCCATCTCCAACAATCCCCAAGGATTGTGCTTTGCTCCCTCTACTACCATTTATCATCTTTGAGTGTCTACTTCCACATCCCACTACTCGAAGGACTGCATTTCGCTCCCTCCACAGGGCATATTCATCCACATGTGTTGCCACCTAATCAACTAGGATACTGCATTCATCTTTAAACTCCGCTCACCTTGGCAGAAGTCCTAGAGACACGGTTTGTGCCTAAGGCTCTAGCTCCATTGTGTGAGCATTCAGCTTAATTCATTGTGTTCATATTGTTCATTCTTCTGTATTTTTATATTTTCTTTGTCACAGTGTTTATCGTGCACTCTATAAGCAATTAGGGGTTGAGAATCTAGAGGTGCCAAAGTAAAAGGCCACAAGACTTAAGTAGACTCAAGGGATTTGACTAACCAAGCTACAACAAGGTATGAGGGAAGCAACAGAGAGTAATCGACTTAAGAAGAGACTCAACAAGGCTAGATGGAGTCAAAGAGTGCAAAAATTAGATGGTCTAGGTGAGAAGGTAAAAGCATAGAAAGACGAAGAGAGACTACTAAAAGTTGATGATCAAAGGTGCTCCGTATCCTTGAATGCAAATGGACAAGGAAGACTCACAAATATACATTCAAAAAATCAAACATTGGCCAAAGCCGAAGGGTATCTTGTTCAAGAGGGCTACATGGAATACTTTCCATAGACCATGAGTGCATCACAAAACTGATACTTTTGCTACCACTTAAAACAAAAAAAACAAAAATTTGTGGAGAAACCGAAGGATGAAACTAGATACTTAGCTACATCACGTAGTGACAAGCACATAAGAACCTAGTTTTTGTATGGAATCTTAGTTCAAGTGTTTGTGAGATCACTAACCCCACCATCACCTTTAGGGGTTTGGTGCAAAAAGCACTACATCTTGAAGCCAAAAGCAATAAATCTTCAACATCAAAGGATTCAAAAGAAGGCTCAAAAAGTGAAGGGTTTGTGATATCACTAAGCTTACCATCACCTTTAGGGGTTTGGTGTAACAAGCACTACATCTTGAACCCACAAGCAATAAAGCTTCAACATCAAATGATTCAAAAGAAGTCTCAAAAAGTGAGAATAGCTCTAGCTCAATTTCAAAATCCTAACTTGAATAGGACTCTACGAAAGGGAAGGAGCTCACCAAACAACAATTAAAGCAATTCAAAAAGGCAACACATGGCCCTAGTGAAAACACAACATACCAAGCCCATTAGAGAGGATGCTTGGTGTGTGCATTATCACGTGAAAAGACAACAATCCAAAATATATGTCAAATGTGATTATTATGGAAGGAGGGAAACTATTGGGGAGAATGTCCCGAGGCTAAATTGTCAAGTGAAGCAAGCACCAACAACTAAGGAAACAATGGCTATTACTTAACAAACTTCGAAAAATCACCTAAGGCCTAGTACTATAAACATGGGAATCAAGGGCATTTTGCGAGGGATTTCCTAAAGAATGATGCTCGAGATGCACAGGGTTGGTTGCACCACTAGTTATTAGGATGACCACTTTGACAATCACAACAATCACCAAAGCACAAGCCAAAGCAATAGCAAAACACTTGTCCCAATAGCAAAAGCAAGATCTAGAAATAGATTGTCTTCTCTTAGATTCAAGTCCAACAAAGGCAACACATAGTTAGGAGAACAAGTGATAGCATATCACAAAAAACTAATTTCCAATCCAACTTAGATGAGAAAGAGTTGCGGTATTTAACATGCAAGGAAATAGCAAAAGAGGTTGAGAGGAGGGTAGGTAAGGAAGCCTTAAGACAAAGTGATAGCACTCAAAACAAAACTAGCTAGTCAAACAAAGGTCCCTATAGCAAAATGCCAATGCACGTGAAGGGAGAGAACCATAAAAGGAGAAGGGTCACGAGTTTGAAGGGAAGACCACAAAAAGAGGAATCACCAATCCAAAGAAGCACAATGGTACTCCCGGAGGACGATGATGTGGAGAAAGAGAGAACAAAGATAAAGAAGAAAGCATAAGGTAAAGTTACCAAAAGCAATGGGTTGACTTTGAGAAATTGTTAGACAAAGAGGCTCTCAAACATGACACTTAGGGAAATTAGGGGAAAGGGCTAAGACAAGGAGATACAATAGCTCAAATCATTCATGGTGAGTTTTAAGAGCCAAAATCAACCACTGCTGAAATTGAATATATGCGATGAGATGATTGAGAAAGAGTCTGAAGTGAAGTCTATCTTTCACTAGGTTTCGGAAATGAATCAACAAATTGTTGATTGAACTATCCAAGCTAATGGAAGCCTTGTCATCGATGGCAACTTCAAACAAGGAATGAAAACTTCAATATATGGAGTCAGTAAAACCAACATTAAAGATGATTAGATACCAACGCTAGTAGTAGAATGCAAAGCCCAAAAGCAACGGATATGGCTAATCAATGCCTTAGTAAGTGTTAATCTCAAAGCATACCAAAAAGGAGCTGGGATTTGAGATGTCCAACCTACCATCCAACCTCAAAATGGCTAATCACAACGTGGTGCAACTGTTAGAATTGGTGGATGAAGTTCCAATGAGAATATGAGATGCATAGCTTCTAGCTTCCTTTCTAGTGTTGAATGCAGACAACACGTACAATATACTTCCAAACAAGCCATGGCTAAAAGCTACTAAGACTGTGCATGACTAGGACACCAATGAACAGATCAGAACATATGCTAGATGGCTAGAAGCAGAGCTTTCCCTAACTGACCCCAGCAGCAACTGAATGAAAGAGTGGTGATCCATGAACATCGTCCCCATGGCCAGTGTGGATTTAAACTGATAAAACTACTAATCTATAGCTAGGAAAAAGACAGCATATATTTCAAGGTCTAATTCCCAAAGCATGGAAAGGGTATGGCCAAAGTAGAGCAACTAAGGGAGCTGAAGTTATATTCAATGGGGAAATGAGGCATAATGGAGGAATCACCCATCACTTAAATTGACAAGTGTTTACTTGAGGAGAAAGGGGTTCAAAGAGAAGCTGATAGATCTCTTTAAGGTATTCAAAGATGCAGACGATTGCCATCACTCACATTTCCAAACTCAATTACCAACAAAGATGAATGCACAGCCAATCCATCTGCAAAGATACAAGATGAATTTCCTCATTAGAATAATGAAGTTTTGTACTTATATCCAACCCTATTTGAGCTCTGTACAATTACAATCTGTCAGGAGTATTCGCATGAGATTTGACCTAGCTCTAGAGCTAGTCCAGGGTTTTGCCCATGAGCTTTACAGACGCTGATTATAGTTCTTGTTTGAGAAAGTAAACAGAGTCGCCTAGCGCTCTGGTGTATTCGAAGATTTTGCAAATCCTGGATGAGTCTGAGAACTTTGTTACTTACTTTAAACCACCACTGGAAGTAGTCATCAAGATCATTGACATTAGGAATACACTTTCATGCAGGCTGTACACATCCTGCCTGGAAACCTTGCTTCTGTTCTTGTACCATGGATAATACTTTAAACAACTGCTGGAAATACTCATCAAGATCTTTGACATTAGGAATACACTTTCATGCAGGCTGTATGCATCTGGCCTGGAAACCTTGCTTCTGTTCTTGTACCATGGATAATGCACAAGGATAGGAAATGTTATATGCAAAATGAAAATGTACAGTCTGTACAAAGCTCTTTCTGGGTTGAGGAGCCAAGCTGGATGTATATGGACCTCTTGATCAAACAGTAATTGATTATCTGACTATCATAGCTGCTCAAATTTGTAATCAAACATTCAATGCAGAGCATCACTGATGAAGGATGAAAGAATGAAGGTTAAAGCCATTGGCAATATAGATTATAAGACATAGGACAAACCTTGCTTCTTTACTTCAGCCATAAGATCTTCTTTGCTTAAATGTGGAGAACTTTCATAAACACGTGCAAGTACAGTGATGGTCAATGCATCAGGAACAAATCCCTCCTCTTTCATTTGGTCATAGAGTGAGAGGGCTGATTCTGCTAGACCTGCTTTTTCAAGAGCCTGAAGAATAATGTTGTAGGTGACAAAGGAAGGAGAGCAGCCTTTCTCTTTCATTTCTTCGAAGACCTTCAAAGCTATATCAGTCTTCCCTGCCTTGCTAAAGCATTCAATAATACTATTGTAGGTCACAATATCAGGAGTAATCCCCTTATCTTGCATCGTCTGTAACAGCCTGCGTGTAGCATTTATATCACCAAGACGAGCAAAACTGTGCATCAGAGAGTTATAAGTTATTACATTGGGCATACATCCAGACTTTATAATATCTTCAAAGAGACCTTCTGCTAGCTCTAATTTTCCAGCCTTGGTTAAGCCAGCAATGAGAATATTGTATGTAACTATGTCTGGTGGTGGACCAATTTTCTTCATTCTCTTGAAAAGTTTTAAACCAACCTCAAACTTATTGTTATTCCGAAAAGCTGCAATGATTGCATTGCACATGGCTATACTGCACTTGTGGCCACTCTGTTCCATCTCCTCTAAGAGTGCTAAAGACTTCTCTGGTTCAGCTGCCTTGCAGAGAACACCAATCATACCAAGGTAGACTGATGCACTTGGTTGAATCTGTTCATCCTTAAGCCGCTTGAACAGCGCACACATATCCCTTATATATCCCATCTTGCCAAGTACCTTGATAAAGCATTCATAAGCATCCTCCTTCATGACTTGATCATCTAATGCTTTTATCACATCATATGCTAAAGATAACTGCCTTCTTTTGCACAGCATTTTTACTGCTGTCTGGTATGTAGCAAAATCAGGATCAACACCACTCTTCAACATTTTCTTTAGGAGTTCCAGTGCATCATCAACCCTGTTCAGGTTAGCTAGAGATGCGAGGATAGTGTTGTATGTGAATTTATTTGGCTCAATGCCACTTCTAGGCATCTCCTCCAACAGCTCCAGGGCTTTGTCAACATTGCCAGCATTCCCAAATGTGCGGGCGAGTATGGTGAACGTATATACATCAGGAGTACACCTGGCTTGTTTCATGCTTTTGAAAATATCCCCTACCATATCCACCTGCCCAATTAATCTGATGTGATTAAGAGTATTGAATAGGTACTGTAGAAATGCCTTATTAAGATTTTTTTTTAAGCTCAAGAATCATAAGCTTGACATCTCGCATGCACAGACAGACAAGGAAAGGGAATAGCAATTGTAGTGCTAACAAGTGTGACCGTGCTAGAAGTTGACCAAATTATATTCAAAAGATTGTTTACCTGGCCATTTTTGGATAGACCATCCAGTAACATGTTATAGGAGACGGTGTCAAGAGGCTGCCCTTCCTTGACAATTGCCTTATATATGTCTAAGGCTTTAAAGCATCTTCCAGCTTTTGCGAACGCCTGCAGCATACACCTGTAAGTAAATGCAGTTGGCCTCAAACCAAGCTGCTGCAACTTGATAAAATATTGTTCTGCTTTGTTTATTTGCTCAGATGTTGTGTAAGTGGCGATCAAGCTATTGATTACATAAACAGTATATGGAAGTTGGATCCTGTCCATCTCAGCTAGTAACTCTTCCAACAAAGTGAAATCAAAGGCCCTTCCAAGCAGGTCTATCATGGTGGCATAACAGGTAGCATCATGCTTGTATCCAGGCTGAGATGAGGCCCACTTGAAAAACTCCCATGCTTTTACACTACTCTTTTGTGCTTTTAAAAGCCATACCACCTCAGGTGGCTTCAGCTCTATGTTGTATCGTTTCACCTCTTCATCCAGCTCAGGCCAGCTCTTAGACTTGATGCGATCCATTAAGAACCGGATCACATTGCTACTAGACATCCTGGTAATGGTACCTTCCGGCTGGTTATCATCTCTTTTTTGGCCAGTTTTATCATCAATATCTGTGGTGCTTCCAGGAGAGAAAGCACCACCCTGTGCACCACCCTGTGGCATGTTTGCAAGATTCCCCCGATCAATATGTGTGCTTGCCTCCTCTGATCCACCCATAGAAGTCACAGTGATTGCATCAGCTCGTCTCTCTCCATTGCTTGACATGTTTAAAACCCCACAAGGACTCGCATCACACAATAATGAGCTTGGCTCCTCCAGCCTCTCTTTGCTTAAATCCCCCTCTCCTTGGGAACATGACTCTCCAGCTATACCTGTACATTTGAGATTGTTGACATCTCTTGGCCAATCTCCACACAAGTATGAGTGCTCAATTTGTTTCTCGGGTGTTGACAGGACCTCAACACCTGCTACTTCACAAATATTTGGCAAACCTGCCTCTCTTCTCTCTGCATAGCTCGACCTGCTTGAAGTTCCTGTATTCTGAGTCATCAGTGCAGATGGCTCATCTTCCATACATCTATTGGTAAGCGGTGTTACATCCCCATCTCTGTCTCTGTACTCACAGAATGCAACATCTCCACTATGGACCAGGATGTTTGAATCAGCTGGACTATTCAACTGCACCAGTGCTGGCCCTGATCTTGTCCCATGTCTCAACCTGCTTGAATCCCCAGCTCTATCACCATAAACACATGGCTTGCTGTCTACATAGGTTGGCTTGCTTGTAGAATCTGACCCTTCCTTTCGCAGGCTGGCATCCACTGCTTGAGATACTTGCTGCGAGTCAATTAAAGCCTCTGCTTTATCTTCATATGCACATGGTAAGTGCGCATCTACTGGTATGGTGCTATGCCTGATAGTGCCTGATGTACTTCCATGCATGCTTTGACAGCTTGCCTCTGGTGTTCTATCTCCAGACAACAAGCTATTTTTGACCTGCACTCTATCCTCTGCAGCATCTCCATGACACGAGCTTATGTTTCCCTGACGTGTTGTGGCATAGTCCTTAAGAGAATGAGCTTGCACTTCTGCATTGAACAAGCTAGTTGCTTCTCCTGATTTATCTACCTGCGACAACCTGCTTTTCTTCTCAATTTTATGTGCATGGGTCCAAGTTGAGCTGCTAGCATTTCCTGCTCTACCTCCATGAGGCATCATCAAAGACAGCTCTGCATTGTGTCCTATACCTCCTGCTGTATCTCGATAATGCACGTCACTTGCATCTTCTGGTTGATCAACCTGTGCCATCTGTGCATCTGCGCTGTGAGACTGAGCCTCCACTTCCTCATGGTACAAGCTATTTGATTGTCTTGCTTTATTATCCTGTACCAGCCTGGTTGTATGCCCACCTTTATGGTCATGCCCTGTCAGCTTATAATTGCAAGTCAAGCTCTTAGCATTTCCTTGTCTATCTCCTTGAGGCATCATCGACCACAGCTCCCTCTCACCAACACTACTTTTGTCGTTCAAACTGTTTATATGACTTGTACCCTCCTGATGGATGAGCCTTTCTCCAGCAGCTCTCTCTCGACTGAACATCGATGAGGCACTCCTTCCCCCATCCCTTTGCATAGAGAAAGTGGCAATTTTTCCTGGTATACTGGCTTGTTCAGCTGGCCTTGTATCTTTTGACACACGCTGCTGTCGATTAGACAATTTTTTGCCAAGCACGGACGGTTCTTCCGGTAGCTCGAACGATGAAGGAAGGTTCGTACGAGCTGCAAAGGTCCAGCACCGGGAATCTACTGGTGCTGGTACATTGGCTAGCTCGCCTGCAGCCTCCATGGCTGCTTCCAAGGCATAGGCATGACTGGCATGTCCATCGAAGGGCAATCTTCCACTGTCGGCCCGTGTCAGAAACGAAGACCCACCTAATTCTTCTTGCAGGAGATCGGTGACGGAGGGAGCGATAGAGCAAAAGATGCGCGCGCTGCAGAATTTTGTGCAGCAATGCGTCGTCACCGTAGGGAGACGCAAGGCACGCCCACTCCTAGGAGCGGCACGCCCGGGCCTCACCATAGCTCTGGAATAACACAGTGTTGAGTTTAAAACCCTCCGTCGTTCCATGGGGTTTAAGAATTGAGCAATTGTATCGGGACTTTCAGGTCCTTTCTGAATTTGGCTAACGTTGTAACCGGGTCCTCGAAAACTTTGTTTCGCATCCAATGGGATCTTAGCCTACTAGTTTGAGTATTATGGGTGTGTGGGTTCAAACCCGGGTTCTCCTTCGCTCGTGGTGGCATATCATATATCTATTCAATCCGAGAACTTAGAACTATGACACCCAATGTGAATGGGAATAAGAGCGGTGCCACACCTAGCTCTAGTGGGGGTAAAGTAACACAAATGCATTATTATGCTCTAAGAGAGAGGGGGGAGTGAAGTTTCTATACCCCTCGACAAACGGGACCCTATAAACCCTTGCAAAAAAGGGAGTTTTAGTGTAGCACTAGCAGGATTAAGTGTTGTCTCCACAACTAGCCCACGTAGAATTCAATTCTAATGTTCCACCGATCATCACAAGGAAAAGTTTGTCGACCACATTTTCCATTCCACCTCACTTCAATCCTACAAGAATTAAGTGTTGTCACATGCAACTAGTCCATGTAGAGGTTGGTTCAAATGTTCCACCAATCACAAGGAAAGGTTGGTTCAAAAGTTCCACCAGTCACAAGGAAAGGTTTGATATTTTGTCGACCACATTTTCCATTCCATCTCACTTCCAATCCTACAAGCATTAAGTGTTGCCACTTGCAATTGGTCCATGTAGAGGTTGGTTCAAATGTTCCACCAATCACAAGGAAAGGTTCGACCACATTTTCCATTCCAACTCACCTCCAATCCTATAAGCATTGGGCAACCATGCTATGTAGAATCTTCCCTTACACCCACGCAAGGATTGGTAGCCCTAGTGCAACTTGGACCAAAGGAGATTGAGACTCGACACAAATAGGAGTAAGAAGACTTAAAGTGCATGTGCAGGCTTAATTGCTACTCACCGCATGGCACAATGCCCATGCAAAACAATGTATGGAGTCTTACATGTGAGCTCCTATGCAAAAGCTAGTCATGTGAATGGGAAGGATGTTGAGGTGCCAAAGGAGAGCATTGGTGAGAATGAAAATCTAGGTTTTCCATAGGAGGAAGGGAGAGGATCACTCATAAGGAAATAGAGTGAGGGGAACTCAAATGATAGCAAGGAAGAGCCCGAAGAGGAACATCCTTGAGAGCAGATAACTACCAAGAAATTCATCGATTCACAAGAAGACTATAAACTAAGGATTGAAGTAAATCCTCAAGTGGTTTCATAGTTGCTAGAAAGGAAGAGAACCATCAAAGGAAAACACCCTCGATGCAAAGAAGATTTGTGCTAACATCCTTAGATTCAAGTAGTATTGGTCTTCTTCACAAGAAAACCACCTAACACCATGGAAACAAAATCGAAAAATCAAGGATAGGAGTGTAAAGAACAAGGGTGCTTAAGGAAGAAGATGGTTGGCAGGTGATCAAAAGCTAAAAGGGGGCAAGCAAAGATTTGAAATACTAGAGAGCACTTGGTCAAAAGCCCTGGCAAACTAGAATTTTTGGCATAAAGCATCTATTCCCAAAGGGAGCAAAGGAAGAGCAAACACCTTCATGAGAATTAATAAGATCCCCTTGGATTAGTTGGACAAAGAATATCAAGCATTTGCTAGAGAATTCATGGCTCAAGGAGCAAGTGGCCTTGGAGAAAGGATAACAAAGTGAATAGCCAATTGACATCCAATGGAGGCATAGAAGAGACTTTTCCTACTACTTTAAATGTGGAAGGCATCAATGGAGAAGCCAAGAGATACCTTTTTTGGAGATGGGTGGAGCATGGAGATTTTGATATTGTTCTGATCTAGGAACACAAGATCCATTCTCGTAGTGATGGCACCTTTTCTCATGGCGAACATGCATGCTTCATAGGTGACATTACAAAGATGAGTGGGGGAAGGTTGGGGATGTGCTACCCTCATCAAATCCTATTTGCATCCAAGGAAAAAAGGCTAGTTGACAAGAGGGTAGAATTTTGGTAATCACAATTGACTAGGATGGAGAAGAAATGGATATTGTTAATGTTTATGGATACAACAAAGCTAGGATGAGGAGAACACTTTGGGACTATTTCGTAATTTGGAAATCGCTAAGGCTTTTGTAGGAAGTGACTTAAACATAATGATTGAGGCATGCATGATTCGATCTCACCTACTCATGCATGTGGGGAGAAGCTTGGGGAATGGAAGGAAACAATGGAAACATTGAAAGTGTTGGACCAAAGAACTATCTATAGAGGGAGAATGGGCAATTATCGTTTACTTCCCTTAATCATTTTGGTTATTGGGCTAGGTTGGACCAATGGTATGCTTCCAATTATGGAAAGTGGTTGTCATTTGTAGTATCTCTTGAGGTGGAGTACAATTTCATTATCCCTTAGATATGCCAATCTTACTAAGGTTATGAGCTTTTGAACGTCATAGAATTCAAGGACATCACAAATGGCTTGTAGCCAATCAAGACAATTTAAGCAAATCAGTTTTGACCATATGATTAAAGGAGCATTATAGGCTTTGTAAGGAAGACATTATAGTTTGATTGACATTCCACAAGGATACTTCATTAACACCACTCAGTAGAGTATTCAACTACAAGACATTTGGCTCTACAACAAGGAAAAGAAAGAGCTAGAATGTGCTAAAGAAGTACTCTAGGCCAATGTAGAGAAGGCTAGATGTCACAAAATTAGAAAGTTGGGAATCTAGGTTGACCCAAAAGGCCGAGCTCATTAGACATGTTGCATTGGTAATGGACATGGAAAAGATTAGTTTGTTGTTTAACAAGAGATTGATGGGTGATTTGCAATGCATCTTGATAGACTTTATCAAGAGTGTGAGGAGGATATGCATTAAAGAAAGCTTAATGACAATACAAAATGAGGATGGCTCATGGGCTGCAAATCCAAGAGGCATTATTTTTGCCCAGTTTATCAACACATGGGAGATATCAATCAAACAACCATGGTTGCAATTTTGGATTAACTAGCCAAAGTTTGATCTAGTGAAAAAACAAAAAACTACCAACAATGTCAATGTAGAAGAGTTGCATGAAGTCCCTAATAGCCTAGGGAAAGGAAAATCTCTAGGCTATGATGGAATCTCAACCAAAATGCTTGCACAAGGATTGTATTACAAGCTTAATTAGCAAATGAGATATCAATCAAACAACCATGGTTGCAATTTTGGATTAACTAGCCAAAGTTTGATCTAGTGAAAAAACAAAAAACTACCAACAATGCCAATGTAGAAGAGTTGCATGAAGTCCCTAATAGCCTAGGGAAAGGAAAATCTCTAGGCTATGATGGAATCTCAACCAAAATGCTTGCACAAGGATTGTATTACAAGCTTAATTAGCAAATGTTGGTTTGCAAATGAAGTCCCCAAACAACAATAGTGTATCAAACTTGGACATCAAAGGCCCATTTCACTAATGGGGATTATCTACAAGGTTTTGACAAAGGCATTGGAGAGAAGGTTGGCTCCTATAATGTAAAAATGTATTAATACATAATAGTATGGATTCATAAAAGGAAGATCCATCTTAGACAATGTGCTAAATATTAGATGGCCACTGAGTGGATCAAAGTTCTCAATGAAGAATAGTCTATTTGCATGGGGATGAAAAAGAAGTTTTTAACTATGTAGGTCTTATTGAGGATGTTTGCTACCTTATCAACAAACATCTCATTCATGCTTATGTGTATGTACAAATCTCCAGCAATGGTCTCTTTTGGGTGATGAGGGAGGTCATGCAAGGATGCCACCACTAAGTCCCTTATTATTTGCAACCACCACACATCCTTTATTCTACTTAATTGAGAAGACAACACATGAGTGCCCAGTGGTAAGTTCAACTATAAGGGTAAGCAGTGTGTGGAACAAGATTTTGCGAATGGCCTATTAATAATGCTTCAAGAAAGTAAGAGTAATCTTAGAAAAGCTATGCTCATCCTCAACTTGTATGAGAGAGTAGCTAAAACCTTGAAATTTGTGTTTGATTAACATCATGAATGTCAAGATTGTGGGAGAGAAGGAAGGAGTCTCACTTGAAGCTTTCTTGCTTGCACAATGGGGGAATACACACAAGGGTGGAGGCTGAAAACAGTTTTCCTCTTCTTAGTTGTGTAAGCCAAAAGAACTCAAGTACAAAGAAATAGACGAACCCTATATATGGGTCTCAAACCAAACTCAACTAACTAAGGTGGCATACTAACTGAGCCACGAACTAGAGTAGATAAGGATAGCTATCATGTAGCTATTATTCATGGACGGTGTACCAACCGCATCTGCAACTGACAAGTCGGTGACATAAATACACAACGGTCACCCTGGCGTATCACGAGTGGAGCTCGATATCTCAACACTCCCCCTCGAGCTCAATCCCAATTCCTGCACACCAAGCAGGTCTCTGAACTTGCGCAGCTTCTCTGCGCCCAATGCCTTCGTGAATATGTCAGCTACCTGATCCTCTGTGCTGACATAAACTAGATCAATAAGACCTAGTAAAACCCTCTCCCGCACATAGTGATAATGCACCTCAATGTGCTTTGTTCTCGCATGATAGACTGGGTTATTTGCCAAGTGTATACTGCTCATGTTGTCACAATAAATGACAACTGGCCCATCTGTAGGCTGATGCATATCATAAAGTAGCTTATGCAACCAAGCTACCTCACATGCAGCCATTGCTGCACCCCTGTACTCAGCCTCTGTGCTCGACAAGGCAACTGTAGGCTGTTTCTTGCTGCTCCAAGTGACTGCAGCACTCCCAAAAGAGAACACATATCCACTGGTAGATCGTCTATCAGAAATGCTACCAGCCCAATCAGCATCAGTGTATCCATGCAACTGTATCTGAACCCCAGTCTCATAAAATAGTCCATACTGCAATGTGGACTTCACATACCTGAGTATGCGTCTAGCCGCATCCAAATGCGGTTTCCTTGGAGCTTGCATAAACTGACTTACCAATCCAACAGCATAGCTCAAATCTGGCCTGGTAATAGTCATATAAATCAAACTTCCTACTATGCGTCTGTACATAGTAGGGTCTTCTAGAAGCTCACCTGCATCTGTGCTCAGCTTCACATTCTGCTCCAAAGGAACTGAAATAGGCTTACAGCCTGTCATCCCATATTTGGACAGCATGTCCAATCCATACTGCCTCTGCAAGAGCTGTATCCCACTTGGTGATCTAATCACCTCAATGCCCAAGAAATAACGCAGCTCTCCCAAATCCTTCATCTCAAACTTCTGCTTCAATAGCATTTTCACATGAAGGATATCTTCATCACTGTCACCTGTCATAATCAAATCATCAACATAAATGACAAGTAGCATAATACCTTTCTCTGTTTTTCTCACATAAAGTGAGAAATCTGCCTTGGAAATCTGAAAGCCAATAGTGACAAGATACTGTCCTATCTTGTCAGACCATGCTCTAGGTGCTTGCTTCAAGCCATACAAGGCTTTCTTCAACCTGCAAACAAACTCAGGATGAACAGCATGCACATAACCTGGTGGCTGCTCCATATAGACCTCTTCTTGCAAATCACCATGCAAGAAGGCATTCTTTACATCCATCTGATGTAAAGACCATCCCTTTGATGCAGCCATAGCAATGACTGCTCTTACGGTTGCCATCCTTGCAACCGGACTGAATGTTTCTTCATAGTCAATGCCATATGTTTGTGCATATCCCTTGACTACTAATCTTGCCTTGTATCTATTCACAGAACCATCTGCATTGTGCTTCACCTTATAAACCCACTTACAGCCAATTGCATTTTTACCTTTAGGCAAAGGTACCAATTCCCATGTAGCATTTGCTTCCAAGGCATCCATTTCTTCATCCATGGCTTTCTCCCATTTTTCTTTTCCCATGGCTTCCTCAAAAGAAGTGGGTTCTGGTTCCTGTATCACTTTGACCATATATGCATAGTGAATGGCTGTAAATCCATCATATTTCAGCCTATCCACAGGATACCTAGCTCTCGTAGACCTGCGCAAAGTAGGTTCACTCCCAGGTGCTCTCAAAACATCCCTGGTCTTCCTTACTCCAGGTGTAACAATAGACGGAATACCCAACTCATCATCAATGCTCTGTTCTGAGCCACTGGATTCACCATCCACATAAGAGTGACCTGCATTCACATCAACCATGGGCTGATCAACCTTCTCTTTTCCTTTTCGTGATACCTGCATACCACTATCTGCATTGCTTTGAGAAGATTCTCCCGATCTCAATCTGCCTGTCCATGGCGAAGAATGTGAACCACTATTAGAGGACGCTCCAGGTCCACTAATATTTTGTGACTCCTGCTGTGAATTCTGTGCAACATTACCATTTTGTGCATCTACATCATCAATCACATTTACTGGTTTATACCAGCTACTCATCTCATCAAAAACAACATCTCTGCTCACTGTAAACTTACGAGTAGAAGGGTTATAGCATCTATACCCTTTTTGCTGCAGAGAGTAACCAATAAAGATGCACTTCTTAGCTTTTGGATCCAACTTGGATCTCAGCTCATCTGGCACATGTACATAGGCAATGCAACCAAAAATTTTCAAATGAGAAATATCTGGTTTCCTACCAGTATACCTCTCCTCTGGAGTCATTCCATGTATTGCTGCAGTGGGAGTCCTGTTCATTATGTAGACTGCTGTAGCAACTGCTTCAGCCCAATAAAAATCTGGCAAGTCTTTTTCATTGAGCATGGCACGAGATACCTCTCCAATATGCCTGTTTTTCCTTTCTGCAATTCCATTTTGTTGTGGGGTATAACTGCATGAATATTCTTGCTTTATGCCATGCTCCTGCAAGAACTTTGCAAACTCATTTGAGAGGTACTCTCCCCCTCCATCTGACCTTAGGCATTTTATTTGCAGACCTGTTTCTTTTTCTGCCATAGCTTTAAGGGTTTTGAAATGCCCAAAAACTTCACTTTTCTTTTTCATAAAATACACCCAAACTTTTCTGCTATAGTCATCAATAAAAGTGACAAAATAATGACAGCCTCCAAGAGATGCAGCTTTAGTAGTCCATACATCAGAGTGGATTAATTCCAATGGCTTCTCACTCTCTTGAACATGTCTAGGAAATGGTTTCCTTGCCTGTTTTCCAAATTGACAGGCTTCACATACCTTATGCATTTCTGCAACCTTGAATTTCGGCAAACCTGCAACAATATTTTGGGCCTGCATTGATTTAAGTCGCTGTACATTAACATGACCAATGCGTTTATGCCAGATATCAATATCTGCAACTACACCGGTCCCATGTGCAAACATTGCTGCACTCAATTCAGACATGTCTGCATCCAATGTAAACATTCTGCCCTTCTTCTTTCCTTTTGCTATCAAGCGACCTTTATTTTTCATATCCTCAACAAAGCATCCATGAGGATTAAATCTGACCTGCAAGCCCTGTTCAACCATTTGACCAACAGAAACCAGATTCTTGGTGATATTCGGGACATGAAATACATCGGACAGGTATTTCTTTTTCCCATAATAACAAATGACCATACTATGTCCTAAATGTGGTCTTAAAAACATTTGCATAATCCATTCTAATTGGACAATATCCAAACTTAACATCTAGTTTACTAAAGTCTTTAGCTCTCTTTAATCTATCTAACAAGTCATCTACATCAAGTATCACAAATTTATTTTTGATTGTGAGCTTGTTTCATCCTCTATAATCAATGCACATTCAATATCTTTTGTTTTGTTTTCTACCAAACTTACATGTGCTCCAAAGGGTGATAAGCTAGGTCTAATTAGGCCTTTGTTTAGAAGCTTAAAGACTTGTCTTTGAATTTTTTATGGTGCAATGGAATGTGCCTATAAGGAGCTTTAGATGGAGGAGTAAGACCAAGGAAAAAACAATGTAAATCATATATGCATTTTGTTGTTTCTCAAGTGCTCCTTTAGCTTGTGCATGACTTATCAAAGTAAGCAATTCCATTTCTACATTACTAATTAAAGAAATAGATTGACTTTGAAAATGCAAAGTGATGGTTTACATGAGGTAATCTATATTTGGATTGCACATTTTATGGTCTCTATAAGGCATACCCAATGTGATATTTCAAGATTGTAGAGGTGGAACTAAAAGGTATTGCTTTTGCCTATATGATCACATATTCCAAGTCCCTCAATTCCTCTTGTGTAATACCATCTAATCCCTTGAAATGCAAACTTGACTTTATATAATGATAGGGCAGTTTTTGGTTGTAGCATCTTAATTACTTTCTCTAAGATAAGTTTATGTGAGCTAACATCATCATGTAGTATGCTAACTTCTAAGTGTTAATGACCTTTCATGCAAAGCAAAGCATGTATAGAAATGGATGTACCTAGTGATTAATTTCCTTCATTAGCTATCTCCTACTGCATAAAATTTATAGTCCAATCAAGTGTAATGTATAGTAGCTCTCTCACTAGTGGGCATGCATGCACACTTGTTGACAAGGTGCATCATCACCAATAGCTGCATTGATTTGTAGGAAATGCCCTTGGTGTAACTGGCAATGTTTGACATTCTTGGAGCTCATGACATCTACATCTTTGTTGGGCATAGTTGGTTGTGCTCTGAATTCTAATGGCTCTTCTTAGTGGTCTTCACTGTCTTAACAAACTTGGTCACGTTGGCAATCTCCTGACCATGAGGTGGGTCTAGAGGAACCAATCACCCCATCTATCTCAATAAAATTACCAATAAAACTTGGTCACATTGGCAATCTCCTGACCATGAGGTGGGTCTAGAGGAACCAATCACCCCATCTATCTCAATAAAACTACCTATTGGATTCCTCTAGTCTTAGGCTCTTGTGGCACTTCTACCTATTCCTCCATTTGGGATTCTCGTTTCACTTACAATTCCACCTTTACCTGTGATGGCTATCATGATCCCTTTTCCCAAAACTTAGAGTAGTACTAATTAAGTTTTAGATGCATGCATTTGGCAATTTAAGATGGCTTACATTTAAATTATATAAGGTAAGCTAACTCAATCCAACAAAAACTAGTATTTGAAACGATTATGCAAAAGAAGTAGTAGCTTGGCTAGCCAAGGAGCAAGGGTGGGCATCCTATGTGGGTGCAAAGACAACTCTCTTAAATTAGTTCTAGCAAGATCACACTAAGCCCTAGAAGGCGGAATGCTTGTGAAGTTTGAAGCAAGGGGATCATGATGTTTAAACTTACACGACCAAGTTTCATACTCCACCCTAATGGATATCCACAATCAATCGGCTAGGAAGATGTTCAATTCCATTTGTGTGTAGGGTCTTAATTGCAAACTTCATACTATTCTAGCTACTAAAGATTTGGCAACCATCACTATTAAGAATCTTATCAAGGTGACACTTTGCGCAAAACACTCTCTAATGGGTGATTTTGATAAAAAGTCAAAGAAGTCTTCCAAATTGATGTGTAAAAGTCACAATTCCCAAGCAAAAGAAGATACAAGTAGGAGGATGAGGATTTCAAGAAAGAGGTTGGAAAGAAGCTCGTAAAGTCCAAAATGAAGGACAAGGACCACAAATCCTTGGACACTACTCATAAATTTGCTACAAGGACCCTCCAGTGTTCCAAGTGTCACAACTTTGGACATTTGGCATTGAACTAGATATGCTCTAGCATTTGCAAGACTTCTGTTTGTAATACAAAAGTGTGTGGGTACAATGCACGTAGCTATTTCTTTGGCAAGGTAGCAAGACGAATTGTTCTACAAATTGGAGTCAACTAGTGACACTTGCTTTGGCAACACCAACAGTATCATATGCTCAACAAGATTTCAATCTACCTAACATGAGGTGGAGTAGCAAAGTTTGTGAACAAGTTGGTTAGACCCCCTCATCTTTCTAATAGTGTGTCTTTCGTATGCAAGAAGAAGGGCATTGGCAACATGAAGGCTCGAAAGTGCAAGTTGTAAGCAAAATGGCAAAGGTAATGCTCTAATGCCTTCGATGAATGTGTCAAACTACAGGAGATACTAATCCTGCTACTAATGTGGTCACCCACTTGAGGAAGCAAAAAAAGTAGCAATCACGTAATAGCCTAATTGGAGTTTGCCAATTGGAACAAGAAGTTGTTTGGCATTAGGTAGTAGGGTGTTTGGCTGCAATATATTTGGTAATGCTTAACCCAACACCAATGCTAGTTTGAGAGGAGGCTCTAAGGCCTACAAAAGGTAGTACATCCTATCTTGGGCCTCGACAAAAGTTCCTATTCTAAAGGTTCATGTTGATAATGTTCAAGTAGTGAATGCTTCCCTACCAGTGTACAAAAGGTAGTACATCCTATCTTGGGCCTTGACAAAATTTCCTAATCTAAAGGTTCATGTCAATGATGTTCAAGTAGTCAATGCTTCTCTACCAGTGTAGTTTATCAACATTCTGTTGGGCCAGTTTCTCAATCACGTCTCAATCAGGTCCCAACATTTCTGGATCACCTACATTGGATTCCCCAACCTAACCATATGGTCCTCCATCTACCAAAGGTGGCCATCATGACCACAGCAATATTACTATATGAATTGTGGAAGACATAGAACGTTATAATCCCATTTGGATTGGATTATCACTAATGTTTTGTTAAATAGTTGCTTCGAAAGTGAATCTCATTATTGTTGCTACTTGTTGGGAGTTTGTTGTAATGGAGTGGGAGCCATCCCCATTCTTAGGATGTGAAGTGAGAGCTATGGAGTGCAAGAGGATTGAGATATATATATATATATATAGAGAGAGAGAGAGAGAGAGAGAGAAGAACACAAGAGGTTTTTGTGGGTACATTTGAATTGTATCCTTATTCTTTGTTATCTTCACTTATATATGATTGTGCAATGTGTACATATACAAGGGGTGCTTGACTAGCTATTTTCCATTGTCCTTTACCCTAATTTAAAACTTGTTGGAACTACCATCAAGTAGGCCATGTGGCTTGCTACTATCCAAAACAACAAGAATCCACCCAACAATACAAAACATATGAGATGCATTAAGTGCAGCTTCACTCACATGCATGAAGATTGGCTTAAAAACAAGGCAAACAGTGCTACCTCATTTGGGCCTACCATGCTTGACATCTCAATTTGAAAGGTTGAAGCCATAAACGTTGACCTTGAAGATAAATAATTGATACCACCCACCTATCTTAGGGTCAAATTAATCACAAAATGAAAGCACATCATTGAAGTTCTCATTGACAAAGGATCATATTATGACATCCTAAACTATGATGCATGGACTAAAGCTAGATAACCCAAGTTTGTGCCAACTAATGTAACAACCAAACCATAATCCCTAGGAATGCATGAAAGTATTGAACTTGTGGTATCATTTCCTAAGTGCCTGCTTAAGGCCATAAAGGCTCTTTCTCAACTTGCACACTAGGTGTTTCTTGCCTTTTGCCTCAAATCCCTTAGGCTGTTGCACATAAATCTCATCATGCGAGTCTCCATGTAAGAAAGCTATCTTAATATCCATTTGATAGAGATCCAAATCGAGATATGCAACCAAAGCCAAAACTAAGCATAGGGTAATCATCTTAATGATAGGAGAGAAGAATCCATCGAAGTCAACACCATGCTTCTACTTAAAACCCTTAGCAACCAATTTGGCCTTATAGGCTAGCTTGGGGTGTCTAGGGATACTTCTCAACTTGTATATCCACTTGCATGGCAATGCATGTTTTTCACTAGGCAAAGGAACCAAATCCCATGTATGATTTTTCTACAGTGAGTCATACTCTGACTACATAACCCTCTCCCAAGAGTGACTATCACCTCTACGTGTATGGCCGCATCATAGGTAAGAGACTCACCAGTATATATGTCACTATAACATAATCCATAGAGGGCACAAACTGATTAGGCTGACTTCTATCTCTAGTAGACTATTGCGAAATAGGTTGTGAGACATGTACCTCCTATTTAACATCGTGATCCTGGCCCATTGGAGCATAAGCTACTATAGGTTGTCTACGTGGTTGTACAGTAATAGGAGGCTCCTCTTGAAATATCACCCTGCGTACCTCAAATACCTACTCAAGCTACTTATGCATTGTCTTCTCATGGAAAACAACATCATGGTTATGGATGACCTCCAAGCTTGTGGATCCCATAGGCAATAGCCCATCTCACTTGCAATCCCATAACCAAGAAAGGTGCATTTCACAGACTTGGGATCTAACTTATTGCACTTATCCTTGGGAACATGGTAGAAAGCCTCACAACCAAAGACACACAAATGAGCATAGGATGGAGGTTTTCCAGACTATACCTCCTTTGCAACCTAATAGTCAAGAGCACTACATGGGGATCAAATAATCAAGTGTATGGAAATAGTAACTACCTCAACCCAAAAGTGTTGCGATAAGCCTCCTACATGGCTAAGCATGATACAAACTCGCTCCTAAATTGTCTTATTCATGCACTCAAATATACCATTTTGGGGTGGGGTATACGAGGCGGTCAACTGGCACTTAATACCCCTCTCATCATAAAATTGCTCAAAGGCTCTAACACATTTATCTCCTCAATTTTCATGCTAGACTTTCTAGGAATAATGCTATAATCATCAGACTTATTATGCACTCTTATACCCTTGTCTTTCTCCTTGTTCTTGTCATACTATGGCATTATGGCCTAATATGACCCTAATTCCCACAATAATGACATGTAAGAGAGGCTTTATGACCACAGGACTTACTATAAGACTGCTTGTGAGATTGAGACCTCTGTGAGTCTCTACCATGGTGGTTGTTACTACTCTTATCATCATGTTTGCCCCCCCTAACAATCAATGCATGAGAAGTATGGGCTACATCCACATTCTTTCTATTAACCTCTACAAAGTGCACCCTCTACATCTTGCAATTTCAACCCATCAATAGGTATCTTTGCACACATAGTAGTAGAGAATGTATCCCATGACTTAGGCAATGTAAACACCAAGAATAAGGGAGAGAGATTGTCCTTAAATTTAATCCCTTGCAAAATAAAGTGGTTGAAAATAAAATGAAAATCATTTAAGTGGGCAAACATGGTGTAAAGGGTGCTCTTGCTCAACCACCAAGACCCACGGACCGCTTATTCCTTTAAGCATTTCAAGCAAGCACTAATGGCTACCTCTCACATAGCCAATGTGATATCCCTCTCTATGAGTGTAGTGAGCTTACCTTGATGTCCGATTGAGTTGCTTCCTCTCTCAAGCACTTTGATAGCTCCACGATTCGTGATGCAAGCTCAAGCATCCTCAAGCCTCTTCCTCCAAACTCCATTCTCCATAGCCACGCGTGAGACGAGAGAAGAGAAGAAGAAGAGAGGAGATGGTGGAGGGCTTTACCTCCAAGATTCCTCACCCTCACACACTCACTCCCTCCCTCAAGCACTCACAAGCAAGCAAGAGAAGAGAAGGAGAGAAGAAGAAGAGTCCACTTTGCCACACACCAAAGAATGTACTCCATTCACTTTTCAACTTTATATACAAAACCCTAAATCCCTTTTGGGTAGTCATCCCCTTATCCCCTTTTTTACATGACTGGATCCATTGTGGCAAGGTCCTTTTTCCATTTCCTTCTATGCACCTTCTATTTGCCTTCTTTCTTACTTGCGCCCACCTACCTTTTACAATTTGCACAAGAGGGAGCGTGACGCTCTTTTACAATAGTTTTAGAGGCACCTTATGTTTAAAAATGTGCTTTGGCCTTTGACTTGATTTTAGAGGCCGCCCTTGCGCTTTTAGTCATTTTCCATCCTGCCTCTTTGGTTGCGTCCAATTCCTTCGTGGGCTACCTCTTTTAGGTGACCCAACTTGCACTTTTCCACTTTTTTTGCTTTCTTCTTATGCTAAGGTTAACATTACCCCCCTCTTAGTTTAGTGACAGTCCCATGGCACTGATGTGTAGTGGTTGGAAGGTGGGATGGATGTAGTCGGATGGTTGTTTTGAGTTTGTATACAAGCCCTTGCGAGGGTTGGGGTTGGGTGGACCAACCTTTGAAATTCGAGATGGTGTGGGGGTTGATCCCGTTGCAACACTAACAGTGGGTGGATCGGTCCTTTGAAATTTAAGATGGTGTTAGACGAATCCCTACTTGGAGAATGGCGGGTGGATAGATATGTCTTTGAAATTGACGATGGTGTTGGATGGATCTGTCTTTTTGCCCTCCATGGTTGTTTTCTCCTAGATTGTTTCAAATGAGCTTCTTCATTCACTTTTTGACTGCCTCTATATTGCTCAAATTTAGAAGAGACCAACTAGCGGAATTTAGAGAGAGTGTCAACCTCTAGTGAACGATCAGGTCCAACGGCCCAAGACAAAGGGAAAGCCATTGAGACCAAACCAAGACTTGGCTGAGGTGAAAATGGAGATAGCTAAAGTGCAGGATATGTTGAGACGACCAATGCGCCCACACGTCCAATGCGTGTACTGTGGCGAAAACCACTTGCTAGTCGAGTGTCAAGACCCCAGGTTACGACCTTGCGCTAATTGCGGTAGATTTGGTCACGATGTCGCACATTGCAGATTATTGAAAAGACTTCCGTACTCACAACCATACAACCAGCCATATCTAGAAGGAAGAAGAAAGCAGAAGAAGAGGTAGAAAGGTGGAGAGAAGAATCAAGAAGGTTTGAGGAGGAGAGAAAAAGGAAGGCAACACAAGAAGAGGAAGAGATGAAAAGAAAGAGGATAAGGATATGGATCTAGCTATGCGCCGATCAATAGAGCAACATAGCCAAGAGAGATGAGCTAGATACCATGAGCCCACTAAGAGAGTAAGGGCCAGGCTCAAGCACCCATGTGTTGGAAATCATGCCTCCTCCTCCAAAAGAAGGCAAGGGCAAGGAACCAATTGTGCCCATTCCCACCCTCCTAGTGCCAACCATGCCCATAGTCACAACCACCCAAGGCTCCACACCAAAAGCACACTCCAGCAATGTCTTATCCTGGGTGTAGTACCTTGTAGATAATCAAAGGACCCAAGGGACGGAAGAGGATACCCCAGTGGCAGGGACCAAGAGACCGCCAACTGAGCTGATGCTGAGTACAGGCAATATGCAAAGAGGCAGAATGTGGAAGCCTCTACCACCTCCATATCCACGATAGAGTTGCCTACTAAGGAGTATGATGAATATGTAAAACATCTACTGTCACAGTTGGAAAAAGCTAGGGAAGAAAAGAAAATAGTAGCAGCAGAGCTTGATGCTGAAAAGGAGGCCATGGCTACATTCTAGTTGGAGAAAACACTCCAAATAGCCATGGCCCAAAGGGAGATCAATGAGCTCAAATAATAGCTCCAAGCCAAGGATGAAGTGGAAGCTGAATGGTGGGCAAGACTGGATGAAGAAAGTAAAGCCATACGGTGCCTGCGAAGACACAACGAAGAGATCATGGGCCTTTATGAAGATTTGCAAGCTGAAATGGAGAAGATTACTAAAGCCACACAAGAATTGGAGGCATTGAGGGAGGAAAGAGCACACATGTACAAAAAAGAGGTGGAAAATTTTGACACAAGAGGTAGGCTCGACATAGGAAGAGCAGCAAAAATTGAGAGGAGAAATGGAAGATCAAGAATAAGGGCTAACAGTGCTAGCTCAGAGGCAAAGGGAAAGCCTCGAGGAAATGGCAAGAAGGGCAGACAAATGGACAACGCATAAACGAAAGCAGAGTTAGAACCTTGGCGCATTGCCTAGCTCAAGTGGGGAAAGAAAAGCAGAACAATGGCCATCCACATGAGTTTTGAGGCCCAGCAACGCGCCTTCCTCAATATGCTACTTGATGTCACTCAGAAAAAGGAAAGGGAGGCCATTAAAACAATCAAGAAGAAGCTTGGGATTGCATGGAAGGCCCTGAAGGCAAGCTTATAGATGCCGATGCAACCAGTGGGAGTCCGCCTAAGCCCTGAAGAACAAAGAAAGTATTTGTTGCAAGCAAGCCTGACCCCACAAGAGGTAGACAAGCATTAGGGTTCGTTGAAGGGGTGCAACATGAAGCTGAGTAAGAGGAAGAGGCTGGAATGAACTTTGAGATGGGACCTCATGAAGAGGAATTAGTCCCACTACCTCCTTCTCCACCCCCAGAAGACCAGCAACCAATGGATACCTTCGTCGAGAGGAGAGCAGCACTAAAAGAAAAGAGGAAACAGATGATGGGGGAAGCCAGGAGAAGATTGAATGCAAGACTAGTAATAGGGCCAACTGCACCCGTTCCACCAACTTCAGATGAACTCCCATCAAGCTTCCATGAAAATCTCATCTCTTGGGAGCAATAGGAGAATGCACGGTAGCCCTTTGATCTTAATTTCCACTTTCCCACCAACGTGCATCAAGTCTTGTGCATTAAGGTGGTGGAAGAGGTGATTGCCACATTGGAAGCATGCTAGGAGACAGATGGCTAGCGGAGAGAGAACAGAACCCCACCCTTTGGGGCACGAAGGATGCTAAATTTTGATAGGACAAGGTTTTTGAGGTCCCGAGATCAATGACAGGCTATGAATGCCAACCTACATGGAGAAGGTGCCTCTGTGACATAAATATGGACACTTGACATGCTCCACACACTTTATAAAATTTTGCAACTCTAAAAGTAGGCAACCCGATAACCAACCCTTTGGACTGCATTAATTTTAGCCTTTGCACATTTGCATGTCCAATACATTTGTGCCATATTTCAATGTCTGCAACCACTTCTTTGCCTTTAGCATACATAGCAACATTCATAGCATGAATTCTAGCATCTAAAACATGTGGCCAACTCTACTTCCTTTTGTGACCAATCTGCACTTATTATTGAAATCTTCCACAAAATAGCCTTTGCATTAAATTACCTACTGCTGCCCTTGCTCTACCATTTGGCCAATAGACACTAAATTCTTTGTGATTGATAGCACATGTAATATATCTGATAGACTCTTTGTCTCTGACCATCAATAAGGACAAGTGAACTTTTTCAATGTATGAAATCAGGTAGCATGAATCATCACCCATCTCTGCACATAACCTAGATTTTATAAATCCTACATCTCTCCAAACCATTCAGCATGATTGGTCATATGATTAGATGCACATAAATCAACATACCATATATCATCATGTGTGCCATTTTCTATAACATCAATCATCATATGTTGCATAAAACAGACTCTCATTTTTATCTTTATTCTATCGTGAAGATGATACATAGTTTCCTTGTTGTAGTTTACCATTGCAGATATCATCCTTCTTAGCATAACAATGAGCTACAATATGACTTGTTTTGCCATAATAATGACAAACAATACCATAATTACTAGAACATTTGTTTTGCCATCCACCTCTTCCTTTAGAGCTATCCCTGCCTCTAAAGTTTCCAGGACCTCTTGAAACATACATTTCATTGAACTATTAATTTAACTTGTTTTGTGCGCTATCACTGGCACGTCCCATACCATGGCCTCTTGAAGAGGATCTACTATGTCTCCTTCCTAAACTTGAGTAAAATGCTTGGACCTATTCACCAATTCTTTCAAATGATTCACCCTGCATATTGATCTCTTCAATGATCATGAGAGAGATCAACTCATTGAAATCTAGAAATAACTTCCACACATACACAAAAGTAATAAATGATTTTCAAGCCTTTTCATTATTAAAACCACCCAAAGTAGAGGATACCAAATCATTATCATCATGCATTGCATAAGTTGAATCTTTCATACCTCTGATTTATTGAAAACATGTTTTCAAAAATTGTCCAAGCTACATGTGAAGTTTTTGCATTTTTTATATGTCCCAACATAGTATTATCAATGACTATAGATAGTTTATACATCATATTTTTATCTTTTTCATTCCATTCTCTCCACACCTTTAATTCATCTACAATCATAGGGTCACTCAACTCTAACTCCTTTTTTTCACTTGAAACAAACTCGAAGAGGTGACACATGGAACTTCATGATGGATAGTTGTTCTTGTTTAGCTTCTCAATGATGGGGTTTCCATTGTTCGTTGCCATTATCACAAAATTGATATAAAATAACAAGCAAGTCTTTATAATCTTTCACAACAAGGGCACAATAATACACCAAGCAATCTTTTTCACTGATTGCTCAACAATACATGTAATCTGCAACCTATTTGTAGATAAAACTTGTGTTTGCTTCCTAGCAAGTACCTCAGAACTTGTAAATTTGAAATGTACAACATGTGCACCGACTTTCAATCAACACAATTAAAATCAAAGTATATTCTGAAATGGATGTTCGTAACCTTGCGGGTCTAAAATGGGGCCCAAAATGTCCTTAGATGGCCAAAAAAGTAGTGTGCTAGTCCTAAAGGACTAATCTGTAGAATATGCAATGCTCTTCTTACACACCAAATCTCATAGCAATCTGAGATTTTTGCTCCACCCTGCTTCTGGTGCCTCCACAAGCACTATCCAAGAAAAAGAGTGAAAAAATGGGAGAGTTTCTTAGTCTAATCTTTGCTTCTTCTCCTTCACTTTAGCATTCAAAACTAGCCTCTCTCAGTGGTCTTGGTCTGATACTATATCACAAATTGTATGGTGGGGGGACTTGCTTGAGCTTCTACATCAAACACACACCATACACACAAGAGGTGCCACTCTAATACTATGTCACAAATCGTATGGTGGGGGGACTTCCTTGAGCTGTTGCGCCAAACACACACCAGATGCACAAGAGGAAGCTCACTCAAGAATACAAGAAGAGAGATGGAGGCCAAAACATTTTCTTGCTAGTTTCTTATTATTATTTCTCACACAATGTATAGATAAGATACAACATTAAGGAAAGTGGCATACAAATTCAAATAGTGCATAATTGACTATATTAATCGACTAGCACTATAACTATGCCATTTGTAGGTAGGCGTAACAAACTTAATATCAAGGTGATGAACTAGGCCTAATTAGGCCTTTGTTTAGAAGCTTAGTGACCCATCTTTGAGGTTTTCAATTGTGCAATGGAGGGTGTCTATAAGGATCTTTAGGTGGAGGAGTAAGACTAAGAAGAAGCTCTATGGTGGATAATCTTCAACAAAGCACAATGATTATAAGAGTCTAGGAAACTT
Organism: Lygodium microphyllum; assembly: GCF_053477565.2. Classification (NCBI taxonomy): domain Eukaryota; kingdom Viridiplantae; phylum Streptophyta; class Polypodiopsida; order Schizaeales; family Lygodiaceae; genus Lygodium; species Lygodium microphyllum. The sequence goes on from NC_141138.1 coordinate 42,442,696, forward strand.
TTCAATGCATGAGTTATACTGGTTGATTGTGAAGATCGACTTCAAAAACCTAAATCATATATGGGCTTTGTTGTTTCCTAACGCTCTCTTTTAGTTTGTGTATGACTTATCAAAGTTAACAATTCCATTTCTATATATCTAAAAGGCATACCCAAAATGGTATTTGAAGATTGTAGATGTGGAATTAAAAGGTCTCATTTTTTCCTAAATTGAATAGTGATTTCTAGTCCTTTAATGTCTCTTGTGCCCTTCTATCTAATCCCTTCAAATGCACACTTAACTTTATATACTAATGGGATGGTTTTTAGTTGTAGATTCTTGATTAATCTCTTTGAGATAAAATTATGTGAGCTAACATCATCATGTAGCATGCTAGCATTTGATTGCTTAATGAAACCTTTCATGTGAAGCAAAGCATGTATAGAAATGGATGTACTTGGTGATTGCTTTATTTCATTTTCTACCTCTTGCTCTAGGGAATTGGTAGTCCAATCGAGTTTAAAGTACAATAGCTCCTCAATGTTGTGAAGTTGAGTTGTGGTAGAATTTTTGGGTGGTAACTTGGCATGATAGTTGGCTTTAATATACCCAAACTTAGTACATCTATAGAAAGTCATCCTAGTTCTCTTACATTGTACACCAATGTTGATAGATTGTGGCTTTTCTTTGCTTTTTGCTCAACCCAATTTTTAGGTGGAAATTTGGGTGCATGTCAATTTGTGAGTGCAAGTGCAAAAAGAACTAAAAGGCCTTTCTAGGTAATGATTGTTACTTATAGTTTGTTGTTATTGACCCTGATTGTTATTGACCCTGATTGTTTGGTTATTGATGTCCAAGTAGTACACTTGAACTTCTTTCTTACATCATGAGCATAGAATATGGCATCATAATGAGAGGAAGACTAGAGCATGTTAAGATTTTCATGGAAACTCTATGCCCAAGTGGGATTGGAATGCTCTGTCTCTTTTGAAATTTGTACACTACTGTTGACATGATCACAATGGCCAACTTTAGCACATGGAAAAGTGGATGATCAGGTTATAGAATTTGAAGTAGATGACCTCAAAAAATTAGGATCAAATTTAGAAACTGGCCCAACAGAATGATGGTAGAAAATGACATTAGGATAACATCTACTAGTAGCACATCATCCACATAAATCTTTCAATTAGGACCTTTTTCTGAGGCCCAAGATGTGAACCATCAAACCTATGTAGGCCTTGGAACCTCTCTAGAACTAGAACTAATGATAGGTCGAGTAATGTCATAGGTACTATGACCAACCACCTTGTCACTTGATGCTAAATGACTTCCTGCTCTAAATAGGGAGCTCAACTAGGCTATTCCCGAAGTGGTTGACCACATTAATAGTGGGGTCGGGTATATTCACCTATTCAATATGTTTATCACAAGCATAGGATCCTTGGCTTTATCAGTATGTTGCCTTTGAGCATCATAAGCTAATGCTTTTGTACATTCATGCTACAAGTGCCCTTTGTGCATGCAAAATAAGTACTATTTGCTAGAGAGCTTTGAGGATCCCTAATTGCTATGTTGGCAACCTCTACCACTCCGCCTGTTAACCCTCAAACGAACGAAGATAGAAAATCTGGAAAAGCTAAAGCAGAAGACAAAGGCCAAGGCAAAATGAAACGGAAGACAAAGACGCACAAGGAGAAAAGTCCTAAATAAGGGAGAAAGGTGCACAAGAAAAAGCGCAAGTCAATACTTTTGTAAAAGAGCGCAAGCGCATCATGGTTTAATTCAAGAAGCGCCGGGCTCTCACCCGTGCAATTTGTAAATGTAGACGGGCGATGGAAAGGAAGCTAGGAAGATAGGACAATGGGAAAAAGGGCCTAGGCCACGGCCGACCATGTAAAAAAGGGGATAAGGGGATGACCGCCCAAAAGGGATTTAGGGTTTTGTATATAAAGTTAAAAAGTGAATGAGAATCTCATTCTTGTGTATGGCCAAAAGTGGCTCTCCTCTTCTTCTTGCTTGCTTGAGCTTGTGCTTGAGAGAGGGAGTGTGCGAGTGTGAGGGAGTGAGTGTGTGAGGGTGAGGGACCGGGGAGGAGAAGCTCTCCATCTTCTCCTCTCTTCTTCTCTTCTCTTCTCTTCTCTTCTCTTCTCTTCTCTTCTCTTCTCTTCTCTTCTCTTGCTCGCGGCAATGGAGCTTGGAGCGTGGAGCTTGAGGATGGAGCTTGCTTGAAGCTTGCACTTGGATCGTGGAGCTAACGGAGTGCGCGGGAGAGGAGGTAACTCGATCGGCATGGAGGTAAGCTCACTACACCCGTAGATATGGATGGCACATCGGCTATGTGAGAGGTAGCCATTAGTGCTCGACTTGGAACGCTTGAAACAATAAGTGGTCCGTGGGTCTTGGCGGTTGAGTGAAAGCTCCCACATTTTGGTTACGTTGCCGGGACCAACAGATTCAAGCCTTGAGCGCTTGCGCGCTTCGAATCGAGCATTGGAGTAGGGTTTTCCCCGAACCGGTGCTTGAGATAGATAGGTAGGAAGCGAGGGAGTTTGAAGAGGTATTCGATCTCCTTAGCAAGTAGGTTTTTGATTTGTTGTTGAATATTAGAGTAGGACCATCCATCTCCATCTCAGGTTTTGATTTTTGTTGCATTAGGTTAAGGTTAGGATAGGAAAAAAGAAGGAAAACAGTAGGGTTTTCTGTTGCTGTATAATAGGCTGAAACAGGGAAATAGAGGCACAGATTCATATTTCTAGCTGGAAGAGTATAAGGGACTAACCTCTGAGGTCACAGCAGGTTGGGATGGGGCAATAAGAGGCCCAGGGGACCAGGAAAGGCCACATTTGACATCCTGCCCTCTGAGAAGAGAGTGAGCTTGAGAGCCAGGGAGAGAGAGAGACAGGGAGAGCTCCGGGGAGATCGTCGACGTACTGATCGATTCGAGCACCACACTGTTTTCAGGTACGCCAGGCGTTTCCCTCTGTTGCTTTGCATCTAATTAGACGGCACGGCATAATTCGGTGAAGTAGACGTCAGCCTAGAGGCGTCGCATGTGCAGGCCGTCAGCCGTGCAGTCGGACCAGTTCGTCCGAGTCCCAGAATAGGATTGCCCTATCTTTGGAGTCAGATCGTCCGACTCCGAAAATTAGACCTCTGCGAAAACCATCCGACTCTGAAAGTCGGACCACCCTTTCAATCCGAGTCCCAGAATTGGACCACTCCGAAAATCAGACCACTTGGAAAATCAGACCAACCCCGTCCGATTGCTATAATCGGACACTCGGATACACTAAAAATCGGACTTCAGAGTCAGACACATGAAAATCGAATGCAAGGAATCGGACGAGTTTAGAAACGGACGCCTATCAAAATCGGACGTCCGATTCCAGAAATCGGACATGACCAAAATCGGACCACTCGACCAATCGGACCAACCCGAAATCGGACGTCCGATTCTGATAATTGGACTCCTGAAAATCGGACATCTGAGAATTGGACAGAAAACTGTCATAATCGGACAGGTATCTACAATACAAATTTTGATGCTTCTAACCCCTGAAATTGACCCCAAAGGCTACGTAGAGCTAAAGGCACATCACAGATCCATCACTGGGCTGAAACTTAGGGCAAGTAGTTCAAAATTTGGCTATAAACGGTCCTCCAAATTGCGCATGGTGTTTATCATAACGGCCCTGTGGGCCGGGAGGGACTGCCCCCCCCCCCCCAGACCCCCGCCTCCCGGCCTGCCCCCCCCCCCCCCCCCCCGGACCCCCGCAGGGGGGGCTCTGCCCCCTCCGCACCTCCCCCAAGTAGGTTGGAGAGAAAACGCGCGCTATGACAGGTCCTCCAAACTAGACCCTAGTGTAGTGATGGCTCTACACGAGCATGGATTCTCACTTGCAAAAGAGCAACCAAAAGCCCATACCCGAACAAAGATAAACAGAGACCCTAGAACCTCAATGGGCCAATCTAGCCAACAAGGGCAAAACGGCCACATGCAAAAACACATACATGTTGCATTCAGACTGCATCTAGTCAAAGCGGAAAGCAACAACAACGATAATGACTAGATATGATAGTCCTGCCGATAGATGCTCCTCGAATAGCACTGCACTGATGATCCAAGACATCAGTGGAGAATCCACATCTGGTCGTGCAGTTGGGGACTCAAGGGCATTTGTCAGAAGGCTTAAATTTACAAGCCAAGACCTGGAAGACGAAGACATAGTACCACCTGTTTATCTTAGGATCAAACTCACCGTGAAAAGAGAGCACACTATCGATGCTTTGATTGATGAAGGAGCAGATTTTAATATCTTGACCTATGAATCATGGACCCTACTAGGCCAACCAGAGCTCACACTGACTAATGCAACCCTTAGCCCTTAAGGGGGACACCCACAAGCACTCATAGGGAAGTGCAAAATCCTTATGACAATTGAAACTGAAAGCTTGCCTATCCTATTTTATGTTCCTCCAAGTAGTGCTAATTATGAGAAGGAAACCCTTCTAGGAAGACCCTTTAAAAGGGCGACCAAGTGTGAGGCCGACTATGTAGCACAAAGGATACACCTAACACTACCGGGTGTGAGGATAGTCACAACCTTTAGCAAGGGTGACCTCATTAAACCTCGAGGGAAAGGCAAGGAGGGTGCTAACATAACACTCAAGCCTGCTAACGAGAGCAAGGACTTGTTGGAAGAGTTGATACAAGCACAGGTCAAACAACGAGAACCAGTGAGTGACACCATGCCTGAAACAAGAAGGTCAAGAGACAGGGCCAAGGACGGGCTTTGGACTTACAAATATCATAGAAGACCCCAAAAGAAGCCCAAGCCTTATAGATGCAGGCACCGATGGAGGGTCAGCACAATGCCGCAATGGATATCCAAAGCGTTGCTATGTGCTCAAGGGTATTACGCAAGTAACTGATGGATTTGGGTACCAAAATCCCCTGCTAAACCACCTCTATGAGCTGAAGGCCAGGTTGCATCAGAAGCAATGAAGCACAAGAGGAAATCTAAGAGAAACTCTAGGTCTTGAGGCAAGAAACCAAACATGAGTGTTCGAAAGAAAGAGCCTCAGCCTAGCATGCCTAATAGGCAGATGTCATATGTAACCATTGAGCATGCACAAAAGCCATTAGTGCTCAAAAAGCCTTTGATTTCCCAAGAGGATAACAGGCATCATGGGCACAACATTGCTCATGGCAAGACTGATCTCTCAACAAGGCAAATGGCACAATCATCTAATAGCCTCGAGCAAATCATTCAGCCAGTGCCAAGTCCACCTAAGAGTCCTATATCTCCTACACCCTCTTTTTCCAAACGGACACAGGAAGCACAGCAGCGGTCGTCAAGGGTGGTTGCTCACTCCCAATCTCTATCTCCATCTAAGCTTCCAAATGTCCAAGAGGTGGGACATGACACTAGCCGTAGCTCTCGGTCCAAGGATATGCCTGTGCAACCCAATGTGACTAGATCAACTCATGCTCGATCTACACAGATGAATGCTCAAAGGGAAACAAAAGACACGACCACTTCCAATCAACCTAAGGACTTGACAATGCAATCCACCAAGAGTAGCCAGCCCACTGGACTAGCCGCTACTATTTCCAATCAGGGATCACAGCAATCACTGCCTTGGGCCATGACAATGCCCCTTGCAGAACGTGTCCTTAGTAGTTTACCTGTGGAGGAGGTGTCACAACCAACTACCTTGACAACTCCAGCACTTCCAAAGTTCCTAAAGCCTAGGCTAGAGGAGTTAAACACAAGGGAATTGGCTTAAGAGCTAGACTCTCCAAAAAGGGAGGCAGTTGTACCCCCACATCCTAGCGAGGCTATTTAGCAGGAGAACCCACATCCTTGCTTTCCAATGACTTTCTCATGGCTTCTTTGAGAACCTGCTCAAAATACCAACAATAACACCGATATATAGCTTGGTGTTACATAAGTAGATGAGGCTGCTAACTAACCTCCATACCTCCCAATGTATGCTAGTGCTGATATATCCTCAACTAGTAACTTCATATTGATCTCCATAGGTGTAGCTATCTCCTTATACTCATTTATACCAAATACTTTTAAGATCTCCTATGTATAGGTATTTTGAAAGATGAAGATTTGTTAGGATTTTGCAACTTCAATCCCTAAAAAATAGTGCAACAAGTCCAAGTCTATCATTTCAAGCTCAAATCTCAAAGCCTTTTGAGTCTAATGGATCATATCTTCATAGTCATCTATAATAAGAAGATAATCCACATATAGAACAATCATTAAAGACTTTTCACTATCCTTGTAAACATATAAGTAAGCATCTAAGGCCCGTCTTTTAAAATTCAAGCCCAAAAAGAACTTATCTATCCACTGGTACCATGCTTGTTTTAACCCATATAATGCCTTCTTGGTCCCATGAGGACACACTAGAGAAAGAGAATGTTGAGGCCCAACCAAGCACATCAATGGTTGACCTAGTCCAGGGTCCTGAGTCGTTGAGAGATGCACCTTCACTGACCAAGAAAAAGAGGAGAAAACAAAAAAGACAACAGCAGTCACAAGTGGTTGGGGATCCCAAGAACATTGACACCAAAAGCGCTGGAGAGCTCAGGAATAAAGCATCGAGTCCATCCACCAATGACCCCATCGATGCCTCTCCTAATAGCGGTAAAGCATCAAACACATCCGTGTGCTCTGAAAAATCAAAGCAGTCATTACCATCAACGGCTGCTTATAACACTCAATCCACCAACAATAGAACTCGCATTGACCAATCAAGAGTGGATACAATGCTGTCACAACAGGGTGACAAATTTATACCAGTCAAATCCAAGGAGAACCATGACGCAATAATGAAGCCTCAGGAGAAACATGGAAACCCCAAGAGCATAAGAAATCCTAGCGTTGGCCAAACTTGCTTGTCTAGGCCTGAGCCCCCAGCAATGCTGAAGCCTAGGCAAACTCCTAGAACCTTGCATGACATAGCAACTGAGCAAGCCCTCATTGAACATAGAAGTGTCACAGAATGCTTAACCGAGTTGGATGCTAAGCTCAAAGTGTTTGCATGTGTCTATGCCCTAGCAGACATGGGCGCATTCCCTAAAGAGCAGCTTGAAGAATACTTGCCATTTCCCTTATCCTGGGAAAAGCAAGAACATCTTGACGAGCATGATAACATGCTCCTGTATGAATGCATGCAACTCATCTCTAACGAGGAAGCCGACGAACTATGCTTAACTGTAACATTCAATGATGTGCTCTACCAACCAAATCTCTTAGAGGTAGAGCAACTAAAGTGACTATCAGAGGGTCGAAGTCAATTTGAACAACGTTGGTGTGAAAATCACGTTGCAATGGCCAAAGTAGGAGCCCAGATCATGACAGTCTCAGAGGAGCGATTGGCCAAATGGCGGTCTCAAAGAGACCCAACCTATGTGGCACCAACTTCCTTTTGAGTGCTGACTGCCATTCGGGGTACGAACTTAGCTGAAGCTCGCCAAGAGAACTCTCTGTCTGATAAGGTTCTCACTGAGGAGGAGTTACATGTTGCCAGTAGACTCGGACAAGGTTCCATGCTACTCGATGTTGCAAAATATCTATCGATATTGAGTAAGCTGCCACGTGTACTAGATGTGTGTGCCACGCTCCAGTACAATCCGGAGTTCTACAATTGGCTTTTATCCTTGTGAAGTGACATGGATTCGTAAATATGTATATAAATAAACAATGATTTTTGTGTGACCATGTGTAGACAATATCAACACACACAAGCAATGATAGTCAAGCACAGGGAGAAGAATTGGGTTTGACAGGCTAAGCTCCTCAGGTCCTCCTCTCATCACACATTTAGAAGTCGTGTAACCATTCCCACCTCCAAGTGAAGGGCATGCAACCCTCATTACCACCATAGGTAGCCTTGACCAACAACTCTGATGGTGTAGACGGGGTACCGTCCGTTTCTATACACCTTTCCCCCTTTCCGTTCTATCTTTCTGAGGATGAGCCCTGTCCCACTCCATGACAACCAATCCACGTAACTTAGCATGAGCCAAGATCTGCTAATGGCTGGAGGCCAAATGAACATCATCATGGGGGTCATCCCTCTACAACAAACATTGCATGCCTCACCCCTCCCCTTCTCGTCATATACGCTTGATAACCCACACTATAATCCCTTCCATGCGAATGGTTTTATCTTGTATCAAGGCCTAATCCTTGGTTCGCATTTTGTAGGCCCCCTACCTGGAAGACATGGAGCACCCAGGGCAGCTATCTTGCAAAGACGCTCTCCCCCGTCGAAGGGAACATGCAGCACAAGCTCCTCCGTCGGTGCGCTACGTGCCTAGCCTCAAAAGGTATGCAAAGAAACGAGGTCCCAAGCGACACCGCCCCGGATGTAGGCCGAAGAATCCCAAGGCCAAGGGAATAGAAGCTCAAAGAAGCACACAAGGCGTGGAAACACCGGTTGTGCGAGCCCCCAACAAACGCTCGGGCACCAGGGGCTCAAAGGCAGAAAGGGTAGCTCGAGACAAGGAAGAGTTCGATGCATTGTTTAAAAGCATTTTGGAAACGGTTGCGGCCAAAGACTACATCATTCAGGTCCCAGCCGACATCTTCCTTGCCCAACCTCATAGGAGCCCCTCACCAGCAAAACCTCAATCGCCTGACCACCCGGACTCACCCCGCCTTGTGCAAATAGAGTAGCTCCTATGATATGCAAGCAACTTAACAAAGGCCATCCTGCCACAACTTTTTGTCTTTTGAGGGTTAAAGGGGTAGGCTCCCCACTTGTACACACTTTTCTCACCTATTGCTAATATATGCCAAGTCTTTAACAAGCACCGGAATAGGCATCGCAATCAGCATCATAGGATTTTGAAAAAGTAATATCTTGACATGATTACATTTGTTCGTTGTACTTGATGCATGCGACTTTCATATACTCTCATGAAGTGACAAGTGGATGCAGGATGACACAGGTCTTCGTGCGAACGTGTTCAATGCCCAAGTCACCGCAAGACCACCAACCTCACAAAGAACAGTGACAAAACCATGCTGCCGAATGCGAAGAATCACCCTTATGAGTGCCCATATTGCATGACCCAAAGCATAGTCATGGGCTACGCTCAAGCCCTACAATTGGCTCATGACAGTTGTTACCTCAATTATACCGACATCGCGTGTCACAAAGAGGTTTGCAATATCTCAAGTATATCTCCCCATCTCAACAACTGCTTCTCTAACAATGAGGCTAGGGCACAATTATCACTATAATATCCATTTCCTGAGCCTTCGAAGCTTGACATTTCCCAACCCATTGAAAGGCTGATAGCCTCAACATATTGCAATGGTTGTACTTAGGCAAGTCCCAAAAAAAAAAAGAGAAAAAAGAAAGAAAGAAAGAAAGAAAGAAAAAAAAACGCAAGAAAAAGAAAACGGAAAAGAAAAGAGAGAGAGAGAGAGAGAGAGAAAAAAAGAGAAGAAAAAGATACGAAGCACCCACGATCACAGCACAGCACCTAGGGGTCCTCAAATTAGGTGCGTCCAGTGACCTTCGTTGGCTGGCTCCGTCCCTAGCCCCTTAGCATCACCCACAATTGTTCTGGGCAAATCAAGGGCAGGACATACCTAGGGAGCTTGCCTCGCCTATGGTTAGACCTTTCACCCTGACCCATTCGCACGATTCCCTCTTGCACTCTGCCTTAATACCATTGCAATCAATTGTGATAAGCACCGCACGAATGGCCATGAAAAGTACACCATCCTCATCAAGCAAGTCCAATAGCTCCCAACTATCGAAAGTGCGGTGTCCCTATGTTCAATTATGCTACGTCGTGCAGTCACAATGCAAAGGATGCCTCATACACCTTCACGTGTACTTCTTCTCAACATGGACAACTTTGCTTCATCCACACATCGTTATGAGAAACCAGCCCACGGTCTTTTACCTACGTAATATCTAAGTATGCACGAGCACTCACATAGTATATGCACCAAAGTATATACACAGTTTGGGTCCTCAAGTGCAGGACAATACTCTCAGCTTGCTTAGAGTTCAACCTATCTCCCAAACTAACTAAACTATGTCTTGTGCACGATAGAGAAGACTAGCACTACCCCTAGGGAGAGACCACCTATGAGAGGTTTTCCATTGCATGTATTGAAGACTCCAACGAAGGTGTCATTCACTCTTCATTGACACTCAACTCTGAATTCCTATCCTTTATCATCCTGCAAGCCCGCCAAGAATCGTCGTGTGCAGAATCCCCAACAAACTGCCACTTGTACTCCATCAGTGCAATCCCCGCAAAGCGTAGCCCTACCACCAACTCCAATAGCCCTACCACCAGCCACCTCAACCACCAACATGCCCCGAACGACCTTCCTCCCCACCACTACCAATACTCCTCCATGGCAACCACAGACGTCGTTGCCACCCACATCTTCGGTGCATGCTAAAGCCTGCTACCTATGCCGGTGAGTGCCATGGGACTAGCACTCGTCTAGGAGGGGGGTCATGTTAACCCTCAAACGAACGAAGGTAGAAAATCCAGAAAAGCTAAAGCAGAAGAAAAAGGCCAAGGCAAAGTGAAACGGAAGACAAAGACGCACAAGGAGAAAAGTCCTAAATAAGGGAGAAAAGCGGGCAAGAAAAAGCGCAAGTCAATACTTTTGTAAAAGAGCACAAGCGCATCATGGTTTAATTCAAGGAGCACCGGGCTCTCACTCGTGCAATTTGTAAATGTAGACGGGTGGTGGAAAGGAAGCTAGGAAGATAGAAGGACAATGGGAAAAAGGGCGTAGGCCACGGCCGGCCATGTAAAAAAGGGGATAAGGGGATGACTGCCCAAAGGGGATTTAGGGTTTTGTATATAAAGTTGAAAACTGAATGAGAAGCTCATTCTTGTGTGTGGCCAAAAGTGGCTCTCCTCTTCTTCTTCTTCTTCTTCTTGCTTGCTTGAGCTTGTGCTTGAGAGAGGGAGTGTGCGAGTGTGAGGGAGTGAGTGTGTGAGGGTGAGGGACCGGGGAGGAGAAGCTCTCCATCTTCTCCTCTCTTCTTCTCTTCTCTTCTCTTCTCTTCTCTTCTCTTGCTCGCGGCAATGGAGCTTGGAGCATGGAGCTTGAGGATGGAGCTTGCTTGAAGCTTGCACTTGGATCGTGGAGCTATCGGAGTGTGTGGGAGAGGAGGTAACTCAATCGGCATGGAGGTAAGCTCACTACACCCGTAGATATGGATGGCGCGTCGGCTATGTGAGAGGTAGCCATTAGTACTCGGCTTGGAACTTTTGAAACAATAAGCAGTCTGTGGGTCTTGGCGGTTAAGAGAAAGCTCCCACACCACCCCATGTTCAATGAAGGGAATCTTGCTAAAAATAGGATGCTATTAGTAACGCTAGAGGTAACTGCCTTGATTGATTCCAATTGGTAGGAGCTTTTTTTTGCGCGTTTGTTCTTTGTATATGTAGACAATCATATATAACTAAACATAACAAGGAATTAGGGTATTGAGCTAGCTCTCTTGTGTTGTCTCTCTCAACCGTCTTGCACTCCATAGCTTCTACCTTGCTTGCATCCCATCATTACTTTCCTCTCAACCAATTGGGTGAGTAGTTACAAAATATGAGATCAAATGCCTTGAAAGGAAGAAGCTGAGATAGAGGGGTAGAAGGACCTACTGGATAGAGTGCTCGAGTAGTGCAGAGAGAAGCTAGTAGAGGATTTGCAAGAATGATCCCTAAATGCTTCAATTGTGGAGAAGTTGGTCACATTAGCCCTAATTATTCATGCCCACCAGAGCTAGGGGAGATATGTACCCAGTCTCATCAAGGACCATACCTGACAGAAGGAATGAGTAGCATTGAGATCATAGAACCCATCCGCATCTTGGAGATAGAGTGCAAAGGAGAAAGGAAAGGAGACTCTAAATTGTAATTTAGTTATAAGGATAAAGTGATAGATATGGTCTCACCCATTAAAAGGAGAAGTAATGTTGAGAGAGATGAGGACTTAGGCTAGAGATGAGCCTAAGAAACTAATTACACAGAGAAGAGGAAATGAAAGGCAAAGAGTGATGAGAAGAAAGAGGAGAGAAATGCTTAACCTCCTATGGAGGTTAGGGTTTATGTAATCCCTTGGAAGATAAATTTTCATGTTATGCCTGTGGGGTTGGGTGCCTTCCCTTTGATTCTTAAAAGACCTTAGCTTAGGAGGATTGGTATATTTAGGACTAGGGTAAGGGTGTTGTCATTGTGTATGATCGTCATGGTTTACCTAGGAGGTTTGAAATGGTTTCTAAGAAGGAGCTTGAGAGTTTAATGTGAGTTTGTTGAGTGACTCTAGCTTAGATCCTGATGTTTCTTATCTAATGACGAGGATGAAGAAGAAGAAGTGACTATGAAAGCAAGATAGGGACCTTTGAGAGATCAAGAATTTTCAAGGGATTCCACTTTTGAGGATGAGAGAGATATCCAGCCTAAGTGTTATTGAGGAAGAGGGAAGTTCACTATAAGAAGAGCATGATTTGAGATCACAAACCCATCCACATCTTAGAGACATAATATAGAGGAGAAAGGAAAGGAGACTCTGAATTGTATCTTAGCTAATGATAAAGTGATAGATGTTATTAAGAGAAGGAATATTGAGAGAGAGGAGGACTAAGGCTAGAGATGAGCTAGAAACTAGTAACGCAAGAGAGCAAAGGAAAGAAAAGGCAAAGAGTAATGAGAAGAAAGAGGAGAGGTTCCTAGGAAACACTATCATGCTTTTGATGATTGCATTTAAAGGCCAACATGATCTAGCACAAGCTCCCTTGAAAAAAAATCAATACATTTTAGCAATCGGTGCTTTAGCCCAACATCTATGGATTGATCAAATTTTTAATTGAAAAAGTGAGTCTCTCTCTACTCCAATTAAGATAATGTAGAATGATCAACTATTAGTTGTGTCAAACTAATATCACAAATTTATGCATCTTTCCTCATTGAATCCCCCCACTGCCTAGATTTAACACATCCTGGGTTCACAACCGCCACAAGGAGGGGAGAGAGAGAGAGAGAGAGAGAGAGAGAGAGAGAGAGAGAGAGAGAGAGGCTAGAATCTCTCTCTCTCCCCCCACTATATATTTATTTATGTATATTTATAAATAATATTATATATATTATTAATGTATCTTAACATATTATTTTGATATCATATATATGTACCTTAATTACCATATCAATATTCTAATAATTAAGATATACATTATACACAGTAACATTGATGTATTACAATTTATAATTATAATATAGTGCAGTGTTAACCCTACTCTCCTCTCTGATAATCATCTCTTAACTTATAATATGGTGCCTTGAATTAATTAAGGTCCATTGTACAAAGTATCCTAACACCCTCAATTTGGGATATCAAAAAGTCCTACAATACGTTTCCTCAAATATGCTTTTGTGCTTTTAAGGTCCCCATCATGCAGATCATCAACTCAACGTAGTGGAATGGATTTTGTAAGATGATGTAGTGCTTGACAACCAAATTCCCTCCAACTACCCTATAGGCAACTCTTCATTGATGGAAGGGTGCATGGCTAGAGACTTGTGCCAGAAAATAAAGGCAATTGAGGACTAGTGGTGTAATTACACCCCTCCGCATGGGAACCCCCCCCCCCAAAATAAGTATAAGTAACTCAAATTTTTTAAATCTTTTGTAATGTGCCCACCTATCAGCTATCCAAGCACGTTTTAGCGGTCCATCGAGAAAGGAATCTAAGCATCGCCGCCCGGCACTCCCACGGAATGTTTCGGGTTTTGTCGCCTAGGGTTTCCCGAGTCCGCCTTGCAATGGAACATTCACGGCCAAACCCATTAGGATCAACTTGAAATATGGGTTCTTAGGGCCAAAGTCTCCTAACAGCATTCTAACGTCAGGTTTTGGATATCCTACTTTATGCAGAGATACCCAATCCGAAGCAAATCCATACTGCACTTGGTTCAAAGAGAATGGGAAACGAGAGGGATACGCCGCTCAACCTCTCTGATCGTAGGGCATAGTCCCATTCCGGTCCCCTAAAATGATATGAATCAGGTTCTAACCTAACAATACCTAAAGTTGAACGGCGATAAATCCTTGTGAGAAGCCTCCTAGTTCTTTGGGACCACCCTGCCATAAGACGGACCCATCGGGGATTCCATCCGCCTCCTTCCCTTGATAGCTTTAGTTTTCTAATTAGGTCCTACCACATTTATGTGCGATATTTAAAATCAGCTTCATTAATTAAGCCTTTCAAGGAACAGGGTTCGTTCACGTAATTTATAGCACAGACATGAAAAGAAAACAAGCAGTCCTTTTAACAAACAAGTTCCTTAACTTATCTTCGAGTTAATCTTTGTCTCCTTCCCACATAGGAGAATTATGTATCCCTTTTGTCCAACAGAAGTACCCGGTCCAAATCACATGGCACCATAATTTCCATTCTTTATCTAGAATAGGATCTCCCAATGCCCCAGACGTTGGGCTCACGGTAGTCTACAGCTTCGTTCCAGACTCGACAAGGGGTGTCCAAAGCTTCACTGACCCTAAGCGACCTAGGAGTGAGACACACTTTCTGTGGTTGGCCTTTTCACCACTCAAGCTTCGGCCCGTGAATCGAGCAGTGCCCTCTCGGGTTGAAACATGGCATGACCTTCGAGATGATCCTCCCATGCAAAATATCCTTCCTTAATCATTCCAATTAAGAATCAAGCACAATTGAGGCAATCAACCTAATAACATCTTCCAAGAAGAACATTCCTTTATTCCCATGGCACTTGTCATTACAGACCCCTGCCATGTGTTTACCATACAAGCACTTGGAATAATCATCCAATTCACATCCACAATCAGTTTAATGCAAAAGCATTTAAAACGTTGTCCAATCAATCCACAAAACAATGGTATCCTTTTCCAAACATTGCCGGAATAGTCACGATAACCTTCTATCGTGTGTTTGCTCTCTCCCTTGGGATCTTAGTGTTTCCATGCGGAAACTACTTAACACTTCCTCTATTCAGCTAGGACAATTGCTCAAGACATGAGTTCTAATAGTCCCTTACTTTGATTGATAACCGAACCTTCTTCCTAAGGAGTACAAAAGCATCGGTTTCTTTGACTCAAGGTTTCCTAACTCTTGAGCTCTTCATTTGCCTTTGACGGTCATTGCAGCTATCGAACGGATCTCAAGGCGACTCAATTTTAGCCCTTATGATCGCTGTTTGTGTTAACTCGCACATCATCAAGACTCCCAATCTATCAAATGTAAGCTATTAATGAGAGCTTGGACAACTGTCTAGAGCTTCGTTAACGATTCTTTTCTAGACTAAGATGTTTGCCATGTAATCCTTCAGGCATGCAAGTTGCAACCTATACTCTCAAGGCGAGGAAAACACACATACTATTGTGAGGATGGGAAGTTGACAATGCTCGAGTCTTTCTATGTTTATGAATTCATTGTATATCATTCAAACACAATGGTCTTCTCTTGATACGTGCATTCAGGGAATTCAGTATTTCGAATACTTGCGATGCAGTTTATCCTTTTTAATGTTCTATTCTCATGTGGCATGATAGGGGTCTAATGCTCCTCATGTGGGAATTCAAAGTAGGCATCTATTAATTTTGGAAACACATTACTTACGACCGGTATCGCATGTGGGTTGGTAGTGACGTCCTTATGCGAGCCTTTGTTGCTCGTTGTGAGGTTTCCATCCACGTGCATCATTTTTCGCTTAGGAGCCATTCCCAATCATCGTGAGTCGCGTAAGATTTCCGCACCTTATGCTCGAGTAGTGGGGCCATTTGTGAGTGGTGGACACTCCTATGAGATAGCTATAGTTTGAAACCATGGGGAAAAAAGAGACGTGTGGCCACCCTCTTTGTAGGGGAAAGGAAAGAATCTCATTCCCTTTCTTTCCCTCTTCTTCTTTTCTTCTTCTCCTCCTCTTCTTCTCCTCTCTCTCTCCCTCTCTCTTCCTCTCCTCTCTCTCTCCCCTTTTCTTCTTCTTCTCCTCCTCTTCTTCTCCTCTCCCTTTCCCTCTTCTTCTTCTTCTTTTTCTTCTCTTTCTACTCACCTCTCTTCTTTTCTTCTTCTTCTCTCTCTCTCTTCCTCTCCCTCTCTCTCTCCCTCTTACTCAAGCCAGTAGCAATTGGGGGGCAAAAGGTAATGTGGTCTCCTTTTTTTCTTCATTGCGATGGGGGGGGGAGGGGGGAGAGTGAGGTGGCACACGTGGTCTCCCTTTCCTCGTTATTATCAGTCGTCTTCTTATCTTCTCCCATCATCGTCATCTCCACTCATCGTGTTCCACTTCCTTCCTTTTCCACAACGATGACTCCTCTCCAATCAGCTCCGACTACCCTCCCCGACGTCATCCTCTTCCTCGGTTGGCTTCCTCCTCCATTCTTTCCCCCCCCCCTCTACCACCTATCGTCGGCGATGATAGGGGAATTTTTTTTTAATGAATATTTATATTTAAATGAATATTAATATTTAAAAATATATTTTTTTGGGGGGGGAGTCCAGTAGTCCACGGAACGTTACATCTTTCCCCCCTGTCATCGTCGAATAGGTGGTTGGGGGGGGGGGGGGGGGGAGAAGAAGACGTGAGTGATGACGATGACGAGAGGAGGAAAACAAAGATAATGTGGAGGAAGAAGGAGATCGCGATGATGATGAAGGAGGTGTTGACGTTGATGTTGATGTGGGGAGGGGCACATGTGTACCACCTCCCCCCTCCCCCCCCCCAAAATCTCTTCTCCCCCCAGGGATGCCAAATGTATGGCAACATCCCAAATTGGCCGCCTAGTTAGGAGATAAGAGGAGGGGCCCCATGTCACGCCCCCCCCCCCCCCCCCCCAATCATAAGGAGATAGGAAGGGCTTTGATGCTGCATGAGGGGGAGAGAGAGAGAGAGAGAGAGAGAGAGAGAGAGAGAGAGAGAGAGAGAGAGAGAGAGAACCTTCCAATAGATTCCCCCCTTTCCCCTCCTAAGAGGGTGGCCACATGAACCTATATTTTTCCCTTCCTCACAAGATTATCCTCCACCCCGCAAGCTCAAATTTTCCCCCGATTGGTCTTGCTATCTGAGAAGGAGGTTGCTAAAATCCTATGGGAATTGCGCACAGAAGAAAGGGCGATCATGGATGGCTCCCAAGTGAAGAATGTTGAGTGCAGGTGGCAATTCCATAATCCGCAACGAAGCCTTGGGCGAGGGAATCATTGCCAATCCAACTGCAATATCAATTGTAAGTAATGTATTTCCAAATTAATAAGATGCTTACTTTGATTCTCACATGAGATACGTTAGGCCCCATACTATGCTGGACGAGAATAGGTCATCGAAAAGGATAAATTTCATCTTACATATTCGAAAGGTGGAGTTTGCAAAGTGTATCTAGATGCTATGCGACAAATCCATACATAGCATAAATGGCATATATGGTTCCAAGGTATTGTCAACTCCCTCTTTTTGCAAATTAATAGCTATGTTTTTGCCATGTTGAAGGGATACGTTGAGCTTGCATGCCTGATGGATTGCATGGCAAGCAACTCAATCTAAAAGAGAATCATTTTCACAACTTTAGACCTTTACCCAAGCTCTCGCTAATATCACGAACTGATAGCTCATGTTTGATAAATTGGGAATCTTGATGTTGTGCTTAGCTAGTACAAACAATGATCATAAGGATTAAAGACTAAGATGCCTTGGGATCTGTCTGATAACCACTACGTTTATCAATCCAAATTTGGGGATTGGGCTAGATACGAACAGCAACTCGAGGCCTCAAAGGCAAGTAGAGAGCTCAAAGGATTGAAACAAAGTAAAGACCACTACTTTTTGGGAAGAAGGTTGGGTTATCGATCAATGTAAGTGATTAATAGAACTTATGTCTTGTACAGTGTTTGAGACCTTAACATATGCCTTAGCTGAAGGAAGGAAGTGTTAAGAAACATTTTGCATAGTATCGCTCTTAGATCCCAAGGGGGAGAGCAAACATGCGAATGGAAATGTTATTGCATTGATTCTTGCATTGTTTGGAAATACAATTGGTTTTGTTGGTTGATCAAACAACGTCCAAAATGCTTTTACATTCAGCTGACTGTTGAATTATTGTTTGGATGATTATTCCAAGTGCTTGTGATTTAAGGTAAATTCTTTGCGATGACAAATTGTCATGGGAATAAAGGAATGTTTTCTTAGAAGATGATATTAGGCTGATTGCCCTGGTTGTGCTTGATTCTTAAATGATTTAATTAAGGAAATGATATTTTGCACGGGTGGATCATATCCAAGATTGCAACGTGGATCAACTCAAGAAGGGCATTGCTTGATTCACGGATCTAAGGTCGAGTGGTGAAAAGGCCAACCATGGAAATGGTGTTTCACTCCTAGGCAACGTGTGGGTCAGGTGGAGCTCTGGACACCCCTCGCCCGTCCAAAACAAAATTGAAGAGACTAATGTGGCCCCAATGTCTGTGGCATAGGATGGAAATTGTGGTGCCATGTGATTTGGACCGGGTACTTCTGCAGGGCAGAATAGATATATAATCTCTCCTGTATGGATAGGAGACAAAGATTAACTTGAAAATAAGTTAAGGAACTTGTTGTCAAAAGGACTATTTGCTCTGTTTTCATATCAGTGCTATAAATTACAGGAACGAACCCTGTTCCCTAAAAGGCTTAATTAAGAAAGCTGATTTTAAATGTCCCACATAATTGTGGTAGGACCTAATTAGAAAACTAAAGCTATCACGGGAAGCGGGTGGGCGAAACCCCCGACGGGTCCGTCCTATGGCACGGTGGTCCTAGAGAATTGGGAGGCTTCTCACAAAGTTTTGGCAACATCCGATCCTTAGGAATTGTTAAGTTAGAACCCCGATTCATGCTGTTTTAGGGGACCAGAATGGGACTATGCCCTACAAGTAGAGAGGTTGAGCAGTGCATCTCTCTCGTTTCCCATTCTCTTTGAACTAAGTGCGGCATGGCTCTGCTCCGCCTTGGGTATCTCTGCATAAAGAAGGATGTCTAAGACCTGATGCTAGAATGCTGTCAGGAGACCTTAACCACTAGGGATCCAAGTTTCATGTCAATCCTAGTGGGTTCAGCCGTGAACGTTCTGTTGCGAGGCAGACTTGAGAAACCCTAGGTGACAAACCCCATAACATTCCATGGGAGTGCCGGGCGGTGATGCTTAGATCTCGATGGACCACTAAAAACGTGCCTAAATAGTTGATAGACGGGCATGTTACAAGTGGATGGACATCATTGACTTATGCATTGAGAGTGGCTTAAAAGTCTACTAGATATAAATGTATGAAAAATCAAGCTATTGTTAGTGTGATGAAGTTTTTTTTTTGGGAACGAAAAATATTGTTAAGGAAAGATAACTATTAGACCATGATGGTATAAGAGTATATAGTGGAGGATAAATTCAACCATAATAAATTGGTGAAATATATTTTTGACATCATGGAAAGTTGTTTGAGCAAGATCGAATCGACAATCCCATAGATTCAATGTTAGATTGCAAAGATGGTATATTTC
Organism: Lygodium microphyllum; assembly: GCF_053477565.2. Taxonomy (NCBI): domain Eukaryota; kingdom Viridiplantae; phylum Streptophyta; class Polypodiopsida; order Schizaeales; family Lygodiaceae; genus Lygodium; species Lygodium microphyllum. Next base: position 42,462,245 of record NC_141138.1, read on the forward strand.
CATGTGTTTTACTACTAGTGAATTCAAGCTCTTTCTTATTTTGGTGACTTTATATTTACCTTCCTACACAAGGCTTTTGGCTGCGTCAACCACTTCTTAATCTATTCCTCATAATAGTGCATTGTGTGACAATTTTACTCAATTTGACAAAACACCAACAAATGGAGGGATTACTAAAAATACTTGCAAGCAGGCCCATTGTTTTGACATGGGTTTGAACGAGTGAATCAAATTTGACCTACACACTAGAGCTAGCCAAGGATGCCAAGAAGGAGAGGCATGGTCAAGTGCTAGACACTCAATCCCAACAATGAAAAGAGATGGTTGATATTGAATTATAGAAGTTGGAGACATCAATGAAGTATGTAGACAAGGTTTAAGGCATGGCAACTACTTTAAGAATGACTGCCCAGAAAATATAGAGATATGTTTCCAATTTAATTCACTTTCCCCTATTGTGTATATTTTCTTCTACTTATTGCCTTGTCATTTGCTGTGTTTTTCATATTCACTTTCCCCTATTGTGTACATTTTCAATATTTTTATTTTGCAAAGTTATGAAAATATGCATAGATCAAAACAATGGACGATATAGAGTGAATGTAAATCGTTTTTCTCTTTGCACAAAGATGTAAACAATAGATAAGGTAGTCTAAACATCTCCATCCAACACTCATCATCTATTGCCCCATAGAAAACAAAGTGGTTCCACCAATGGATCAATGATTTGGGGCTTAATGTACCATGGTGGAATATGACCCCCATAACTAGTAGCAAATTGAGGATGCCTATGGACAAAAGTAGTTGAATTCCAAAGAAACATCAATATAGAGGAACAACATATTGATATAAGGGATCATGATTCAAGCAAGTATGGGGCTACAGATATAGAAGACATGCTTTAGAGGGACCCACAAGAAATCATAATCTCAATGATTGTTGCTTGGATTAGGGGGAGTACATGTATTGTGTTTGACCACACTCGCTCTTGACAAGCTACTACATTTGCACAAATGGAGGTTTGAGTAAGGTGGAGACTATGACTCCTCATTTTTTGCATGGCACATATTTTGCACGAATTATTATAGTCATTCACCTATGTTTGGAGAAATTGATGAAAGTAGTTATCATGTATATTACAAGAAGGAAATCATTATTGATTTTAGATCATGAATATTCAATGCACAAAATTCATAAGTATAGTATTGTGGCCTTGATGTAGAAGATGATCTTTGATGTATTAAATCTCCAATATGTGAAATAATATTCAAGTTCCCAATATGTCATCGTACTTGTAATGGACTAGTATTAAGCTTTGATTAATTATGGATTTTTTTTTTCAGTTTTAAGTTTGTAGCATATGGTCAGTCATGGGTTGCTTAACAAATTGGAATGGCACTTTGACAATAACATGATACTTGAATATCGGTACAGGTGCAATGATTTGTTTTTGGTAACTTGCAAGTGTTCTTGCTTTGTTAATATGAATAAGAATTTCTATAACTTCAATTTGCACTATGAGCTGTTTGTCCTTATAGATTTTGCAAGTATAATTAGTATGTTCCAAAGTTGGATTGCCATTATGGATTTTGCAAGTGTTATTGGTTTGTTCCAATGTTGGAGGTATTAGGATGAATGTTACTTCAACTCTATAGCTTCAAACGATGACAACCATTGTTTGAAAATGAATGCTCATGGTTGAGTGTGTGTGTGTGTGTGTGTGTGTGTGTGTGTGTGTGTGTGTGTGTGTGTGTGTGTGTGTGTGTGTGTGTGTGTGTGTGTGTGTGTGTGTGTGTGTGTGTGTGTGTGTGTGTGTGTGTGTGTGTGTGTGTGTGTGTGTGTGTGTGTGTGTGTGTGTGTGTGTGTGTGTGTGTGTGTGTGTGTGTGTGTGTGTGTGTGTGTGTGTGTGTGTGTGTGTGTGTGTGTGTGTGTGTGTGTGTGTGTGTGTGTGTGTGTGTGTGTGTGTGTGTGTGTGTGTGTGTGTGTGTGTGTGTGTGTGTGTGTGTGTGTGTGTGTGTGTGTGTGTGTGTGTGTGTGTGTGTGTGTGTGTGTGTGTGTGTGTGTGTGTGTGTGTGTGTGTGTGTGTGTGTGTGTGTGTGTGTGTGTGTGTGTGTGTGTGTGTGATTTGTAAAACAAGGTTCAATAGCTATAGAACTTTCCTTTCAGCAATGTCTATTGATTGTTCTTTGGTCATGCATATTGTGTACCAAGAGAGGGAGAGAGCTGCAGCCAAAGTGATGGTAGTAGTAATTGCAATACATTCTATTGTTGCACTAGCATTAAGGGCAGTAGTAGGGCAATAGATTGTATGGATGCACTAGCACCAAGGGGAATGATGCAATCCTACTAGAATTAATTTAAGTCTTAGCATCTCTTCTACACACCTCATGGTTAGGAGGTTGCCAATGTGACCATGCTGATTGAGATGGTGAGGAATAGTGAGAAGAGCCATTGGAATTAAAAACACAACTGACTAAGCCCAATGAAGATGGAGATGTTATCCACTTACAGTAAGGCATTGCCCATAATGCCCACTAGTGAGAGAAGGATCATTGTGGTCCCCAAGTGTAATTGGGTATGAACATTTCCCTAATCCGACATAGAATTTGATGCTCATGCCTAGCATAGAATGCACAGAGATCTAACATAGAGTTCTCACCATCCCATGAATAGAAAAAAAAATGAAAAGCAAAAATAAAAGAGAATAGAGAAATGCTTGCAAGATAGAACAATCATTATGCCTCTTGTTTCATTCATTGAGCATGATACATTATTGAATACATTGAATAGAATTCCATCAATGGCCAACAAGCATGCTTAGTGGATCCAAACAAACATGACCCTTAAAAGTGACTTTAGCAATGATGCACCTACTTAGTCCATTAGTCCATCTAGCACCCAACAAGCACTTCAAGAAAAAACTTTAATCCCGAGCAGTGTCTTAGTTAAGCAATTTGGTGACTACTTCATTAAGGAATCATCAAAGGATAAACTCAAGTTGACAACAAATTACATGGTAGACAAGGCTTCACTTTGCTTGAATGTCCTTTGGCATATTTTCAATCATCCTAATACTTGGGACAAGTTTCAAGTAAAGGTGAAATAATCTTTCTTGTTCCCTCAATTTCATCTATATGATGCGAGGTGCTATTAGGCCAATCTTTCTTGGCAAGGTAGTGACACCATGGCCCTTGATATGAGAGATTTTAACAAATACTTTTGTAAATTAAGAATTCTAGGAGTTCTTGAACATTTACTTGAAAGGAAGATGGGCCTCAACAAGGTATCCAAGCAAAGCTTAACATGATCTAGCCTTCTTAACAAGGGAAGAGACGTGAAGAGACCAAGAGCACACACATAAAAGCAATGGAGACTAGAGCACACACATAGATAGGGCTGAAGTCTTCTTTTTCTTCCACATAAAAAAACCAAGTCTACAACATGTAAAAGACTAAAATGAAAGTACCACAACGTATGTACATGTGGTCACTAAGTGTGAATCTACTAAGGAAAGAAGAGGTGCCACAGTGAATGTGCTATAACCAAGGATGGACTATGTGGGTGTAGTCTAGCTATAGAATCACTTGTGCATCCTCATGTCAATCACCTAGCATGCTAATGAATAATATCATACCATATCATCAAGGCACATAGTGGATGCCAACTCATGTAGAGCATGAAATGTGACCGTGCGTGGTTGGAACACACAGGAGCCATAGATTTCGAACGAGCAGGCCTAAACCGACCAGGTACGACACCATTGCTTAGAGCAAAGTCACCCTCTGAACTGCGACCGCCAGGAGAAACCACCTCTTCTAGCAAAAATGGTGAGTTCGATTCCAAGTCGAAAGTGAGCTCAAATAGCGACCTGGAGATACCTCGACCATCCAAGACCAGACGCACCAAGGGGGGTCTGCCTATCCACCTGAGGTGCAGACGGTTGAAGGAAGATAGGGCAAAACAGCCTAGAGACACACAAACGGAGGAGCAAAGGAAGCCATAGGATCTCGCGAGGAGATTTACGAAGTTCAAGAAGGGTGGCAGGGTAGTGATCCTATTGGGTGCCAAACGCCAAGGGCAAATGAATGAACCCATCGAGGGACCAGCCAAGGTCAAGGAGGCGAACCTAGCACAGGAAGGGGAGGCACCCCGATTGGTCTTAATTGCCAATGACTTGACTAAGGAAGAGGAGACAAGACTTGTTGCTCTCTTGCGAGAGTATGTAGACATGTTCACTTGGTCCTTGGAGGTGCTTAAGGGGGTGGATCCGAGTGTAGTGACCCATAACATACCCATGACACAAGAGCAATACCTATCAAGCAGCGACCATACCCGATGAATCCAAAACACACTCATGCAATCAAAGAAGAGATTGACAAGCTGATGAAAGCAGGATTCATCTATGAAATTGAACACACGGACTGGGTGTCGCCCATAGTCATAGTAATGAAGAAGAACGGAAAGATAAGAGTGTGAGTCAATTACAAGAAGCTGAATGCCGCCACTAAGAGAGACAATTACCCATTGTCTTACACCAAGCACATGCTCGAAAGAGTGGCGGGCAAAGAGGCCTACAGCTTGCTGGATGGCTTCTCTAGATACAATCAAGTGCAAGTGCATCCTGCCGACAAGACTGCCTTCGCCACTGAATGGGGTGTCTTTGCTTACATAGTCATGCCCTTCGGGTTGACTAATGCCCCAGCCACCTTTCAATGCCTCACGTGCACCATATTTAAAGACATGCTTCGCAAGGAATTGGAGGTCTTCGTGGACGACTTGTGTGTGGCAACCTAGCGAGAACACTTAAACAAACTTCAAGCAGTGTTTGAGCGATGTCACCTATATCGTCTCTCCCTAAACCCCTTAAAGTGCCAGTTCTGGGTGAAACATGGGTGCATCCTAGGGCACATGGTGTCGAAGAATGACATTGCCACTGACTTCTCGAAAGTCAGGGTTATTATTGATCTTCCGCCCCCAATTAACTATAAGGGAGTTCAATGCTTCCTAGGCCATATGGGGTACTATCGACGGTTTGTGCTAAACTATGCATTGATTGCCAGACCTTTGTACAAGCTATTAATTGCTTTCGAATGGACTGAAGCATGTCAACGAGCATACAAGGAATTGAAAAAGGCTCTGACTACTGCACCAATCTTACAAGCCCTAGATTGGACCATCACCTTCCACGTACATATTGATGCTTCGAAATTCGTCGTGGGGACAGTACTGTGCCAACCTGGCAAACACAACCTCAACTATCTAGTGAGCTTTGCTAGCAAGAAACTCACTGAGACCGAAATGAACTACTCGAAGACTGAAAGAGAAGGCTTAGCCATGGTATTTGCGGTAAAAAAGTTTCGGCATTATCTTTTGGCTACGCCTTTTACTTTCTTCGTGGACCATCAAGCCTTGCTGTATCTAGTGAACAAACCCTGCGCTATAGGACACATAGCTCGATGGCTCCTTCTACTTTTAGAATTCAACTTCTCCGTGGTGATACAGGAGGGAAAGCAGCACTACATGGCTGACCACATGTCACACATTCCCACAAGAGAGGCCGTTGGACAAGGCATTGCCGATGAATTGCCAGAGCCCATCTGTTCAACCTTTCCAGCGAAAGAGATTTATTCAAGGCTGATCTAATGCCATACTGGGCAGATGACATCGTCCACGTACTAGAGCATGGACTTCCTGAGTGGCCAATAGAAAAGGTATGACTTAGGTTACTCATTCTCAAAATCCAGCCCTATCAGTTGATAGCATGCCAACTATATAGGTTGGGGCAAGACGGGTTACTGCATAGATGCACGATGTGCTCACGGAGGCGCATAACGAAATTGTTGGATGATACTTTAGCGGAGACACGACAGCCCGCAAGGTGCAGTAGTCTCAACTGTGGTGGCCCACACTTTTTCCCGACGCAGCGCGATTCGTTAAGCGTTGTGACGAGTGTCAACGAAAAAAGGTACCGATTCACAAGGATCAAATGGAGTTAACCCCAATCATTACATGACAACCCTTTGAAAAGTGAAAAATCGACTTTATAGGACCCATTAGTCCTACGGCACAATATTCGCAGGCCAAATATATCATTATGGCCATGGACTACCTAACGAAATGGGTGGAAGCGAGAGCAACATGCAAAAATGACGCTAGAACAACTACCAAGTTCTTATGGGAATAGGTGATCTCACGGTTCGGCTGCCCCATCGAACTAGTCAGTGACCAGGGCATGCACTTCATCAATGAAGTGATAACGCATCTTCTATCCACCTTTCTTACCATCCATCTCTCCATAGTACCCTCAGGCAAACGAACAGGCAAAATCCACAAATAAGATCCTTGTAAATGTCCTGACGAAAGTAGTCTCTGTTTCACGCAACGATTGGGATATCAAGCTGATGGTAGCCTTGTGGGCTTACCATACAGCTTATAAACGGCTGTCAGCCAGACCCCCTTTAGATTAACCTATGGGACTGAGGCAATTCTACCAATAGAGTTCTTCATTCCTAGCATGAGAATAGCACTTCAAGAATGATGGGAAGGGAAGGACGCATGGACGCAACGCCTGGTAGAGCTTGAACGCCTCTCGAAAACACGCCTTATGGCCACTCATGCGCTCATATGCGAGAAGGCACGACGCAAGAGCTGGTTTGACAAGCATGTCAAACAGTGCGACTTTGAATAGGGCGACTTAGTGCTCCTGTACTCAGTCAAAGGACACAAGCAAAACATGAAGTTTAGAGGTCTTGGGCCTTTCAAGGTTCGTGCAATCAGTCAAACCGGCAATGTTAAGCTCGAGACTCTAGACGGCAAAGCCATCGGCTTCTTTAATGGTAGTCGCATTAAGAAGTACTACCCTCCCGTGCATCTCCTACATGAGCCACTAATGTTGGAACCCCCTGTCACGATACAAGTCGCCACAATTACGGAAGTTGGTGATGAGGATGAGGAAGTCGTAGAACCCGCATACCTCCACATCACGATCACTACCCTGCAAACATGCACTTTCAATGTCTTGATCAACGAGGGAGCAGACTTCAATGTCTTAACTCACGATCATTGGACCCAACTTGGTAAACCACCACTACATCCCACTAATGCTCAATTAAACCCATATGGGGGCCACTCATACGCACTCCTCGGCAAGTGTCAGCGGAATGCTATTGCTATCGAGTTTAAGACTGTACCAATGATCTTTTACGTGTTGCCAAATACTAAAAATGCGGGCACGAAGTCGCTGCTTGGGCGAACCTTCAAGAAGCAAACTCGCTGCAATGTCGATTATGAGTCGCAGTGTGTTAATCGGTAGACGAAGAAGGTGGAAAATCTGGAAAAGCTAAAGCAAAAGACAAAGGCCAAGGCAAAGTGAAATGGAAGACAAAGGTGCACAAGGAAGCGCAAGTCAATACTTTTGTAAAAGAGCGCAAGCGCATCATGATTTAATTTAAGGAGCGCCACGCTCTCACCCGTGCAATTTGTAAAGGTAGATAGGCAGTAGGAAGGAAGCTAGGAAGATAGGAGGACAATGGGAAAAAGGGCGTAGGCTATGGTCGGCCATGTAGAAAAGGGGATAAGGGGATGACCGCCCAAAAGGGATTTAGGGTTTTGTATATAAAGTTGAAAAGTGAATGAGAAGCTCATTCTTGTGTGTGGCCAAAAGTGGCTCTCCTCTTCTTCTTCTTCTTCTTCTTCTTCTTGCTTGCTTGAGCTTGTGCTTGAGAGAGGGAGTGTGAGAGTGTGAGGGTGAGGGACCGGGGAGGAGAAGCTCTCCATCTTCTCCTCTCTTCTTCTCTTCTCTTCTCTTCTCTTTTCTTACTCACAGCGATGGAGCTTGGAGCATGGAGCTTGAGGATGGAGCTTGTTTGAAGCTTGCACTTGGATAGTGGAGCTACCAGAGTGCGCGGGAGAGGAGGTAACTCGATCGACATGGAGGTAAGCTCACTACACCTGTAGATATGGATGGCGTGTCGACTATGTGAGAGGTAGCCATTAGTGCTCGGCTTGGAACGCCTGAAACAATAAGCGGTCCATAGGTCTTGGCGGTTGAGCGAAAGCTCCTACATTTTGGTTCCGTTGCCGGGACCAATGGATTCAAGCCTTGAGCGCTTGCGCGCTTCGAATCGAGCATTGAAGAAGGGTTTTCCCCGAACTGATGCTTGAGGTAGATAGGTAGAAAGCCAGGGAGTTTGAAGAGGTATTCAATCTCCTTAGCAATTAGGTTTTTGTTGTTTTGGACTTGGGAAAGCATGATGGAGTAGTGTAGGTATTTTCCTTATAATTTTTTCTTGCATTTAGAAAGGATAGGAGAAAAACATTGGAGCAAACAGAAGGGTTTTCTGTTGCTGTATAATAGGCTGAAACATGAAAAAGAATGGCAAGAATTGAAATTTTGTGTTAAATGTTAGTAAGGGAAGCAAGATTGAGGTGAGTGCAGGCTTGGACAGGGTGATAAGGGGCCAAGAGTGGCAAGAAAGGCCACATTGTGCATTACAGGGTTTCAGGAGAGCAGGAGAGAGGAAGAAAGCTTCGTTGAGTGGATCCGCTTTGATCTGGCCATCCGGGAGTTATTTGCCCAACCCAGGTAATTCTACACCTTCCCCTACATGAGTAGGTTGGATCTGGAGTTGCTCGACCAGTGGAAAGGCCTCCAACACTCGGCACGACAAATTTTGTAAAATCCGACAAAAAAACATGCCGTGCTCGGCGTGTTCGAGTGACGGCGATTCTAGGCCGAGTCCCAGAATCGGCCCTCAGACCGCTCGAAAATTCGGCCCTCGGCCTTGCCGACTCGGCCCACTACCACTCGGACCACTTGACTTGGCCTACGTGACTCGGACACCCACCACTCGGCCCGTTCGAATTGAGCATTCGGACCAACTTTGAAATTCGGTCTCGGCCCACTTGACTCGGTCCACCTGACTCGGCCCACCTGACTCGACCCACTTGACTCGGCCCTCGGCCCACTCAGCCCTTGGACAACTAGAATCGAACTGGCCAAATTTGACATTCAGACCAGTTACATTCGGCCCTTTCAACTCGGCCCTCGAACAAGCCGAATTGGGCACTCGGACCTTGCAATTCAGATCTGTTGGGCCAAATTTAGATTTTTTTAATTTTAACCTGTAGATCCTGAAACTGACAGAGAGACCATATAGAGCCAAAACCACCTCATAGATCTATCACTGGGCTGAAATCTAGAGCAAGTAGTTCAAAACTTGACAAAAACGATCCTTCAAATTGTGCATGGCATTGACCGTCCCGGATCCCTGCAGAGGCGGCTCTGCCCCCTCTGCACCTCCCCTGAGTAGGTTGAAGAGAAAACGTGCACCGTGATAGGTCCTCCAAAACAGACCCTAGTGTAGTAATGGCTCTACACAAGCATGGATTCTCACTTACAAAAGAGCAACCAAAAGCCTATACCCGAACAGAGACAAACAGAGACCCTAGAACCTCAAACGGGCCCATCTAGCCAACAAGGGCAAAAAGGCCACACTGCAAAAACACATGTGTTGCATTCGGACTGCATCTAGTCAAAGCGAAAAGCAACAACATCAAGCTACAATAGCAAGAATGACTAGATATGATAGTCCTGCCGATAGATGCTCCTTGAATAGCACTGCACTGATGATCCAAGACATCAATGGAGAATCCACATCTGGTTGTGTAGTTGGGGACTCAAGGGCATTTGTCAAAAGGCTTAAATTTACAAGCCAAGACCCGAAAGACAAAGACATAGTACCACCTACTTATCTTAGGGTCAAACTCACCGCGAAAAGAGAGCATACTATCGATGCTCTGATTGATGAAGGAGCAGATTTTAATATCTTGACCTATGAATCATGGACCCTACTAGGCCAACCAGAGCTCAAACCAACTAATGCAACTCTTAGCCCTTATGGGGGATGCCCACAAGCACTCATAAGGAAGTGCAAAATCCTTGCGATCCTATTTCATGTTCCTCTAAATAGTGCTAATTACAGGAAGGAAACTCTCCTAGGAAGACCCTTCAGAAGGGCAACCAAGTGTGAGGCCGACTATGTAGCACAAAGGATATACTTGACACTACCGGGTGTGAGGATAGTCACAACCTTTAGCAAGGGTGACCTCATCGAACCTCAAGGGAAAGGCAAGGAAGGTGTTGACATAACAATCAAGCCTACTAACGAGAGCAAGGACTTGTTGGAAGAGTTGATGCAAGCACAGGTCGAACAACGAGAACCAGTGAGTGAGGCCATGTCTGAAATAAGAAGGTTAGGAGACAATGCCAAGGACGGGCTTTGGACTTACAAATATCGTAGAAGACCCCAAAATAATCCCAAGCCTTATAGACGAAGACATCGATGGAGGGTCAGCACAACACCACGATGGATATCCAAAGCGTTGCTATGTGCTCAAGGGTATTACGCAAGTAACCGATGGATTTGGGTGCCAAAACCCCCTGTCTGCTAAACCTCCTTTGTCGATTGAAGGCCAGATTGTATCAAGAGCAAAGAAGCGTAGGAGGAGATCTAAACGAAAGACCAAGTCGCGAGTCAAAAACATTGGAGTGACCGAGCCCCTCACGGTCGAAATCAAGAAACCAAACGGGACCAATCGAAGGGTAGATCCTCAGCCTAGCATGCTTGACAAGCAGATATCAGATGTAATCATTGAGGATACGCAAAAGCCACTAGTGCCCAAGGAGCCTTTGATTCCCCAAGAGGATAACAGGCATCATAGGCACAACATTGCTCATGGTAAGGTTAAATGCTCAACAAAGCAAGTAGTAAAATCGCCTAACAGCCAAAGCAAATCTTCCAACCAATGTCAGAGCCACTTAGGAGTCCCAAGTCTCCTACACCCTCTTTCCCTAAATGGACACAGGAAGCACAAAAACAGTCATCAAGTGTAGCTGCTCAATCCCAATCTCTATCTCCATCTAAGCTTCCAAATGTCCAAGAGGTGGGACATGACACCATCCGTAGCTCTCGGCCCAAGGATATGCCTATCCAACCTAATGTGACTAGTTCAACTCATACTTGCTCTACACAGGTGAATGCTCAAAGGGCAACAAAAGACACGATGTTAACCCTCAAACGAACAAAGGTGGAAAATCCGGAAAAGCTAAAGCAAAAGATAAAGACAAAGGCCAAGGCAAAGAGAAACGGAAGACAATGACGCACAAGGAGAAGAGTCCTAAATAAGGAAGAAAGGCGCACAAGGAAAAGTGCAAGTCAAAACTTTTGTAAAAGAGCGCAAGCGCATCATGGTTTAATTCAAGGAGCGCCGGGCTCTCACCCGTGCAATTTATAAATGTAGACGGACGATGGAAAGGAAGCTAGGAAGATAGAAGGACAATGGGAAAAAGGGCCTAGGCTACGGCCGGCCATGTAAAAAAGGGGATGACCACCCAAAAGGGATTTAGGGTTTTGTATATAAAGTTGAAAAGTGAATGAGAAGCTCATTCTTGTGTGTGGCCAAAAGTAGCTCTCCTCTTCTTCTTCTTCTTCTTCTTGCTTGCTTGAGCTTGTGCTTGAGAGAGGAAGTGTGAGAGTGTGAGGGAGTGAGTGTGTGAGGGTGAGGGACTGTGGGGTGGAGAAGCTCTCCATCTTATCCTCTCTTCTTCTCTTCTCTTCTCTTCTCTTCTCTCATCTTGCTCGCGGCGATGGAGCTTGGAGCTTGGAGCGGGAGGATCGAGCTTGATTGAGCTTGCACTTGGATCGTGAAGCTACTAGAGTGTGCGGGAGAGGAGGCAAGTTGATCGGCACGAAGGTAAGCTCACTACACTCATAGGATCGATGACGTGTTAGCTAGGTGAGAGATAGCCATTAGAGCTCGCTTGAAACGCTTGAAGCAATAAGTGGTTTGTGGGTCTTGGCGATTGAGCGTGAGCTCCCACAACATTTTGGTTCCGTTGTCGAGACCAATGGATTCAAGCTTGAGCACTTGGGTGCCTCATATCGAGCATTGAAGTAAGGGATTCATCCCTGAAACGGAGCTTAAGATAGGTAAGAAGTTTGGGTGTTTTTGATCTTCAAAACAAGTAAGTATTTTGGGATATTTTGTTTATTTGATGATTGGGAAACATGGAGAAATTATTTCTATTTTTTGCTTTCGATTCTTGTTGCATTTAGCGTAGGTTAGGATTAGAAAATCGCACCGGAGAAGGGTAGGGTTTACTGTTGCAAAACAGGGCAAAACAGGGCAAAAATTGTGCAAAAAATGGTGAAAATCTTGATTATGATGCCTAAGATTGGCAAATGAGTGATTGAGGGCATCAATACCATACCCGAGAAGAGCTATAAGAGCCAAGATGCCAAGGGAGAGCTCATTTGTGACCATTTCAGTGAGAGAGAGAGAGAGAGCCATCGCATGATTCGACCCGATCACACCATCGATGAGGCTATCGCTCTATTCAGGTATATGAATCCCTTCCCCTATCCCCCTAGATAGGATCTATAGGTTTATGCTTGCTATGATTAAATCGCAAGAATCGAGCGAAATCGAACTCTCCCTATCGACGTTGCACCGCATTCGGCCCGTCCGAGTGGTCGCTTCTGGGCCGAGTCCCAGAATCGGCCCTCGGCCCTCTTTCATTCGGCCCACTCTGCACCCTCGGCCCATGTACCTCGGCCCGTTCGAGTGACCCACTCGGACCCTACAATTCGGACCAGCTGGGCCAAGTGTAAATTTTTATCAAATTCTCAAAAATTTGACTTGACTCGGCTAAAGCTCAGCAGCGCAAACTATCGAAAGTCCTTCTAATGCTCAGAACTTGATTCTGGCATACGGAATAGACAAAATCGTAGGAGCAGCCGCTTAGCAGCTTCAAGTAGGCAGCAGCGAGACCTAAAGACCTAGATGCAAAGCGCTGAGCAGTTAAAACTTGATTGACCAAAAACAAACGAGGCAACATATTAGAAAAATCCTGAACCCCAAAATTGGCCCCAAAGGCTACGTAGAGCTAAAGGCACATCACAGATCCATCACTGGGCAGAAACTTAGAGCAAGTAGTACAAAATTTGGCTAAACGGTTCTCCAAATTGCGCATGGTGTTTACTGTAACGAACTTCAAGGCCAAGGGGGACTGTCTCCCCCGAACCCCCGCAGAGGGGGCTCTGCCCTCTCCGCAACTCCCCCAAGTAGGTTGGAGAGAAAACGCGCATCGTGACAAGTCCTCCAAATTAGACCCTAGTGTAGTAACGGCTCTACATGAACATGGATTCTCACTTACAACAGAGCAACCAAAAGCCCATACCCAATCCGAGAGAAACAGAGACCCTAGAACCTCAATGGGCCAATCTAGCCAACAAGGGCGAAAAGGCCACACTGCAAAAACACATAAGTGTTGCATTCGGACTGCATCTGGTCAAAGCGAAAAGCAACAACATCAAGCTACAATAGCGAGAATGACTAGATATGACAGTCCTGACAATAGATGCTCCTTGAATAGCACTGCACTGATGAGCCAAGACATTGGTGGAGAATCCACATCTGGTCGTGTAGTTGGGGACTCAAGGGCATTTGTCAGAAGGCTTAAATTTACAAGACAAGACTCGGAAGATGAAGACATAGTACCACCTCCTTATCTTAGGGTCAAACTCACTGCGAAAAGAGAGCATACTATCGATGCTCTGATTGATGAAGGAGCAGATTTTAATGTCTTAACCTATGAGGCATGGACCCTATTAGGCCAACCAGAGCTGACACCGACTAATGCAACTCTTAGCCCTTATGGGGGACCTCCACAAGCACTCATAGGGAAATGCAATATCTTTGCAACAATTGAAACTGAAAGCTTACCTATCCTATTTCATGTTCCTCCAAATAGTGCTAAATGTGGTAAGGAAACCCTCTTGGGAAGACCCTTCAAAAGGGCGACCAAATGTGAGGCTGACTATGTAGCACAAAGGATACACCTGACACTACCGGGTGTGAGGATAGTCACAACCTTTAGCAAGGGTGACCTCATTGAACCTCGAGGGAAAGGAAAGGAAGGTGCTGACGTAACAGTCAAGCCTACTAACGAGAGCAAGGACTTGTTGGAAGAGTTGATACAAGCGTAGGTTGAACAACGAGAACCAGTGAGTGAGGCCATGCTTGAAAGTCAAGAGACAATGCCAAGGACGGGCTTTGGACTTACAAATATCGTAGAAGACCCCAAAATAAGCCCAAGCCTTATAGACGAAGGCATCGATGGAGGGTCAACACAACGCCGCGATGGATATCCAAAGCGTTGCTATGCACTCAAGGGTATTACGCAGGTAACCGATGGATTTGGGTACCAAAATCCCCTACTAAACCGTCTCTATCAACTGAAGGCAAGATTGCATCAAAAGCAATGAAGCACAGGAGGAAATCTAAGAGAAAATCTAGGTCTTGAGGCAAGAAACCAGACACGAGTGTTCGAAAGAAAGAGCCTCAGCCTAGTATGCTTAATCAGCAGATGTTATATGTAGCCATTGAGCGTGCACAAAAGCCATTAGTGCCCAAAGAGCCCTTGATTTTCCAAGAGGATAACAAGCATCATAGGCACAACATTGCTCATGGCAAGGCTGATCGCTCAACAAAGCAAATGGCACAATCGTCTAATAGCCTCAAGCAAATCATTCAGCCAGTGCCAAGTCCACCGAAGAGTCCTAGATCTCCTACATTCTCTTTTTCCAAATGGGCACAAGAAGCACAACAGCGATCGTCAATGGTGGCTGCTCACTCCCAATCTCTATCTCCATCAAAGCTTCCAAATATCCAAGAGGGGGGACATGACACTAGCCGTAGCTCTCGACCCAAGGATATTGATGCTAGGAGGCATATTTCATGGTGGATTCCGTGAGGTTTTACGGTGGATTCCGTAAACTTTGTTGACCGGGGCTCATACGCAAAGTGGATTCTTTGTGCGAGAAGTTGATGGGGACGCCTATCCTTTTCGGGTGTTTCATTAATTTAGTGTATACATGGGTGATTCCATAGTGGGTGATTCCGCAAAATACATATTAAATTAATAAACGTTTATGAGTTTAGAGTGCGCACTCGTAATAAATTAAGGTTAGGATTGATTTCTAACCAGTTGATTTATTTATGTAGCTGAAGACTGCTAGGTATACACTTTTGTCGGTTTAATTGTATTATTTTACTAACAATTGTGAATGCTTCAATTGATGTGTAGAGATAGCAGCAATGGCAAAGGAAAGCATTGGAGGATAGCGTGTATTCGAGTTATCACTTATATTTTGATGGGCGCATACCTTAGGCATGGCGCTTATATTTTGTCGCGCCTATTTATTGAGGCGTTGGATATTTATTTATTATTTTGTATGTGCATAGACGCACGATTATGATATTTGTATTTGGACATTGTATTGGGTATGCCTGACTCTTTGGGCGTCCGCCCATTAGCTTTATTTCTATTTTATGCTAAAGCAAACTCAAAAGCCAAAAGCATGCTATTTTGTAATTTGGACTATTATTTGAGCTTGAAGATTATTAATACATAAAATACATGCTTTGTGGAGCGCTCACACAAGGCATGGGGGGAGATTGCACCCAATTGGTCTCTTGTTCATGTCATGCATGCTTTCTACCTTGAGTTTTGTGCAAAAAGTAGAGTTCTTTTGTTCTTGGGGACCTTCCGGCGTTCACTACGTGAGCATACATCATCCAATCTGTGCACCAATGGTATCAGAGCGAAGCTGAGATCGAGAGTTTCCAATCGCTACCCATCTTGTGCGAAGGCGGAGCTCCTGGAACGATCGAGCTCTACGGTTGGTCTCATCGCGAACGGTCAATACGGGTGGATTCCTGGCGGTCAAGAACCTCTGTTTACACACTCTGATCACGAAGGACCGGCCTGCAATAGCGGAGGACCACTCCAACATCTTCTTCTCCAAGTCGTCTTCTCACAGTCAACAAATAAGACTCCAAAATTCTCAAAAGCTTAAAAGCTTAAGTTAAAAGCTTTAACCCTCAAATCTCATCATCTGTTAACGCGACATGCTGACGCCGTGATCAACGGCGCAAAAAAACGGCCCCCCCTAAAATTCGACGTTTTCTTCAACTTAGCTTTAAGCTAAGTCAATCAAGTCCTAAATCACACAAAGTTCCAAAGTTTCATAAGTTTTGGTACTCTGCAAGTCCAGCAAGTCACCAGAAGTCAGAACTGACTTGTGCCCAAAACTACCATAAGGACTGTTCCTGCGCAGAAGCACCGAACTGCAAAGTTGTTCCCTAGAAGACTCTGTTCGCATACGCAGACTTGCTGAACCAGTTTCAACACACGCAGAAGGTCAAACGCAGATTTTACAAAGATTTTAAACCCCGCAACTGCAAAAAGTTGAAGACTGTGAAAGCCAAACCAAAAAAAAATATAAGCCTTGTACACCCGACTTTGAGCTACGCTCATCCCACTAATTGGATTTTGAGAGTGTGAGATCTTTTGAAGTTTTACAGGATGACGGAACAAAATATGGATGATTTAATGGCTGAAGGCGATCTTCCTGAACCTATGATGGAACAAAAGTTGGATTTAATTATGATGCAGTTGGATGAAGAACGAAGGGCCTGGCAAGCATTGCAAGTTCAATTGGCCAATTTACAAAGATCGACTACTGATAAAGAGGAACCACAACCCGAAGATCTTATTCGACGAACCATTGATGCGACTCTTGAAGCTCAATCCATCCACAAAGAAACAAAGATAAGTAAAAGAAATTTCAAATTCCGTACTTTCAATGGCACTCGAGATGGAAAGATTGTTCTTGCATTCATCAATCAGTTTGACGATTATTTTTATGAGGAAACATACGCTGAAAAAGATAAAATCAAGTGTGTCACTAATCATTTAGTGGATAGAGCATCTCTTTGGTGGACCGTGGGTCATAAGAGCATAGATTGTCCCACTACCTGGGAGAATTTTAAGAAGTTTATGCAGAATTTCCTTCCTCCACAATTTCATGAAAAAGCCATAAAGCAATGGGACCTTCTTCAGCAAAGAGATCATGAGCCTATTTCTCAGTACACCGAACGCTTTTGGAATGCCTTCAATTACGCATGCTTGAAGATGTACCTGAAGCGACTCATAAGCACAAGTATATGTATGGATTACTTGGGCATTACTACGCTGAAGTCAATATGTTCAAGCCTGCAACTCTTGAAGATGCAATTTCTTTAGCTCATGACACTGAAGACAAGATTCGAGGAAGAGACAAGCGTCCACAACAATTTCAAGCAAATGGTAACTATGGTTCTAAGCAATTCAATTCAAATTTTAGAAGATTCAATCAAAGTCGATTTCCTTCATCATCTTTCCGTAAGTCTTGGACAAAACCACATGCTTTGCCATCAAATACCAATCAAAACCCTAAGCCATCTTCACAGCCAAATCCTAATATTCCGAGACTTCTTGCCATTGCAAACAATGTATCTAAAGCCAAACCTATAGTGTGTTACAAATGCCATCAACCTGGACACCTAGCAGCTAATTGCCAATCGAAGAAGCCACCTGTCCATATCAACTATCTTGGAGCAATGGAAGATGAAGAACATGAGGAAATGCCTGACTTTACGGAAGATGAGGACAACATTACTACTCCTTCGGATACTTTACCAGGTATGCCAACTCCACATTCTTTATTGACAATGAAATGTTTAGTGCATGGAAAAGAAAAGATTATTTTGCATGATGATGGTAGTACACATGATTTTATTTCTGCAAAGTTAGTGAAAGAATTGAAATTACAAATTGTTCCTATGCATTATCATATTAAAGCAGCATTCTTAGGCACGAGGTATAATGGAACATAAGAGGTGCATGATTTAGAAATTCAAATTGGTGAATACACTGAAAGAAAGAATTTTCGAGTTGTACCATTACAGTCCAGTGATATTATCCTAGGTATGCCTTGGTGTCATCAGCATAATCCTGACATAGATTATTCCACGCATTCAATTAACATTCATTTTCAAGGAAAAAACATTACATTGTATGGTATGCACGCATCTAATGCTTTTCCACTGCTTACTCATACTCAAGCTAAACGTGCATTACGCAAAAGTAGTAAATCTTATCTAATTTGGGTGAATGAACTGCAAGCTAAAGAAAAACATATGCACCCTAGGCATAAAGAATTCATTGCACAATTTAAAGATTGTTTTGCTGAAGATCTACCACCTGGATTACCTCCTTCACGTCCTGAAGACCACAAAATAGATTTAATTCCTGGTATACAACCACCTTGTAAAGCACCATATAGGCATAACCAGATAGAGCAAAAAGAAATTCAAAATCAAGTTGAGGAATTATTAAACAGAGGATTGATTAGACCTAGTAGTTCTCCATTTGGCACACCTGTTTTGTTGGTAAAGAAGAAGAATAATACTTATCGTATGTGCATTGATTATCGTACCCTAAACAAGATTACTGTAAAGAATAGATATCCAATTCCTAGGATCGATGATCTTACGGATAAACTACAAGGTTTTGCCATATTTAGTAAAATAGATCTTAAATCTGGTTATCATCAGGTGAGATTAGATAAATCTGACATATTCAAGACTGCATTTAGAACACAATTTGGTCATTATGAATTTTTAGTGATGCCTTTTGGATTGACTAACGCACCTGCTACATTTAGTAGAATGATGAATCGCATATTTTTGAAATATTAGCATTGTGTTATAGTATTCTTTGATGATATCTTAGTATTCAATAAAAATGAGAAAGAACATTATGAACATCTGTCTTTGGTTTTCAAGTTGTTGAAAGATGATCAATTGTATGCTAATCCGAAAAAGAGTGAGTTCTTTCAAACAGAAATTGAATATTTAGGTCATATTGTGTCATCAGAAGGTATTAAAGTTGACCTAAGAAGATAGAAGCAATATTGAACTGGCCAATACCTAAAAATGTGCATGAGTTACGTTCTTTTCTAGGTCTTGCTAGTTTTTACAAAAAGTTTGTGCGAAATTTTTCATTATTTGCTTTGCCTTTGACTAAGCTTTTAAAGAAAGATATTGTTTATCATTGGTCTGATAATCAACAAAAATCTTTTGATTTATTGAAACATGCATTAACCCATGCCCCTGTATTACAATTACCTGATTTTAATAGACCATTCTTTTTAGTAGTTATTGATGCTAGCGGATCTGGAATAGGAGCCGTACTTATGCAAGATAATCATCCCATGGCCTATTCTAGTTGTAAACTGAAACCTTCCGAACTTAAATATTCCACATATGATAAAGAATTGTTAGCTGTTGTACAAGCTTTAAGACAATGGAAACATTACTTAATGGGTTCTAAGTTTATGATTAAGACTAATTAACAAAGTATTAGACATTTACTTAGTCAACCTCAAATATCTGACCGACATATCAAATGGGCAGCTTTTATTCAGAGTTTTCATCCCCTTATTCAATATCAACCAGGTAAAGAAAATGTAGTAGCTGATGCATTAAGTAGAAGACCGACCATTCATAATATCTCTGTTATATCATTTGATTCTCTAACTCCTATGAAAGATACTTATCATCAGGACATTACTTTTCATGCTGATTGGAATAAATTAATTGGAAATAACTGGATTCCTATTGATTCACTGTCTTACAATGATGGATTCATGTTTTATGAAAAGAGATTATGTGCTACAGGAAAGCATTGGAGGATAGCGTGTATTCAAGTTATCACTTATATTTTAATGGGCGCATACCTTAGGCATGGCGCCTATATTTTGTCGCGCCTATTTATTGAGGCATTGGATATTTATTTATTATTTTGTATGTGCATGGGCGCACGATTATGATATTTGTATTTGGACATTGTATTGGATATGCCTGACTCTTTGGGCATCCGCCCATTAGCTTTATTTCTATTTTGTGCTAAAGCAAACTCAAAAGCCAAAAGCATGCTATTTTGTAATTTGGGCTATTATTTGAGCTTGAAGATGATTAATACATAAAATACATGCTTCGTGGAGCGCTCACACAAGGCATGGGGGGAGATTACACCCAATTGGTCTATTGTTCATGTCGTGCATGCTTTCTACCTTGAGTTTTGTGCAAAAAGTAGAGTTCTTTTGTTCTTGGGGACCTTCCGGCGTTCACTACGCGAGCATACAGCATCCGATCTGTGCACCAGATATGCCTGTGCAACCCAATGTGACCAGATCAACTCATGATGGATCTACGCAGATGAATTCTCAAAGGGCAACAAAAGACGCGACCACTTCCGATCGCCCTAGGGACCTAACACCGCAATCCACCAAGAGTAGCCATCCCACTGGACTAGCCGCTACTACTTCCAATCAGGGATCACAGCAGTCACAGCCCTTGGCTATGACAATGCCCCTTGTGGAATGTGTCCCTAGCAGTTTATCTATGAAGGAGGTGTCGCAACCAACTTCCTTGACAACTCCAGCACTTCCAAAGTGCCTAAAGCCTAGGCTGGAGGAGTTAAGCACATGGGAATTGGCTGAAGAGCTAGAATCTCCCAAAAGGGAGACAATTGTACCCTCACAACCTAGGGAGGCTATTCAGTAGGCCACGGCTATGTCCCATGAGGACACACTAGAGAAAGGAAATGCTAAGGCCCAACCAAGCACATCAACGGTTGACCTAGTCTAGGATCCTGAGTCGTTGGGAGATGCACCTTCACTGACCAAGAAAAAGAGAAGAAAACAGCGAAAACAACAACAGTTGCAGGTGGTTGTGGACCCCAAGAACATTAAGACGAAGAGCGCTAGAGAGCTGATGAATAAAGCATCGAGTCCATCCACCAATGAACCCATTGATGCCTCTCCTAATAGCGGTGAAACATCAGACACATCCGTGTGCTCTGAAAAATCAAAGCAATCGTTACCATCAATGACTGCTTGCAATACTCAATCCACCGAAATAGAACTTGCATTGACCAATCAAGAGTGGATATAACGCTGTCACAATAGGGTGACAAACCTATACCGGCCACATCCAAGGAGAACCATGACGCAATAACGAAGCCTCAGGAGAAATATGGAAACCCCAAGAGCATAAGAAATCCTAGCATTGGCCAAACTTGCGCGTCTAGGCCTAAGCCCCCAGCTACGCTAAAGCCCAAGCAAACTCCTAGAACCTTGCATGAGATAGCAACCAAGCAAGCCCTCATTGAACATAGAAGTGTCACAGAGTGCTTAACTGAGTTGGATGCTAAGCTCAAAGTGTTCGCACGTGTCTATGTCCTGGCAGACATGCGCGCATTCCCTAAAGAGCAATTCAAAGAATACTTGCCATTCCCCTTATCATGGGAAGAGCAAGAACATCTTGACGAGCACTATAACAGGCTCCTGTATGAACGCATGTGACTCATCTCTAGCGAGGAAGCCGACGAACTGCACTTAACTGTCACATTCAATGATCCGCTCTGCCAACCAAATCTCTTAGAGATAGAGCAACTAAAGTGACTATCAGAGGGCTGAAGTCAATTTGAACAGCGTTGGTGTGAAAATCGCGTTGCAATGGCTGAACTAGGAGCCAAGATCATGACAGTCTCAGAGGAGCGATTGGCCAAATGGCGGTCTCAAAGAGACCCAACCTATGTGGCACCAACTTCCCTTCGAGTGATGACTGCCATTCAGGGTACGGACTTAATTGAACCTAGCCAAGAAAACTCTCCATTTGATAAGGTTCTCACTGAGGAGAAGTTACATGTTGCCAGTAGACTCGGACAAGGTTCCATGCTACTCGATGTTGCAAAATATCTATCAGTATTGAGTAAGCTGCCACGAGTACTGGATGCGTGTGCCACACTCCAGTACAATCCAGAGTTCTACAATTGGCTTTTATCCTCGTGAAGTGACATGGATTCATGGATATGTATGTAAATAAACAATGACTTTTGTGACCCTGTATAGATACTATCAACACACACAAGCAATATTAGGCAAGCGCAGGGAGAAGAGTTGGGGCCAACAGGCTAAGCTCGTCAGGTCCTCCTCTCACCACATATTTAGAAGTTGTGTGACCATTTCCACCTCCGGACCGAGGGCATGCACCCCTCATTACCACCATAGGAAGCCCTGACCAACATCTCTGATGGTGTAGACAGAGTGCAATCCCTTTCTATGCACCTTTTTCCCTTTCTGGTCTATCCTTCCGAGGATGAGCCCTGCCCCAATCCATGACTACCAGTCTGCGTAACTTAACATGAGCCAAGATCTGCTAGTGGCTGGAGGCTAAATGAACATCATCATGGGGGCCATCCCTCTACAATAAGCATTGCATGCCTCGCCCCTCCCCTTCTCATTATATACGCTTGATAACCCACATTATAATCCCTTATATGCGAATGGTTTTATCTTGTATCAAGGCCTAATCCTTGGTTTGCATCTTGCAAGTCCCCATACAAGGAAGACATGGAGCACCTAGGGCAGCTGCCTTGCAAAGATGCTCTCCATTGTTGACGGGAACATGTAGCATACACCCCTTCGCCAGCGCACTATGTGCCTACCCTCAAAAGGTGTGCAAAGAAACGAGGTCCCAAGCGACACCGCCCCAAGCGTAGGCCAAAGAATCCCCAAGTTAGGGGAGTAGAAGCTCAAAGAAGCACACAAGGTGTGGCAACACCGGTTGTGCATGCCCCCAACAGGCGCTCGGACACTAGTGCTCAAAGGCTGAAAGAGCAGCTCGAGACAAGGAAGAATTCGATGCATTGTTCAAAAGCATCTTGGAAACGGTCGCGGCTAGAGACTACACCATTCAGGTCCCGGCCGACATCTTCCCTGCCCAACCTCACAGGAGCCCCTCACCAGCAGAGCCTCAGTCGCCTAACCACCCGGACTCACCCCGCCTTGTGCAAATCGAGTAGCCCGTATGATATACAAGCAGCTTAACAAGCCATCCTGCCATAACTTTTTGTCTTTTGATGATTTAAGGGGCAGGCTCCCCACTTGTACACACTTCCTTTACCTATCGTTAATATATGCCACGTCTTTGACAAGCACTGGAATAGGCATTGCAATCAGCATCATAGCATTTTGAAGAGTTATATCTTGACATGATTGCATTTGTTCGTTGTACTTGACGCATGCAACTTGCATATACTCTCATGAAGTGACAAGTGGATGCAGGATGACACAGGTCTTCGTGCAAACGTGTTCAATGCCCAAGTCACCGCAAGACCACCAAACTCATAAAGAACCTCAACAAAGCCACGCTGCCGAACGTAAAAAATCACCCTTGTGAGTGCCCACATCACACGAACCAAACCATAGTCATGGGCTAGGCTCTCTTCTTGGGTCAAGCTCTACAGTGAGCTCACGACAGTTGTTACCTCAATCGTACCAACATCGCAACAATGGCTTCTCTAACAATGAGGCTAGGGCACAATCATCACTGTCATATTCATTTCATGAGCTTTCAAAGCTTGACATTTCCCAACCCATTGAAAGGCTGATAGCCTCAACATATCGCAATCGTTGTACTCTGGCAAGTCAAAAAAAAAAAACAAAACAAAACAAAAGAATGAAAAGATAAGAAGCACCCACAATCACAGCACCGCACCTAGGGGTCCTCAAATTAGGTGCGTCCAGTGACCTTGGTCGGCTGGCTCCGTCCCTAGTCCCCTAGCCCCCTAACATCACCCACAATAGTTCAGGGCACATCAAGGGCAGGACATACCTAGGGAGCTTGTCTTGCCTATGGTTAGACCTGTCACCCTGACCCATTCACACAATTCCTTCTTGCACTCTGCCTTAATACCATTGCAATCAATTGTGGTAAGCACTGCACGAATGGCCATGAAAAGTACACTGTCCTCATTGCACATGCCCAATGTCTACCAGCTATACCGATAGTGCAGTATCCCTGTGTTCTATTATGTTACGTCTTGCAATCACAATTCACGTGTAGTTCTTCCCACCGTGGACGACTTTGCTTCATCCACACGTCGTTATGAGAAACCAGCCCGCGGTCTTCTACCTACGTACTATCTAAGTATGCACGAGCACTTACATAAATATCTGCACAGAAGTATATACACAGTTTGGGTCCTCAAGTGCAGGACAATACTCTCAGCTTGTTTAGAGTTTGACCTGTCTCCCAAACTAATTAAACTATGTCTTGTGCACGATAGAGAAGACTAGGACTACCCCTAGGGAGAGACCATCTATGAGAGGTTTTCAATTGCAGGTATTGAAGACTCCAATGAAGGTGTCGTTCGCTCTTCATCAACACTCAACTCTGCATTCCTATCCTTTATCATCCTACAAGCCCGCCAAGAATCGTCATGTGCAGAATCCCCAACAAACCGCCACTTGTACTCCATCAGTGCAATCCCTGCAAAGCACAGCCCTACCACCAACTCCAATAGCCCTACCACCAGCCACCTCAACCACCAACGTGCCCCCAACGACCTTCCTCCCCACCACTACCAACACTCCTCCATGGCAACCACAGATGTCCTTGCCACCCACGTCTTCGGTGCACGCTAACGCCTGCTACCTACGACGGTGAGTGCCATAGGACTGGCACTCGTCTAGGAGGGGGTAATGTTAACCCTCAAACGAACGAAGGTGGAAAATCCGGAAAAGCTAAAGCAGAAGACAAAGAAAAAGGCCAAGGCAAAGAGAAACGGAAGACAAAGACGCACAAGGAGAAGAGTCCTAAATAAGGGAGAAAGGTGCACAAGGAAAAGCGCAAGTCAAAACTTTTGTAAAAGAGCGCAAGCGCATCATGGTTTAATTCAAGGAGCGCTGGGCTCTCACCCATGCAATTTGTAAATGTAGACGAGCGGTGGAAAGGAAGCTAGGAAGATAGAAGGACAATGGGAAAAAGAGCCTAGGCCATGTAAAAAAGGGGAAAAGGGGATGACTGTCCAAAAGGGATTTAGGGTTTTGTATATAAAGTTGAAAAGTGAATGAGAAGCTCATTCTTGTGTTTGGCCAAAAGTATCTCTTCTCTTCTTCTTCTTCTTCTTCTTCTTGCTTGCTTGAGCTTGTGCTTGAGAGAGGGAGTGTGAGAGTGTGAGGGAGTGAGTGTGTGAGGGTGAGGGACCGTGGGGTAAAGAAGCTCTCCATCTTCTCCTCTCTTCTTCTCTTCTCTTCTCTTCTCTTCTCTCATCTTGCTCATGGTGATGGAGCTTGGAGCTTGGAGCTTGGATCGGGAGGATCGAGCTTGCTTGAGCTTGCACTTGGATCGTGGAGCTACCGGAGTGTGCATGAGAGGAGGCAACTCGATCGGCACGAAGGTAAGCTCACTACACTCATAGGATCGACGGCGCATCGGTTAGGTGAGAGATAGCCATTAAAGCTTGCTTGAAACGATTGAAGCAATAAGTGGTCCGTGGGTCTTGGCGGTTGAGCTTGAGCTCCCACAACACAGGACCACTTCTGATCGCCCTAGGAACTTGACACCGCAATCCACCAAGAGTAGCCAGCCCACTGGACTAGCCGCTACTACTTCCAATCAGGGATCATAGCAGTCACAACCCCTGGCCATGACACCGCCCCTTGTAGAACATGTCCTTAGCAATTCACCTGTGGAGGAGGTGCCACAACCAGCATCCTTGACAACTCTAGCACTCCCAAAGTGCGTAAAGCCTAAGCTGGAGGAGTTAAACAGAAGGGAATTGACTGAAGAGCTAAACTCTCCAAAAAGAGAGGTAGTTGTACCCTCACAACCTAGCAAGGCTATTCAGCAGGCCATGGCTATGCCCCATGAGGACACACTAGAGAAAGAGAATGCTGAGGCCCAATCAAGCACATCAACGACTGACCTAGTTCAAGGTCCCGAGTCTTCAAGGGATACACCTCGATTGCCTAAGAAAAAGAAGAGAAAAGAAAGAAAACAACAACGGTAGTTGCAAGTGCCTGTAGACCCCAAGAAAATTGAAACCAAGAGTGCCGAAGAGCTAAGGAATAAAGCATCGAGACCATCCACCAATGAACCCATTCATGTCTCTCCTAATAGCGGTGAAACCTTAGACACATCCATGTGCTCTAAAAAATCAAAGCAACCGTTACCATCAATGGTTTCTTTCAACACTCAATCCACTGTGATAATAGAACTCGCATTGACCAATCAAGAGTGGATACAACGCGGTCACAATAGGGTGACAAATTTATACCGGTCACATTCGAGGAGAACCATGACAAAATAGCAGCAAAACCTCAGGAAAAATGCACAAACCCTAAGAGCGTAAGTGATCCTAGTTTTGACCAATCTTGCTCATCTAGGCATGAGCCCCTAGCTATGCTAAAGCCTAGGCAAACTCCTAGAACCTTGCATGAGATAGCAACCGAGCAAGCCCTTGTTGAACATAGAAGTGTCGCAGAATGCTTAATTGAGTTGGATGCTAAGCTCAAGGTGTTCGCACATGTCTACGTCCTTGCGGACATGGGTGCATTCCCTAAGGAGCAGCTTGGAGAATACTTGTCGTTTTCCCTATCCTGGGAAGAGCAAGAACATCTTAACAAGCACTATGACAGGCTCCTGTATGAATGCATGCGACTCATCTCTGATGAGGAAGCCGACGAACTATGCTTAATTGTAATATTCAATGATGTGCTCTACCAACCAAATCTCTTAGAGATAGAGCAACTAAAGCGACAATCGGAGGGTCAATGTCAATTTGAGAAGCATTGGTTGAAAACCGTGTTGCAATGGCCGAACTAGGAGCCCAAATCATGACAGTCTCAGAAGAGCGATTCGCCAAATGGCGGTCTCAAAGAGACCTAACCTATGTGGCGCCAACTTCCTTTCGAGTGCTAACTGCCATTCGTGGTATGGACTTAGCTGAAACTAGCCAAGAGAACTCTCTGTTTGATAAGGTTCTCACTGAGGAGGAGTTACATGTTGCCAGTAGACTCGGATAAGGTTCCATGCTACTCGATGTTGCAAAATATCTATCGGTATTGAGTAAGCTGCCACGAGTACTAGATGCGTGTGCCACACTTCACAGAGTTCTACAATTGGCTTTTATCCTCGTGAAGTGACATGGATTCGTAAATATGTATATAAATAAACAATGATTTTTGTGTGACCTTGTATAGACAATATCAACACACACAAGCAATGATAGTCAAGCGCAGGGAGAAGAGTTGGGTTTGACAGGCTAAGCTCCTCAGGTCCTCCTCTCATCACATATTTAGAAGTCATGTGACCATTCCCACCTCCAAGTGAAGGGCATGCAACCCTCATTACCACCATAGGAAGCCTTGACCAACAACTCTAATGGTGTAGATGGGGTACCGTCCCTTTCTATACACATTTTTCCCTTTCCGGTCTATCCTTCTGAGGATGAGCCCTACCCCACTCCATGACAACCAGTCCACACAACTTAGCATAAGCCAAGATCTGCTAATGGCTGGAGGCAAAACGAACATCATTATGGGGGCCATCCCTCTACAACAAACACTGTATTCCTCACCTCTCCCCTCCTCATCATATGCGCTTGATAACCCACTGTATAATCCCTTCCATGCAAATAGTTTTATCATGCCTCAAGGCCTAATTCTTGGTTCGCATTTTGCAGGTCCCCCTACGGTAGCCGACATGGAGTACCCAGTGTAGTTGGCTTACAAGGACGCTATCCGCTGTCGAAGGGAGCATGTAGCAAAAGCACCTCTGTCGGAACACTACGTACCTACCCTTAAAAGGTATGCAAAGAAACGAGGCCCCAAGCGACACCGGCCTGGACGTAGGCCAAAAGATCCCTAGGCTAGGGGAATAGAAGCTAAAGGGAGCACACGGGGCGTGGCAACACCGGTTGTGCAAGCCCCCACCAGACGCTCGAGCACCAAGTGCTCGAAAGAGGAGAGGGCAGCTTGAGACAAGCAAGAATTTGATGCATTGTTCAAAAGCATTCTAGAAACAGTTGCGGCTAGGGACTACACCATCCAGGTCCCAACTGACATTTCCCCCGCCCAACCTCACAGGAGCCCCTCACCAACACAACCTCAATCACCCGACCACCCAAACTCGCCCTGCCTCGTACAAATAGAGTAGCCCCATGTTATATAAAAGGCTTATCAAATGCTACTTGGTCATGACTTTTTGTCTTTAAATGGTTAAGTGTTGACATGTTCCCCAATTGTACAAACTTTTCATATCTGTGTTTAATATATTTCACATCTTTAGCAAAAGAAAAAGCTAATCAAGCGCAGGTGATAAGTATCTAAGTCAACACCATGGAATTCAAATAAGTGATGTCTCCTTGCATTGCACTGGTTTATTATAGTTGTGGCATATACCATGCATGTACTCTCATGAAGTGACAAGTTTGTGCAGGATGATAGACCATCGACCCCACAAAGAGCCGCGACAAAGCCATGCTGCCGAAAGCGAAAATCACCCTTGCCGACCACCCACATCGCATGGCCCAAAGCATAGTCATGGGCTACGCTCTCTTTCTGGGTCAAGCTCTATAGTTGGCTCACGGCAGTTGTTACCTCAATTGTAACGACATCGCGTGTCGCAAAGAAGTTTGCAATATCTCAAGTGTATCTCCCCATCTCAACAATTGCTTCTCTAACAACGAGGCTAGGGCACAATCATCACTATAATATCCATTTCCTGAGCCTTCAAAGCTTGACATTTCCCAACCCATTGAAAGGTTGATAGCCTCAATATATTGCAATGGTTGTACTCAAGCAAGTCCAAAAAAAAAAAAAGGGAGAAAAGAGAAGAGAAAGAAAGAAAGAAAAAAAAAGCACAAGAAAGAGAAACAAAAAAGAAAATAGAAAAGGAAAAAAGAAAAGAAAAGAACGAAAAGATAAGAAGCACCCACGATCACAGCACCGCACCTAGGGGTCCTCAAATTAGGTACGTCCAGTGACCTTGGTCGACTGGCTCCGTCCCTAGTCCCCTATCCCTTTAGCATCACCCACAATTGTTCGGGGCACATCAAGGGCAGGACATACCTAGGGAGCTTGTCTCGCCTATGGTTAGACCTGTCACCCTGACCCATTCGCACGATTCCCTCTTGCACTCTGCCTTAATCCCATTGTAATCAATTGTGGTAAGCACCACACGATTGGCCATGAAAAGTACACCGTTCTCGTCAAGCAAGTCCAATAGCTCCCAGCTACCGAAAGTGCGGTGTCCCTGTGTTCAATTATGCTACTCGTGCAGTCACAATGCAAAGGATGTCTCATACACCTTCACATGTACTTCTTCTCAACATGGACAACTTTGCTTCATCCACACATTGTTATGAGAAACCAGCCCGTGGTCTTCTAACTACGTAATATCTAAGTATGCCCGAGTACTCACATAATATCTAAGTATGCATGAGTACTCACATAATATCTGTACCAAAATATATACACGGTTTGGGTCCTTAAGTGCAGGACAATAATCTCAGCTTGCTTAGACTTCGACATGTCTCCCAAACTAATTGAACTATATTTTGTGCACAATAGAGAAGACTAGCACTACCCCTAGGGAGAGACCACCTATGAGAGGTTTTCAATTGCAGGTATTAAAGACTCCAACAAAAGTGTCATTTGCTCTTCATCGACACCCAACTCTGAACTCTTATCCTTTATCATCCTGCAAGCCCGCCAAGAATCGTCATGTGCAGAATCCCCAACAAACCAACACTTGTGCTGGCCATCAGTGCAATCCCCAACAAACAAGCCCTACCACCAACTCCAACAACCCTACCACCAGCCACCTAGGCCACCAACGTGCCCCCAACGACCTTTCTCAACACCACCACCAACACTCCTCCATGGCAACCATCGATGTCTCTTTCACCCATGTCTTCAGTGCATGCCAAAGCCTACTATCTACGACGGTGAGTGCCATGGGACTGGCACTCATCTAGGAGGGGAGTAATGTTAACCAGTAGACGAAGAAGGTGGAAAATCTGGAAAAGCTAAAGTAGAAGGCAAAGGCCAAGGCAAAGTGAAACGGAAGACAAAGGTGCACAAGGAAAAGCGCAAGTCAATACTTTTGTAAAAGAGCACAAGCGCATCATGATTTAATTTAACGAGCATCGGGCTCTCACCCGTGCAATTTGTAAAGGTAGATAGGCGGTAGGAAGGAAGCTAGGAAGATAGGAGGACAATGGGAAAAAGGGCCTAGGCCACGGTTGGCCATGTAAAAAAGGGGATAAGGGGATGACCACCCAAAAGGGATTTAGGATTTTGTATATAAAGTTGAAAAGTGAATGAGAAGCTCATTCTTCTGTGTGGCCAAAAGTGGGTCTCCTCTTCTTCTTCTTCTTCTTGCTTGCTTGAGCTTGTGCTTGAGAGAGCGAGTGTGAGAGTGTGAGGGAGTGAGTGTGTGAGGGTGAGGGACTGGGGAGGAGAAGCTCTCCATCTTCTCCTCTCTTCTTCTCTTCTCTTCTCTTCTCTTGTTTTGCTTGTGGTGATGGAGCTTGGAGCGTGGAGCTTGAGAATGGAGCTTGTTTGAAGCTTGCACTTGAATCGTGGAGCTACCGGAGTGCGCGGGAAAGGAGGTAACTCGATCGGCATGGAGGTAAGCTCACTACACCCGTAGATATGGATGGCGCGTTAACTATGTGAGAGGTAGCCATTAGTGCTCGGCTTGGAACGCTTGAAACAATAAGCGTCTATGGGTCTTGGCAGTTGAGCGAAAGCTCCCACACAGTGTATCCACCTCACCATAGGCAATGCCCGTATTGATACAACCTTCGGCAAGGGCTACACAATTTCGTTAAAGTCCGCAAGGCCACCTATAGAAATACTCATAGCCAAATCTACCAAGGGGGGTAGGGCTTAGCCACCACCATCCACCAAGCCTCATGGGCCGCCGCTCACAGCGGCAAAAGCTAAGGCCCAACAACCCGAGTTTCAATGGAGGCCTAAACAACCGCGACCACTGCCTAGGAGTAGATGCCCACGTCTTCGTAGCTCAAGAGACTCTAAGCCCAGGAGGCCGAGATGCAGTTACAGAGCTCAAAGCATGGTCAAGCCAAGATGGGTTCCTACAGACCTCTTGCACATGCAAGGATACTATGAGAGGAATGCCTGGCTGTGGATCCCAAAGGCCAGAGCGGCCCACAGCATCACTCAAATACCACCCTCTTGTTTAATCAACCCAAGCCCCATGAAAACTTGGAACCAGAAGCCGTAGTGTTTCCCGAGCCTGCCTACTACCAACTCATCCACGCATGAGCTCCGAGGAGTTGAGCAAGACTATCGGCCCATACCCCAAACAACGTTACCCCCTTCAACCCCTACTAATGATGATAAGACTTGCCAAGTCCAATCCGAGTGTAGCATCCCATCCTAGTAGCCATGCTCCGACGCTTATCCATGGGACTCAACCACTATGTCATGGGCAACTACCACCATCTGTCGTCGTCGCGCTTACTAGCCCCATCAAACCCCAGCCACCTACGGGCCTTAAACCATCTTACGAGCGAAAATCATTCTTAACTCTGGCCATAGACCTAGCCAAAGACACGGGGGATGATGTTATTGCTTATCTTAGATGCTTGGATGCTATGTTCATATCACTAGCTCTAAGTTATGACCGCTTGGACTTGGGCCTACTACAAGAATCCTTAGCAATGGAAGTTCGCACGATGCCTTATTCCTGGGAAACATTCGAATTCGTCTTTGTTAAAACACCCCACTCAGCTGTCGAGTTGCTACGCACTGAGATATCAAGAGACCAAGCCATCAAACATCGCCTCATTACGTCTTACGATAAGCATGTGACTTCCTCCATCATTGACAAAGAAGTCGAGGAGTTGAAAGTGTTAGTTGATACCAACTCCCCATTTTTACGAAACTTGTACACTCTGTGACTGCAGTGGGAACTCGAAGGATGCCAAATCATGACCAACGCTGAGTAGCGCCGCGCAATCAAGACATCGGAGTACGACCCAACCTACGTCGCACCCACCTCATATAGAGTGTTAACCGCTCTTCGTGGCCGACCCATGGAAGACCACGTGAAGGAGCACCCATATCTTGATCGCCTATTGATCGAGGAGGAGCTCCACATCGCTAGCTACGTCGATTTCGGCGATTTCCTAACCAATTTCCTCACTTACATCACACATGTAAGTGCATAACCCTTCACTCTAGACCCCAAGGCTCAGTTGCAATACAACCCAAAATTCTATACTTGGCTCATGCGCAAGTAAGCCTTATACCCGATTGCTGAATACCTTGGATCTCCTAACCTTCGATCCTAGGAAGGATTCTTCTCAATCTGGAAGGGGAGAGGGTATGAGGGTAGCATGAAGGTGATCAGGGTGAAGGCGAATCAAATTAAAACCAATCAAGATCAAGTAAACGCAATAAACACCTAAGAAACGGGTGACATAGGAGGGATATCACAAACTAAGTCTGAAGAGAAGAATTTATATTGGAGTTTAATGATGTCCTTCAACAAACATAAAATCTTTTCTTTTCAACAAATTCTTGTATGTATAATAATTATAGCACTAATGGGAAGTATGGTTCATGACAGGAATGAGAGATGTCGCAACAAGACCGGGCCCACCGACTCCCCTTCACAGAAGAAGAGAGAGCGCAGTATGGCATCCACCTGGAAAATCGAGCTTATAATCAGCTAAAATTCCACAGCATTCACAACCCTGAGAAGATGGTGGCCAAGGAGCAGGTCGCAAGGAGGATAGTGGAACAGTGCCACCTCCACAAGTACCTAGAGAAGTTTGCACATGAACCTGACCACACGAAGTGTGTGGAGTTCTTGAGAACGTACAACCCCGACGTGCGGAATGGTAACGGTGGGAAGGGGGGACAACGCCCGACAAGTGCAGGTACCACTAACCCAGGCCTTGGTGGAGAAAGCACTCAGACTGGAACCTAGGGTGGAGAAAAAACGTAAAAGGGATGTGTATGCCCCGCTAAAGGTGAATAGGGAAGAAGTCTTGACAAACGATGGCATCAGCTTGCAAGACATCCTCAATGCTGAGATTAGCCTAAATGCAAAGTTGGTGTATGCCCTTTTCTCCATTCAACGCTACAATTCCCTTATGCACCAGATCAGTGTTCCTATGCTGGAGAATGTGGCAGCCCGCACCCTGGATGAGGTGGATTGGAATGGCTATGTGCACAAAACAATAAACCAAGCGGCCAAAGCACTAGCCTTGGGCAACAAACAGGCAGGTGGAGAATCCCCTTCATCTAAGAATATGGAGAGGAAGAAACCCTCCTCGAAAGCCCCCTTCATCGACTATGGAAGCATACTAACGGCCATCATCCAAGAGGTTGTGAAAGAGGCCAACAGGGAAGCAAAGGAGCAGATGAGACCCCAAACAGGTCACTGACCCATCAAAAAAAGGAGCAATCGAGCGACCGAACAAAAACTGAAACAGAGAAGGAGGAGCGGGAGAAACATGAGCGAATGGGTAGAGAGTTGGAAGATCAGCAGCGGAGGCTCATAGCCTTGGTGCAAAGACAGGGAGAAGGCATGGAAGAGATGAAGAAAAGGGCTAAAGTATGGGCAGGCCAGAATGATCACAGGGTGAAGACCTTGGTGCATCGCCTAGCTCTGGCGGAGAAAGAGAAAATCCTAGTAGAAGGCAGAGTAGAGGCAACCCAAGTGGCCTTCCACACTCAGCAACAAATCTTCCTGAACACTTGATGGATGCCATGCATGAGGAAAAAGGGGAAGCCGTGGAGGCAGTGAAAAAGAAACTAAGCATAGTGCGCAGAGCCCTATGCGCAGGGCTATACACGCCCTCCCAACCCATGGCAAAGGGGCTAAGCCCAGGGGAACACAATAGGTATTTGCTATCGGCCAGCCTAAACCCCCAGGAAATTGATGATGCCAGTAGGCATATGCCACCGTGGATTCCGTGAGGTTTTGCGGTGGATTCCGTAAAATTTTATTACCGGGGCTCATACACAAAGTGGATTCTTTGTGCGAGAAGTAATAGGGACGCCTATCCTTTTCAGGCGTTTTGTTAATTTTATGTATACATGGGTGATTCCATAGCAGGTGATTCTGCAAAATAAATATTTAAATTAATAAACGTTTATGAGTTTAGAGTGCGCACTCGTGATAAAATAATGTTAGGATTGATTTCTAACCAATTTATTTATGTAGCTGAAGACTGCTAGGTATTCACTTTTGTCGGTTTAATTGTATTATTTTTCTAACAATTGTGAATGCTTCAGTTGATGTGTAGAGCAAGCAGCGGTGGCAGTGGAAAGCATTGGAGGATAGCGTGTATTCAAGTTATCGTCAATATTTTGATGGGCGCGTATCTTAGACATGGCACCTATATTTTGTCGCGCTTATTTATCAAAGCGCTTGATATTTATTTATTATTTTTATATGCGCATGGGCGCACGATTTAAATACTTGTATTGGACATTGTATTTGGGTACTGCCTGACTTATTGGGCACCCATTAGCTTTAATTCTTTATTGGCACAAAAGCAAACTCAAAAGCTAAAGCGTGCTATTTTGTAATTTGGGCTATTATTTGAGCTTGAAGATGAATAATATATGAAATACATGCTTTGTGGAGCGCTCACACAAGGCATGGGGGAGATTGCACCCAATTGGTCTCGTGTTCATGTCGTGCAAGCTTTTTTCATTGATTTATGTGCAAAAAGTAGAGTTCTTTTGTTCTTGGGAACCTTCTGACACTCACTACGTGTGCATACGGCGACTGATCTGTGCTCCAGTGGTATCAGAGCAAAGCTGAGATCGAGAGCTTCCAATCGCTTACCATCTTGCGTGAAGGTGGAGCTCCTGGAACGATCGAGCTCTACAATCAGTTTCGTCGTGAAGGGTTGATACCAGCGTGTTCCTGGCAGTCAAGAACCCCCTTCTACATCCTCTGAACGTGAAGGACCAACCTCTGTAGGCGAAGGACCGGTGGTAAAGCTTCCATATCAAGTCGTTTTGTTATAGAGAAGAAAGAAGAGAAGTTTTAAAAAAAATTAAAGTATTAAAGCTTAAGGCCTTCAATTTGACGATTTGATGCCGCAGTATGTTGTCGCCTAAATCGACGGCGGAAAAAACAGCCCCCCTCCTAAAAAACGAAATCGGCGACAGACATGCTTCATTAAGCTTAGTCACTTAAGCTTTAAGCCATAAGTTCTCTAAGTTTTGCAAGTCCCCAAAGTCACTTAAGTCGTCTCCAACAACTCTTATAGCAGCCGTTCACACTGTGTGTAAGCTGAATTGATTTTGAAGCTTCGAGAAGACCCTATTCACACCTGCAGATTTGCTGAACCAGTTTCAGCAAGAACAGAAGTTCATACACAGTTTCTACGCAACATTACTCTCTTGGACGATGGTAGTGACAACGAATTCTACATACGTAAAGGACAAAGACTACAAAAGCCAAACAAAATATACAAGCCTTGTATACCCGCCTTTGAGCTACGCTCATCCCGCTAATAAGATTTTGAGAGTGTGAGGTCTTTTAGATTTTACAGGATGACTGAACAAAACATGGACGATTTTATGGATAAAGGTGATTTACCCGAACCAACGATGGAGCAAAAGTTGGATTTGATTATGATGCAGCTTGAAGAAGAACGAAGAGCCCGACAAGCTTTGCAAGTTCAATTGGCCAATCTACAACAATCTGCCACCGACCAAGATGGACCGCAACCCGAAGATCTTATACGACGTACCATCGATGCAACACTTGAAGCCCAATCCATCCGCAAAGAAACAAAGATAAGTAAAAGAAACTTCAAATTTCATACTTTCAATGGATCGCTCGATGGAAAGACTGTACTTGCTTTTATTAGTCAATTTGATGATTACTTCCATGAAGAAACATATGCTGAGAAAGACAAATTTAAATGTGTCACTAACCATTTAGTTGATCAAGCATCTTTATGGTGGACTGTGGTCCGCAAGAGCGCTAATTGTCCCACTACCTGGGAGACTTTCCAAAAGAAATTTTTGCAGAATTTCCTTCCTCCTCAGTTCCATAAAAAAGCCATCAAGCAATGGGATCTTCTACAGCAAAGAGATCACGAACCTATTTCCCAATACACTGAACGTTTTTGGAATGCTCTACTGCAACTACGTATGCTCGAAGATGTACCTGAAGCGACTCACAAACACAAGTTTATGTCTGGCCTACTTGGACATTTCTATGCTGAAGTCAATATGTTCAACCCAACAACCCTTGAAGATGCAATTTTCTTGGCTCATGACACTGAAGACAAGATTCGCGGAAGAGACAAGCGACCACAACAATTTCCAACTAATGGTAACTATGGTTCCAAACAATTCAATTCAAATTTTCGAAGATTCAATCAAAGTCGTTTTCTTCCATCTTCATTCCGTAAATCTTGGACACGACCACCTGCTTTGCCATCAAACACCAATCCAAACCCTAAGCCATCCTCACAGTCAAATTCCAACATCCCTAAACTTCCTACCATTACCAATAATGTATCTAAAGCCAAACCCATAGTTTGTTACAAATGCCATCAACCTAGACATCTAGCAGCCAATTGTCAAACCAAAAAGCCATCTGTCCATATCAATTATCTTGGCGCAATAGAAGAAGAAGAACGTGAGGAAATGCCGGACTTTACGGAAGATGATGATGACATTGGTACTACTTCGGATACTTTGCCAGGTATGCCAACTCCCCATTCTTTGTTAACAATGAAATGTTTTGCGCATGGTAAAGGAAATACTATTTTACATTATGATGGGAGCACACATGACTTTATTTCTGCAAAGTTAGTCAAAGAATTGAATTTACAAACTGTTTTTACACATTATCGCATCAAAGCTGCATTCCTAGGAACAAGATATAATGGAACACAAGAGGTGCATAATTTAGAAATTAAAATTGGTGAATATACTGAACGAAGAAATTTCCTAGTTGTACCTTTGCAGTCTAGTGACATTATTTTAGGAATGCCTTGGCGTCATCAGTATAATCCTGACATAGATTTTTCTACGCATTCAATTAAAATTTATTTTCAAGGAAAACAAATCACATTGCATGGTATGCACATTTCCAATAACTTTCCACTGCTTACTCATACTCAAGCTAAACGTGCATTACATAAAAGTAGCAAATCTTATTTAGTATGGGTGAATGAAATTCAAGCCAAAGAAAAACAAATGCATCCTAGGCATACACAATTTCTTGCCCAATTTCAAGATTGTTTTGCTTGCTGATTTACCACCTGGACTACCATCTTCACGTTCTGAAGACCATAAAATAGATTTAATTCCTGGAACACAACCACCATGTAAAGCACCATATAGACATAACCAAATTGAACAGAAAGAAATTCAAAATCAAATAGAGGAATTACTTAACACATAATTAATTAGACCTAGTAGTTCTCCATTTGGTGCACCTGTGTTATTAGTGAAGAAGAAAAACAATACTTATCGCATGTGCATTGATTATCGTGCCCTAAACAAAATTACTGTTAAGAATAGATA
Organism: Lygodium microphyllum; assembly: GCF_053477565.2. Taxonomy (NCBI): domain Eukaryota; kingdom Viridiplantae; phylum Streptophyta; class Polypodiopsida; order Schizaeales; family Lygodiaceae; genus Lygodium; species Lygodium microphyllum. Next base: position 42,499,588 of record NC_141138.1, read on the forward strand.
TCCGATTCCTAGGGTAGATGATCTTATGGATAAGCTACAAGGATCTGCCATATTCAGTAAGATAGATCTTAAATCTGGCTATCAAGTAAGATTGGATAAATCTGATATATTCAACTGCATTTAGAACACAATTTGGACACTATGAATTTCTAGTTATGCCTTTTGGTTTAACTAATACACCAGCCACATTTAGTCATATGATGAATCGCATATTTTTGAAACATCAGCATTGTGTCATAGTATTCTTTGATGATATATTAGTATTTAGTAAAAATGAGAATGAGCATTATGAACTTTTGTCTTTAGTTTTTAAGTTGTTAAAAGACAATCAATTATATGCTAATCCAGAAAACAGTGAATTCTTTCAAACAGAAATTGAATATCTAGGGAATATTATTTCATCAGAAGGTATTAAAGTCGACCCTAAAAAGATAGAAGCAATTTTAAATTAGCCCATACCCAAAAATGCGCATGAGTTACGTTCTTTTCTAGGTCTTGCTAGTTTCTACAGAAAGTTTGTGAGGAATTTTTCATTACTTGCATTACCTTTGACTAAACTTTTAAAGAAGGGTATTGTGTATAACTGGTCTGACAATCAACAAAAATCTTTTGATTTATTGAAACATGCTTTAACTCATGCTCCTGTATTACAACTACCTGACTTCAATAGACCATTCTTCTTAGTAGTTACTAACACTAGTGGATCTGGAATAGGAGCTGTCCTTATGCAATATAATCATCCCATAGCCTACTCTAGCTATAAACTCAAACCATCTGAACTTAAATATTCTACCTATGATAAAGAATTGCTAGCTGTAGTACAATCCTTACGTCAATGGAAACATTATTTAATGGGATCTGAATTTATGATCAAAACTGACCAACAAAGCATTAGACATCTTCTTAGTCAACCACAAATATCTAACCGACACATTAAATGGGCCGCTTTCATTCAAAGTTTTCATCCCCTTATACAATATCAACCAGGAAAAGAGAATGTTGTAGTTGATGCTTTGAGTAGAAGACCGACAATTCATAATATTTATGTGATATCATTTGATTCCCTTATCCCTATGAAATATACTTATCATCAGGATCTTACTTTTCAAGCTGATTGGAATAAACTAGTTGCAAATAATTGGATTCCTATTGATTCACTGTCTTACAATAATGGATTCATGTTTTATGAAAAAAGATTATGTGTAATTGTTCCATTTCGATCATTTGTTTTGCATGAAATTCATTGTCCTCCATATCAAGGTCATAGAGGAATTATATCTACTTTGCGTACATTGACTGAATATTTTTATTGGCCACATGTGGACACTGATGTATCTAACTTTGTATCTGAATGCTTAGTTTGTCAACGAGTTAAAAGACACCATGGTAAACAATATGGTTTACTAATGCCATTATCTATTCCATTACGACCATGGGAATAGATTTCAATGGATTTTATCGCTGGTTTACCTAACACTAAAGCTAACCATGATATGATTTGGGACTGTTGTAGACAGGTTTAGCAAACAAGCATATTTTATTCCATGTAAGAAAATTTTAACTACATCTCAAGCTGCTCAAATGTTTTTGAAAACTGTTTTCACTAACCATGGTTTACCAAAAGTTATTATTTCTGATCGTGATTCTAGATTTTGTAATAATTTTTGGATTACTTTGTTTGCTAACTTAGGAACAAAGATTGATTTTTCATATGCATTTCATCTTGAAACAAACGGTCAAACAGAAGCTACTAACAGTACTATTTTAGATCTTTTGCATGCTCACACCATTTCAAAACCACACACATGGGATACACATCTACATTTACTTCAGTTTGCATATAATAATATACCACATACAGCTACAAAAAAAGCACCATTTGAAGTTATTTATGGATATCGATTGCCTACACATGTTGCATCATTATCAAACAAAATTCAGACTGCTGATGATATTGCTAACATGCATGCCACTATTTTTTATGAAGTTAAAGATATGATTTCCAAAGCCCAGCAATCATATACAAAACAAGCAAATAAGAAAAGACAGGCTATGAACTTTAAAGTTGATGATTATGTTTGGTTACGCATTGAAAAACGAAGATTACAAAGTGTAGATAAACACCCAGTAGTGAAATTAGCACCTAGATTTTATGGACCATTCAAGATCATACACAAAATCAATGACAATGCATTTAAACTAGAACTACCACAACATTGGAAAATCCACAACACCTTCCATATCAGTTTATTACGACCTTTTAGAGGCCAATTACCTGTACACCCTGTCTATGAAAACCCTCCTTTGTTAGATGATGAAACTGAAAACCTTGAGCCTGAAACTATTATAGATATTGACTTTATGACCACTAGAACTGGCCGTGGATATTCCAGATATTTGGTCAAGTTTAAAAACCATCCTGTTGAAGAGGCCCAATGGATGCACGCTAGAGACTTAAATGCTTTCCCCACTCTGTTAGCTCCACATTGAGCTAATAGCAATTGAGGACAATTGCTATCCCACCCCGGGGGTATGATGCCAGGAGGCATATGCCACGGTGGATTCCTTGAGGTTTTGCAGTGGATTCCGTAAAATTTTATTACCGGGGCTCATACACAAAGTGGATTCTCTGTGCGAGAAGTCGATGGGGACGCCTATCCTTTTTGGGCGTTTTGTTAATTTTATGTGTACATGGGTGATTCCATAGCGGGTGATTCCGCAAAATACATATTTAAATTAATAAACGTTTATGAGTTTAGAGTGCGCACTCGTGATAAATTAAGGTTAGGATTAATTTCTAACCTATTTATTTATGTAGCTAAAGACTGCTAGGTATTCACTTTTGTCGGTTTAATTGTATTATTAACAATTGTGAATGCTTCAGTTAATGTGTAGAGCAAGCAGCGGTGGCAGTGGCAAGCATTGGAGGATAGCATGTATTCAAGTTATCGTCAATATTTTGATGGCTGCGTATCTTAGGCATGGCGCCTATATTTGTTGCGCTTATTTATTAAAGCGCTTGATATTTATTTATTATTTTTGTATGTGCATGGATGCACGATTTAAATACTTGTATTGGACATTGTATTTGGGTACCGCCTGACTTATTGGGCACCCATTAGCTTTAATTCTTTATTGGCACAAAAGCAAACTCAAAAGCTAAAGCGTGCTATTTTGTAATTTGGGCTATTATTTAAGCTTGAAGATAATAATATATGAAATACATGCTTTGTGGAGTGCTCACACAAGGCATGGGGAGAGATTGCACCCAATTGGTCTCTTGTTCATGTCATGCAAGCTTTCATCATTGATTTCTGTGCAAAAAGTAGAGCTCTTTTGTTCTTGGGGACCTTCTGACGCTCACTACGTGTGCATACGGCGACCGATCTATGCACCAATTGATGCCTTAGGGTTCGTAGAAGGGATGCAACAGCAAGAGCGCCCAGGGAGTGAGATAGAACTGCACATTGACCTAGGGGGATTCGAAGAAGAGGTGGTTCCACAACCCCCTTCACCTCATCCTGAAGGGCAAAGGCAACCAATAGACACATCTATGGATAGGAAAACCACTCTGAGGGAGAAGAGAAGGAAACTAGTGGAAGAAGCCAAAGAAAGATTAAGAGCCAACCCTATGGCCCAACCCTCTGTACCCCTCCCGCCATGCCCAAATGACATGCCCCCTAGTTTTCATGCGGAGCTTATACTTTGGGAGAGATAGGAACAGGCAAAGCAACCCTTCACCTTCAGCTTCCTCACCCCCAATGCATTGCGGAGAGGTCTTCCCACCAAAATAGTGGATGAGGTGATCAACGTCAGAAGTCGCCTGAGCCAATAGTGGCTATAGGAAAGAGAAAAGAATCCCACCCTCTGGGGCACCGAGGATGCGGTGTACTGGTAGAATAAAGTTTTTGAAGTGCCTAGGTCCATGCCCGGATATGAGTGCCAACCACTGTGGCAAAGGCGCATCTGCGATGACAACGTCTTCGCATGGATGGCCTTCTATAACACTCTCCCTTCAGAGAGGAACGACCCTGCCTACATGGCATACCCTTGACGAATAGGAGTAGACTTCGATACAAATGCCCACAGCCATTACAACTTCCCTGTAATATACAACCCATGTACCACCACTTTAGCCCAAGCCCTCACCTTCACCTTCGACAGCTTAGATGCCACCATGACACGCTTTATAGCCGATTTCTCCTCCTGCCTAGATCCCGCCTTCATCACCACTTGTAATTATCTTAGGCTCTTAAAAATCCTACTTAGACAAGACCCCACCTGGCCGAATGCAGCCTTCCCCCGCTCTTTTTATATCCTAATGCAATCGACAGCTGCGCAATGACCCACCTCATGATACGGGCCAGCCTCCTCCCTTCTTTCTGCATCGTTGTTCTTGAAGACATGAGCGATAGTCGGTTCAATCGTTGTAGCCATCCTTTCCTCTCCATCACTTCCCTCCAGGTTTGTTTGAACCTTAAGAATTTCCTACAGGGTTAGAGATTTTTGAGCCACTCCATTAAATCTCCTTCACCATTTTAAAAAAAAACGCATCGGCACATCGGTCTCGGTACACTATTCATAATCCCTCCACCTAGGGGTTCTTAAGTTAGGTGCGTTTGGTGATGGCGGTCGACTGGCCCCGCTCCTAATCCCCTAGCTCTTTTTTGCCCCCACTTAACGCCTAGGACACACCAAGGGGGGCATGACACACCTAGGGAGTTAACACCCGCCTATGGTTAGACTTGTCACCCTATGCTCCACTCACCGCACCTCCTTACTGCACTCAAGTGTGGGACATCACCCAGGCCTACCTATGGTTAGACCCAACTCCCCATTCCACCATCACGCGCACAGGGCACCCCGCAATAAAAAAGACACTCCACTTAAGTAAGAGCACCACACTTTCTCCTCACAACCACTGCAAGATGTGCCAAACTATCAACTTCGGAGGCCCCATCACACACTTGACAATATTGCCCGCACTCCCACGGGAGCCCAACCCGCCTATGGTCCTACCATCGCTTGACCAACAACTTGCTAACCGCCTACCCTTCCCCAACAAACAGCTCAACATGCCATGGCACCCGTCTCGAAGGGGGGTAATGTTAACCTCAAATCGGAATGGTGGAAAAATAAAGGAAAAAGCGCAAAAAGAATAGAAAGAGAGAAAAGGCGTAGAGGCGGCCTCAAAAACTAAACTAAGGCAAAAAGAGCAATTGTAAAGGAAATGCACCTCAAAAATTCTAAAAACTCTTGTAAAAGAGTGCCAAGCTCCCTCTTGTGCCACTTGTAAAGGAATAGACGGGTATAAGCATGAAGCAAGAAGAGGGAATTAGGAAAAGGAACCTTGCCACAATGGCCGGTCATGTAACAAGGGATGGGCGCCCATGGGGGTTTTAGGGTTTGTATATATAAAGTTCAAAAAGTGAATGAAAGCTCATTCTTTTCTTGCTAGTGTGTGTGCTCTTGAGGGAGGGAGTGTGAGAGTGTGAGGGAGTGAGTGAGTGTGTGGAAGTGAGGGATCAAGAGGGTGAAGCTCTTCACCATCTCCTCTTCTCTTTTCCTCTCTCTTCCCTTCCCTTCTCTTACCTTGCACGTGGCTATGGAGAATGGAGCTTGGAGCTTGGAGATGGAGGAGGCTTGAGGATGCTTGAGCTAGCATCTAGGATCGTGGGGCTATCGACTTGTGTGAGGGAGGAGGCAACTCGTTTCGGCATCAAGGTAAGCTCACTACACCCCGAGAGGATCGATGACCTGTCAGCTAGGTGAGAGATAGCCATGAGAGCTCCTTGGAACGCTTGAAGTAATAAGCTGTCCGTGAGTCTTGGTGGTTGAGCGAAAGCTCCCACAGTGGAGGAATCTGCAAAATGTGAGCCAAGGTTAGGCTTTGAGGCAGGATAGAATTATTTACATGAAAGGGATTAAACAATGGATTATCAAGCACATATGACGAAGAGGGGTGAGGTGAGGTATGCAGTGTTTGTTGTAGAGGGATGGCCCTCGTGATGATATTCTTCCTGCTTCGACTGCGGGGCATATTCCACAGATCTTGGCTTATGCTAAGTTGCATGGCATGGTTGTGATGGAGTGGAGCAGGGCTCGTCCCCGGAAGGATAGACCGAAAAGGAAAAATGCATATAGAAGGGGACAGCGTGCCATCTACGCCCTCAAAGGTGTTGGTTAGGGCTTCCTATGGCAGTAATGAGGGTTGCATGCCCTCCACCTGGAGGTGGGAATGGTCACACGACTTCTAGATGTGTGGTGAGAGGAGAGGACATGAGGAGCTTAGCCTGTCAAACCCAACTCTTCTCCTTGCGCTTGACTATCATTGCTTATGTGTGTTGATATTATCTATATAGGGTCACAAAACTCATTGTTTATTTATGTACATATTTACGAATCCATGTCACTTCGTGAGGATAAAAACCAATTGTAGAACTTAGGATTATACTAGAGTGTGGCACACACATCCAGTACAAGAGTCGTATGCGTTCATGCAGGAGCTTGTCATAGTGCTCGTCAAGATGTTCTTGCTCTTCCCAGGATAGGGGAAATGGCAATAATTCCCCAAGCTGCTTCTTGGGGAATGCACCCATGTTTACAAGGACGTAGACACGTGCAAATACTTTGAGTTTAGCATCCAACTCAGTTAAGCATTCTGCAGCATTTCTATGTTCAATGAGGGCTTGCACGGTTGCTATCTCATGCAAGATTCTAGGAGTTTCCCTAGGCTTTAGCATAGTTGGGGGCTCATGCCTAGATGAGCAAGATTGGTCAATGCTAGGATTGCTTATATTCTCAGGGTTTTTGTGTTTTTCCTGAGGTTTTACTGTTATTATGTCATGGTTCTTCTCGGATGTGACTAGTATAGTCCTGTCACCTTGTTGTGACAGTGTTGTATCCACTCTTGATTGGTCAATGCGAGTTCTGTTGTCGGTGGATTGAGTGTTGCAAGCAATCATTGATGGTAACGGTTGCTCTGACTTATGAGAACACATGGATGCATCTAAGGTTTCACTGTTGTTAGGAGAGATGGCAATGGGTTCATTGGTGGATAGGCTTGATGTTTTATTCCTTGGCTCTTCAGTGCTCTTAGTCTCGATCTTATTAGCATCTACCACCACTTGCAACTACCGTTGTTTCCATTGTTTTGTCCTCTTTTTCTTGGGCAATTGCGGTGTCTCCTTTAAGGACTCGGGACCCTGAACTAGGTCAATCGTTGATGTGTTTGGTTGGGCCTCAGCATTCTCTTTCTCTGGTGTGTCCTCATGGGGCATAGTTGTGGCTTGTTGAACAGCCTTGCTAGGTTGTGAGGATGCAACTACTTCTCTTTTTGGAGAGTCTAGCTCTTCAGCCAATTCCCCTTTGCTTAGCTCCTCAAGCCTAGGCTTTAGGTGCTTTGGAAGTGCTGAAGTTGTCAAGGATGTTGGTTGCGACACCTCCTCCACGGGGGGGGGTTAGTGGTTTTTGAGGCCAAGGGGAGTGGGGACTAAGGTGGCTTAAGCACGGGGTGGGGGTTTAGTGGCTCCACGGGAAGGGGGGCTTAGAGGAGCCCCCCTTAGAAGCTTCAAGAAGCTTCTTGAAGCTTCTGTGGCTCGAAGACCACGTGGGGAGAGAGTATGGAGGCGGCAGATGTCGATGGCGGCAGCGGCAGCAGCTGACGGTTGGCGGCAAGGCGGCTCCTCCGCAACAGCGGTTCAGTGGTGGCGTTTTGGCATCAGGCGATAGCAGCATTTTCTTCGTCTTCTGTCCTTCCTCCCCTTCCTAGTAGCCTGCGGCCCTCCCACAATTATATAGGGGAGGGGAGGGAATCCCCCCTCTCAAACGTGTCCCTTCGCATGGCCATGAAGCCGAGCAAGCTCTAGCGAGGAGCTTGCTGGCTCTTCTATTCCCTTCCCCCCTTCCAGCTCGACCGTCGCGAACAGGAGGATAAGAGAAAAATTTTTTTTCCCTTTAACCTTAATAGGAGGTGAATTTGATATATTACATCCTCGCATTTGTAGCTTGATGTTGTCGCTTTTCGCTTTGACTAGATGCAATCTGGATGCATCTGATACATGTTTTTGTGATGTGGCCTTTTTGCCCTTGTTGGCTAGATGGGCCCATTGAGGTTCTAGGGTCTCTGTTTGTCTTTGTTTGGGCATGGGCTTTTGGTTGCTCTTTTGCAAGTGAGAATCCATACTTGTGTAGAGCCGTGACTACACTAGGATCTAATTTGGAGGACTTGTTACGATGCGCGTTTTCTCTCCAACCTACTTTGGGGAGGTGCACAGGGTCATTACGGTAAATGGCATGCGTGATTTGAAGGACCGTTCGTAGCTAAATTTTGAACTACTTGCTCTAGATTTCAGCCCAGTGATCGATCTATGATATGCTTTTGGCTTTATGTGGTCTCTAGATCGGTTAAAAAATTTTAAAAATCCAAGTTCAGCCCAGTAAGTGGGCATAATGCAAGTAGTCCAAAGGGTGAATTCGGTAGGTCCGAGGGCCGAGTGGGCCGAGTGGTCCAAGGCCGAGTGGAAAGGGCCGAGTCGGCAGGGCCGAATGTAACTGGTTCAAATGTCAAATTCGGCGAGTCTGAATTGTGGTTGTCCAAGGGCCGAGTGACCAAACGGTAGTGGGCCAAATCGATCGGTCTGAGGGCCGAGTGGTTCGTTCAAATGGGTTTGGGCCAAATGGCTGAGGGCCGAGTCAGGTGGGCCGAATGCCAAGTTGGTCCGAATGGTCGATTCGGACAGGCCGAGCACTGGGTGTCCGAGTTGAGTGGTCCGAGTGGTTGGCGTCCAAGTGTTAGTGGGCCGAGGGCCGATTCTGGGACTCGGACCAGAATCGCCATCACTCGGACTGGCCAAATGCAGTGCGATTTTGGTCGGCATAATAATAAATCACTTAAATCACACGAGTTAGGTCACGGCCTATTGCACACATCTCCAAATCAAAGCTATGGATGTAGGGGAAGAGTTGTATATATCTAGAATAGCCAATAAACTCCAAAATGCAAATCGGCAAACGAATCAAACCCTCATGCCCTGTTATGACAGTAGAAACCCTGATGCTTCTTTTCCTTCATTTTCTTTGTTTTTTCCTACCCTAATGCATCCAAATCACAAAGCAAATACCTACACTACTCCAACATGCTTTTCCAAATCCAAAAAATCAAAAACCTACTTGCTAAGGAGATCGAATACCTCTTCAAACTCCCTCGTTTCCTACCTATCTACCTCAAGCACCAGTTCGAGAAAAATCCTACTTCAATACTTGATTCGAAGCGTGCAAGCACTCAAGGCTTGAATCCGTTAGTCTTGGCAACGAAACCAAAATGTGGTGGGAGCTCTCGCTCAACTGCCAAGACCCACGGACTGCTTATTGCTTCAAGCATTCCAAGCCGAGCACTAATGGCTACCTTTCACATAGCCAACGGGCCATCCATATCTACGAGTGTAGTGAGCTTACCTCCATGCCAATCGAGTTACCTCCTCTCCCGTGCACTCCGGTAGCTCCACAAGAAGAAGAGAGGAGAAGATGGATAGCTTCTCCTCCCTGGTCCCTCACCCTCACACACTCACTCCCTCACACTCTCACACTCCCTCTCTCAAGCACAAGCTCAAGCAATAATAATAATAATAATAAGAGAGCCTCTTTTGGCCACACACAATAATAAGCTTCTCATTCACTTTTCAACTTTATATACAAAACCCTAAATCCCTTTTGGGCGGTCATCCCCTTATCCCCTTTTTTACATGGCCAGCCGTGGCCTAGGCCATTTTTTCCATTGTCCTCCTATCTTCTTAGCTTCCTTCCTACCACCCATCTGTTGGGATAAAGGTGCCTCCGCCGTGCCGCCCCGTGTATTACTACACTGACAGTACCCGCCACTGCACACTGCAGGTGGCGGGCGCCCGTCACGTCACTTTATTCTTTAAATTCATTTTAGTGACTAGTAAATAAAGGAAGGCCCGGTCACACATTGTGATTGTTGGAGTTCCCATTTCTTATCTCTCTCTTTCTTGCTCTTGCTCTCCCGCCATAGCTCGCGTGCAAGCTTCGATCCTTCTCACCTTTCAACTGGTATCAGAGCTTGGCTTCCTCTTGCTCGAGCTCGACTCGGTGCTTCTCTACCTTCGCATCGACTCCCTTCACGCATTGGGTCTCCATCCCGGCAGCCATAGCCGATCTCCCGAGCTTCCGACACTCCCCGGCTTCCCGAGCTCCCTCCCGGCATTGTTGGGCTTCTTCAGGGCCTTGCCCTTGAGGTATTGCATCAGAGATTGAAGGGTTTTACTTCAGTTCTCAGTTTTAAACAGGTGAAAGAAGAGGGGCAACCATCATTTGAAGCTTCAAAGCTCCATATCTCCCTTGCCCTTTGCTTTGGGCATTCATGGCTTTGTGTATGCCCTCTTTGGGGCCTCTTTGAGCCTCCCATCCACACCAACATTGCCACATGGAGCAGCCACTTCCTAGGACAGCCTGTGCTGAATTTGCGCCAGATTTCTACCTGCCTACTCATCACGTTTTCAGCCTATATGCCTTGGCTCCTAAATGAGCACTTAAACAATGGTTTCTAGAAGGCATTTGAGCTACTTTGAAAGCCTCTTTAGGCCTTGTGCTTGGCATTGAAGCTTTGGGGCTGATATTCTCTGATTTGGGACTGTCATTTACTGTTATACAGTGCTGAAAATAGGGCAGCCACACTTGGCATTGGCATTTGATGCTTATACTCTACTCCGATTACCTTGTTTGATGCCCGTATGCGGCCTACATGATGCCTAGTGCCTTGGGAATGTATGCACATGATTATGCCATGATTTTGGCCTGAAATATTGGCTAAAATTTCTCAGTTTTGACAGTCAAACTTGGCTGTAATAACAGTGGGCTGAAGCTACTTTGGATGCTTTGTCACTTACCTATTGGTACCGGATGTATGCTTTGGGATTTGCCATCATGTATCTGACATTTGGGGACGACTTTGAGCTCATGTTTGAGTCTATGGAATGTATTTGAGCTACGCATAAGCTCATCTTGGTTGGTATTCACTGGCATTTGGACCTACTGAAGAACTTGACTTCGCAGGATATCACCTTTGGAGAGGAAGTAACTCCTCTTTTCTTACTTGGGACTCTGAATGAGTCATGGGATGTATTCCGCACTGCCCTATGTGCCTCTAGTGCTACTCTGAAATTGAATGATGTTGAGAGTGCTCTTCTGCAAGAGGTTAATCACAAAAACTTGGATGCCTCTCGTGTTTCACATGCTTTGACAGTTAGAGGCAGGAATGATAGGAATGATCGTGGTCATGGCCGTGGCCGTGACTCGCAGAAGGGTCGGTCTAAATCTCATGGAAAGTCGCGTAGTAAGTCGCGTGGGCACAACGCTAATGTCACTTGTCATCATTGTGGGAAAAAGGGCCATATCAGACCACAGTGTCATGAGTTGTGCAATGAGAAGCGCAAGGATAAGGGGAAAGAGAAAGTGTAGGAGAAGTCCTCTGATCGCAGCATAGTACCTACGAAGTCCAGCGTCAAGATTGAGGAAATTAATGTCACGCAGACCGAGGATTCCGCTAGTGGTGATGAGTTCATACTTGCAGCTAGTTCTTTTGATGCCTCACACTTGACTGAGACACCTAGTATGTATGCACAGTGCTGGTTATTGGATTCAGGTGCGTCCTTCCATGTGACGCCTTACCTGAGTAGTTTCACTCTTACCGTACTGTATCTGGATCAGTCAGACTTGGAGATGACAGGTCTCTTGATATTGTGGGCTGTGGAGATATTCAGTTGCAGTTTTCCACTGGCAGTTCCTTTTTGCTTAGGGATGTACGTCATGTACCTGCGCTTACACGTAGTCTTATGTCTGCAGGACAGTTGGATGATGCAGGGTTTCATGTCTGTTTTGGGGATTCTGCCTGAAAGATTACAGAGGCAGACTTGTGCTTGCTAGAGGTGCCAAGGCTGGCAGCCTCTATCCTCTTGTTGTATCTGGGTCTTCTATAGACCATGTTTTGGCAGTGGGTTCTATCCCACATGTATCACTTTGGCATGCCCGTTTGGGGCATATGTCTTTGAAGGGAATGAAAATGTTATCTGGTTTGCAGTATCTTCCGCCTTTTGACTATGCATGTTTTGACTCGTGTGATCATTGTCTTTATGGTAAGCAAACTAGGTCTACGCATAAGAAATCGGGTAGGCCATGCATGAGTGAGCCCTTAGCTTTGGTGCATTCAGATGTTTGTGGGCCCATGCCGTGTATGTCTATGGGTGGCGCGAAGTACTTTGTTACCTTCATTGATGATTTTTCTAGGAAAGTGTGGGCTTATCCCATAAAGCAAAAGTCCGATGTCTTGGCAGTCTTTCAGCGTTGGCTTGCTCTTGTTGAGAACCAGGCTGGGTATAGGCTGAAATGCCTTAGGACTGACAATGGGGGAGAATATGTCTCACGTGCTTTTGAGCAGTTTTGTGATGACAGGGGTATTAAGCATCAGTTGACCGCCCCTTACATCCCACCCCAGAATGGTTTGGCTGAGCACATGAACATGACTATTCAGGAGCGTGTCCGCTCTATGCTTAGCCATGCAGGCCTACCATAGAGCTTTTGGGCTGAGGCAATTAGTACGGTAGTGCATGTCGTAAACCGATCACCTTCTAGTGGATTGGATTTCCAGGTTGCAGAGGAAGTTTGGGCTGGTAAGCCACCTTCTTATGCGCATCTCCGTGTCTTTGGATGTGAGGCATTCTGCCATGTGCCCAAGGACAAGAGGAGTAAGTTGGATCCAAAGAGCATTAAATTCATCTTTCTTGGTTATGGTGATTTAGGAGAGATGGGCTATCGCCTATGGGATCCGCAGGCATGGAAAATAGTACGCAGCCATGATGTAGTCTTCCATGAAGACAAGATGCACAGGCAGCCTGAGAAGGTGGTTGAGATCCACAGAGTGATCTTTCAGGAGGAGCCTAGAGCTCCTGCACAGCCAGTTGGACAGCCTACAGCTGCAGCAGATGCTCATGGTCAGGGTGTCGGGCAGGCAGCTGGACAGGCAGCAGAGCCTGCACTGAGACAGTCTGCTAGAGACAGACGTCCACCTGATAGATTTCAGCCCTCTATGCATTATGTTTTGGTTACAGATACAGGAGAGCCTTTCACTTATGATGAGGCTATGCGCAGGGGTGACAGTCACTCATGGGAGAGGGCTATGCAGTCTGAGATCGACTCCTTGCATAAGAATGAGACTTGGGATTTGGTTGCCTTGCCTAAGGGCAAGAAGGCTTTGCCATGCAAGTGGGTGTACAAGCTAAAAAGTACCCCTGGACACCCTAAGCCGGCATACAAGGCTAGATTGGTAGCAAAGGGTTTTAAGCAGGAGCATGGTGTAGACTTTGATGAGGTCTTTTCTCCTGTGGTTAAGATGACCACCCTGCGCTTGGTCTTGGCTTTGGTTGCTTAGCTTGACTTAGATCTATATCAGATGGATGTCAAGACGGCTTTCTTACATGGAGACTTGCATGATGAGATCTATATGGAGCAGCCTAAGGGCTTTGCAGAACCTGGAAGGGAGCACCTAGTGTGCAAGTTGAAGAAAAGTCTTTATGGCTTGAAGCAGGCACCTAGGGAATGGTATCATAAGTTTGATGCCTTTATGCAGTCACAGGGCTACAGCACGAGTGCTATGGATCTGTGTCTTTACACGAAGAAAGCCCGTGATGGTTCATTGCTTATTTTGGTACTCTGTGTGGATGATATGCTAATAGCAGGGAAAGCTCATGATGAGCTAGATGCTCTTAAATCTCAGCTGAAGAAGAGCTTTGAGATGAAGGATTTGGGACAGGCCTCTCACATACTTGATATGCGCATTAGACGCGACAGGCATCAGGGACTCCTCTACTTGTCACAGAGGGAGTATATTCATAAAGTCCTTGAGTGCTTCCGCATGCAGGACGTAAAGCCTATTGGTTGTCCATTGCCTTCTTATGTGAAGGTATCACAGGCCGATTGTCTGCAGACAGATGAGCAGAGGGCCGAGATGGCCCAGATCCGCTATGCATCCGCAGTGGGCAGTCTTATGTATGCCATGATAGCCACTCGTCCAGATATTGCCTTTGCAGTTGGTGTTGTGGCACGCTATATGGCTACACCTGGCAGGAAACATTGGGATGCCGTGAAGGGTATCATGAGGTACCTGAAGGGCACAACAAATATGTGTATTTGCTATGGCAGCCAGGATACAGGGGTTGTGGGGTACACTAACTCCGATTATGTAGGACATGCAGATAGTAGGAAGTCCACTTCTCGCTATGTATTCACCTGTGCTGGAGGTGCTGTCTCTTGGATGTCCAGGGTTCAGAAGTGTACGGCTTTGTCTACCACTGAGGCCGAGTATGTTGTAGCCACTGAGGCTTGCAAGGAGGCCATATGGCTAGGCCGTCTAGTTGCTGACCTTGGGATTGATGCTATACCTACACTGCATTCGGATTCTATGAGTGCCATTTAGTTGGCTAAGAATCCGGTCTTCCTTGCGAAGACGAAACACATTGAGGTGAGGTATCACTTCATACGTGGTGTCGTGGAGAACAAGTTTGTTGACCTTGTCAAGATCTCCACTGACGAGAATCCTGCAGATCTGCTCACGAAAAGCCTCACTACTGAGCGCTTTGCCTTCCTCAGGAGATTGATGGACGTTGGATGAGATGTTGCCTTTCCTCATCCCTTGTACCTATGTACAGTTGTACTGTCTTTTTTCTTTTCTTTTCTCTCTCACTGGGGTAGATTCGCCTTTAAGTGGGAGGTTGTTGGGGTAAAGGCACCTCCGTTATGCCGCCCCGTGTATTACTACACTGACAGTACCCGCCACTGCACACGCAGGTGGCGGGCGCCCGTCACGTCACTTTATTCTTTACATTCATTTTAGTGACTAGTAAATAAAGAAAGGCCCGGTCACACATTGTGACTGTTGGAGTTCCCATTTCTTGTCTCTCTCTTTCTTGCTCTTGCTCTCCCGCCATAGCTCGCGTGCAAGCTTTCGATCCTTCTCACCTTTCACCATCTACCTTTACAAATTGCACGGGTGAGAGCCCAGCACTCTTAAAATAAATCATGGTGCATGCCCTGCGCCTTTTTTACAAAAGTATTGACTTGCACTTTTTCTCGTGCGTCTTTTTCCTTGATTTAGGACTTTTCTACACTTCTTATATTTCCAGATTCTTCTTGGCATGCCTTCGTCTTCTGTTTCACTTTTGCCTTGGCCTTGTCTTCTACTTTAGATTTTTTAGCTTTTTCACCTTGTTCGTTTGAGGGTTAATAGACAAGTTCTCTCTTTTTACTTGGTTCTACTTTGACTTAAGCTACAACTTTCTAGCCTTTGTTACTTCAAATAGCCTTGCCAAATTCTTCCAATGTAATAGCAAGGGTTTCAAAATCTTGCAAATGGCCCATCATGCTATCTATGGCACTGATAGTTTGCCAATACATGACTTTACTATGTGTCTAATCTTTCTTCACCTTTACCTATTCTACAGTAGCATTCTGTGTAGGAACTTCAGATGCCACTGCCATATCTCCTTCAATTTAATTCCAGCAACATCCTTTTTCATTGACTGCATAATAATAACTACGATATGCAATTTGTATGCTGATGTCTCTTGTGGCTACAACCTAGCAAACACGTGAAACCTTACAGATTTGAAATATGTAACTTGTGCACTTGTAAATGGCAGATATAATCAAAATTGCAGTACAACCCAAAACTATTATCAGGACCACTTACAAGTCTAGAATGGAGGCCGAAATTATCTCAGATTCCAAAAATCACAACGGTGTAGCCCTAAAGGGCTGATGTGCAATTTTCTTTGCAACTCGAGACTACATCCTTGCTAGCCTCAAGAGTCTTCTATGGTTGTATACAACCTAAGGCAAATCGATTAAGGTGGAAGAGCTTCTTACTCGTTGATTACTTGCTTGCTTTCGTGCTCCAGCACCTTCATCTTAGCCTTCAATCGAGCTCTGTGGTGCAACCAGCCGTGGGATGGCTTTGATGCCATGAAAACAAACGAGATAAGAGAGGTGAAGAGACCAAGAGCACACACACAAAAGCAATGAAGACTTGAGTACACATAGAGATAGGGCTAAAATATTATTCTTCTTCTTTCTTCTTCTTCCACATAAAAGAACTAAGTCTATAACATGATAAAAGACTAATATAAAAGTACCACAATGTATGTACATGCAGTCACTAAGTGTGAACTTGCTAAGGAAAGAAGAGGTGGCACAATGAATGTGCCATAACCAAGGATAGACTTCATGGGTACAATCTATGGTGAGGGATTCCTTCTTTTAACCACATTTCATATATTTGCGAAGGCTGTTATGCTCACATTTATCTTGTATTCAATTAAATCACTCTTCAACACTTGACTTAGAGAGACAAAATCTCAAGCATTTCACATAGAGCATGAGCTCGTAGTATTCAATTAAACTCTTGAAGGGTTTTTGCCCATCTAGACTTTCTTCCCTTTCAATCACTTTGGGTAGGAAACTACTTGATCTTTGCTTACTCAAATATAATAGCATACAAGTGATTATGCTAGCTTTTCAAATATATCAATTGTATAGAACTCATATTTATAAGCAAAAGAATTTTGACGAGCCTTGTCTAGCTTTGACTTTCAAAGCCACATATCTACCCTCTTGCAGTGGCATGGCTCCAATGGTTGTGGCACTAGCATGAGTGCCCAATACAAATAGTTTGTGTGGACCCATTATAGCTAATATTGATGCAATAATGATAGCTTCTTTGAATTGATCAAAATTGCATTGTTCTTTCTCACCCTAAGAGAAATTATGATATTGACCTTTTAGTATCTTTGTCATATGAATAGCTATCTTAGCATAACCATTTATAATTTTTTTGTAAAATCCTACCAAACCAAGGAATATTTGTAACTCCTCAAGATTTGTAGAACGAGGCTATTGTTGGGACCTTGTCTAGATCTATGTGAGTAGCTTCTTCAAATATTATATGGCCATATTAGCAAACATCATTTGTGAAAAAATCACATTGATTTTCCTTCACATAAAGGTTATGCTTCTTGAGCAACTTAAAGACTATGAAAAGATGCTCCCATGTTCTTCTTCAAAATGACTATAAGGATATCATCAAGGAAAATAACAACAAATTTTCTAGATATGGACATAAGACACTATTCATAAGTGTCATGAATCTTGCATGATGATTGGTTAGGCCAAAAGGTATAACCAAAAACTCATAATGGTTGAAACACATTGAAAAGATTGTTTTGGGTATATCCTCTATGTATGCTCAAACTTGATGATAACACGACCTTAAGTCAATCTTACTAGTATAGCACACTCCTTTAAGTTGATCAAATAACTCCTCAACACTAGGGAGTATATACTTATTCTTGATCACATTTAGGTCACAATAGTCTATGCATATATACATGGAGCCATTCATCATCTTCACAAAGAATATTACTATATCCCATGGAGAAGAACATGTTCAAAGAAATCCTCATTGGAGGTAATCAATCCATTGGAAAAGAATTCAATTGAATAGATTCGTATTGAACATAATTAATCCATTGCTTCTCACTTTGCTAGTTTAACTAGTAGTAAGTCGATAAGGTGGTCAATGAATGGATTTACTTCCTAGGAGTGCACTATATTAAGTCTTTGCATATTTTGTGTCAGATGTGAGCATCCAAATTTGTGGTGGATTAGGGAAACATTTATATCCAATTATTCTTGGCAACCATAACGATCCTTCCCTCACTAGGGTATACATGCACATGTATTCACAATAAAACTACTTCATTGACTCTTCTAATCCTAGGTTGTTGTGGTACTTTTGCCCATTCCTCCATTTGGGGTTTCTCTTTTAGTTATGATTCCACCTTCATCTTTCACGACTACTAGGGTCCCTTTCCCCAAATTTTATGGTAAGGTTGATTGATATTTAGATGCATACATCAAGCAATTTAGGGTGGCTTGTACTTTAAATTATCCAAGGTACTTCAAGGTGGAATGCTTGTGGAGTCTAAAGCAAGGAAACCAGTATGTTCAAACATACACAACCAAGGTTTGTGTTCTACTGCAATGGTTATTTGCAAATCAATTGGCTAGGAAGGTACCAAAATCAATTTATGTGTAGGGTCTTAATCACAAGCTTTGTACTACTTTGGCTATTGAAGATTTGGAAACCTCTAATCTTTGATGATCCAAAAAGCTCACCTAAGAAAGCTTGCTAAAAAGGTTTCCCCTAAGAGGTATGCTATAGGTTTTGTCATTACTATGGTGCAATCTCTTGGTTCTCTTGATTGTAGTCATATACGACTTTATGTACCACTAAGGCTGAGTATGTTGCAGCCACCATTGAGACTTGCAAGGAAGCTATATGGCTTACTCATCTAGTGGGATATGTAAGCATTGCAAGAGAGGTGACTATATTGTACTTTGATAGTTGAAGTGCCATTTAGTTGGCACATGCCTTGTATTTTATGCAAAGACAAAGCACATTGAGGTAAAGTATCACTGCATTAGGGAGATGCTTGAGGATAAGTGCATTGGATAGTGTCTTCACTTTCTTCTTGTACTTCTATAAAGCTACATAGGCCTTTAAGCGAGAGGTTGTTAGGGTAAAGGTCAATGCCCATCGGCCAAGCAGGCACCTCTTGTATAAGTACACACTATATAGTCATATGTAACTAAACATAACATAAAATATGGGTGATATTCATTGTACCTACTAAACTCTATTGTGCTCTTTTCTCTCTCAACTCTCATGCACTAAGCATGCTTTGAAGTTGTAATACTCCAAGGGGGACACATGCATCTTATGCATTGGCATGGGACAAACAATGCCACAAATCATTGCACAAAAAATCACATTGGTGTATGCAAGTATTAGCATATGCGCACAACCATATTGATGCTACTATTGTTGAATGTACAATGATCTTTTGCTTAGCTATCATTATTAGCATGTTATGGCTATTCACCCTCTCCTAATTTGAGTGTGGAAATTTTAGAAAATAAATAAATGATATTATGCTTAGTTATTATTATTATGATTAAATCTCTCCCAATTTGCTTACATAGAAGGTAAACTTTTTTGAGACAAATTATTAGCAAACGATGAGACTTACGATGTTAAAAAGATATAAACGAGTAATAATACAATATAAAGGTCAACTTGCCTGTAATAGTCGTCATATGGCCATGCTAATACACCTATGTGATATGTAGTCTTCACCCCACAAACAGGTCATATGAGAGAGAGAGAGAGAGAGAGAGAGAGAGAGAGAGAGAGAGAGAGAGAGAGAGAGAGAGAGAGAGAGAGAGAGAGAGAGAGAGAGAGAGAGAGAGAGAGAGAGAGAGAGAGAGAGAGAGAGAGAGAGAGAGAGAGACTCAATTAACATGACACGCCAACACAATCTTGATCTTGAGGAGTTACTACATGTATACCCTTTATATCATATGCATTCAAGGCCTATTTTTAAATATCCTTATCTATGAAATTTTTCCTAAATAAATCATATTCCTTTTTTATTCAATATATAAATAATCCCTTTATATGGCACATGTGTGAGAGGGAAGCAATGGCGAGATATGAGGCAAAAGCAATGGAGTAGTCCTAGCCCATTATCCATGGCTTGAGCTACCTCAATCTACAACATATATGAAGCCTTTTTAAGATATACATTTTGAAAGGGTGAAGTCAAGGTAGCTCCTTTCATGCAGCTCTAGCTATTGTGTTTGATCTCATCTTTAAGGCCACAAAGGTGCTCGCATGTTACAACAATTATAGTGAATGTGTGATTTCTTATACTATTTCAATATAAATTTGCAACTTAGAAATTCTCTTGCTTTTCCAAGAACTCAAAACAAAAAAGCTAACTATCCTCAAATCAAAATGGTCAACCCAAATCAATCTTGCCTTGAAGGCACATTGAGATTGTGCAAAAGTCTCATGATGTTGCAACACTTGGGAGAACCTTTACAAAGTAAAGTTCTAGCATGCCAGCACTAGTGTGGCTAATGAATATATTATTTGCTTTAGATATACACACTATTTCTAAATGAACATTATGGGTTATTAAATATTTGCACTATGGGGTATACATACATTGACATTTTCTATTGTAGACAAGCTTTCAATGAAAGGAGAAAATGCACCCAACTTATGCACTAGGTAAGTCTAACATGTTCTGCTTCTTCACTTATTCTTATAGTACAACACAATTCAGTAAAGTATAGTAAAGTGAAGAAGGGTACTATCCCTAATAATTTTGAAATCTTGGAGAGCACTTGTGCGAACTCTCCACCATACTATGCAACAACGTAGGTCGCATGGTTTGTATGTTTGGTGTACATTTAATGCTCATGTTTGTCATAATCCCATACACAACTTACTTGCAAGAATATTGTCTTGTCATCATATCAATGGATGGGGCAACATTAGGTTGGCAAGGTTGGAGAGGAAGATATGCATGGAGAAAAGGGATGCGATATGAAGGGAAACAACTTGGTAACTTAAGAAGTCTAAAAGTGGGCACTTAATTTAGAAGTGAGCCACTTAGCTGAAGCTAATTATGGGCGACTTTTTTTATAGAGGTAGCACCTTGTCATCGACCATTGCAATAGCATATGCCCTAATGGGCAATGTTAAAAAACAAGTGGTACGTCATCGTAGTCATTGCCATGTAACATCCAAAACCTTCTCTTTGTGTAGAATAACCCTTACATATGTTGGGAGTGGCTACAACTTTAAATCTTAAACATTCATTCCTTTGTTTTTTGAAAGCATTGCCCTTTAGGGCATATAAGCTTATACAATGGTGTGGTGATGAGGCAATGCAAATCCCGAAAAAATTAAGTTCAGTTAAGTGGTCCACTTAGCCTTGAAATATGTAGATATTTTACTTTTTGAAAAACAAATATTTTAAACAATTAAAGAAAAAAGTATCTCTCGCATGTTTTAAAAAAAAGGAGCAATGCTCTTTTTTTTTTTGCAGGAAGCTATAAAGATGTATTGATATAGAACAAAAAATTTTACAGCTAGTTGATTGAGTGCTGCTTCAAAACTGTGAAGCTACCATTGCTTAGGTGGACAGATAGTCAGCTATACAAAACCAACAGACCATAACAGGTCTTAAGCATCAGAAATGTAAAACCTAATAAACTTAAGTCATTGTTCAGCCTTCTTCTTGATATCCAGCAGTATTGCTGCCAAGTCCACAGTGGAGGCTGAAGTCTCCAGTCTCTCCTCAAGCTATCCTCATGCTGCTTGAGAATGGTTGCCGTGTCTTTCTCAGCCTGAAAAAAAAGATCAAATTTCAGGCCATGTATAGGATCCACATCAGTGTTTTCAAACATTTTCTTGTTCCTGCTTATCCAAATGTGCCAAAAGTAATAGCTTCTTATCCAATTCCAAATTGGGGGAGGGAGACCATATATTTCCCCCAGTAACACATCCTTTCAGGTGAGTTTAGTGGGGTGATACTTGAAGACAATGACCTTTAGAAAACACCAGATATTAGCATTTTTAGTACAGTTAAGGAAAATGTGTGAGATTGATTCTACCTACTAGCCACACCTTGTGCAAAGTCCATTCCCCAGACCAGCTTTGAGTGCTCTCTCATTAGTCCACAGACTTTTGAGGGTAATGAGACACATCAGACAGGACATCTTTGGTTGGATAGAGGGAGCCCAAATGCTATTAAACCTATAATTCCACTGTGCTACTGCCCAATTAATATGCCATTTGCTATTCAGTTTATTACAGAGTGGGGCTTTGCTATTTATTAAGTCGGGTAGGGGTAAAAGTGGTTTGTCCCCCAACAACCTGATCCCCCTGTGATTGAAGTGGTGGTTGAGATTGCTCATTACCGGCATGTTAGATCCCCACAACAGTACCCTTTCAGTTAACAGGTCCAGTTCCTGTCTTTTTAGTTTGAATTTCTATTTTAGTTGTGTTCCAATCATCCACTTTTTAAGGGCTGGATCCCAAATGTCCCTCCAATTTCTAATTCCTTTCTTGAAGAGCTTGTAGGCTAAGTTTAACTGGTTGTCTGGAATGGCTCCCTTATGGAAGTTGAACCAGATGGAGTCTTTGGAACACCAGGGCAGAGTGAGGTTGGGATGGGGAGAGGGGATTAATAGGTTTTTGTACTTGAACCAGGCCTCCCAGAGTCCTTTTGCTAGAGGCGAGCAATCTTTAGGTTTCAGATTGACAGGACATATAGTTATTGTTAGTGGGTCTAAGCCTTTCCATTTCGGGCAGCCCTTTACCTGAAATTTGCCAGTGGCTGCCTTGATTAAAGTCATCCAGTCCTCTTCTTTCCTTATGATGCTTCTTGCTATCCATTTGGCTGCCAGTTTGTCAGCCAGAATGCTAGGATTGGGAAGACCAAGACCTCTTGATTTCTTAGGTGTAGTGCATATAGCCCAAGATACTTTAGGTACCTTGAATTTTTCCCCATCTCCACTCCAGAGAAAGTTTCTCCCTAGTTGCTCTACTTGCTTCATTCCTGCCTTAGAAGGTTTTCAGCAAGCCAAAAAGTAGATTGTGGATGGAATTAGTATGTGTTTAAGAACCATACATCTTCCAGCCATATTGAGATGCAGCCCCTTCCATTTTTCAAACTTTCCCTTGACTTTTTCCAAGACCCAATCCCATCTTTGTTTCATTGAGATTCCAAAGCCCATGGGTATGCCTAAAAGTCTAAAAACTTTACCTGTTTCCAGCTCCTTGCATCCTTCAGCCAGGAGCCAACTAGAACAAGGACTGATTAGTGTTTTAATTCCTGTTTTGTTGGGGTTGATCACAGAGCCAGAAGCCTTGCAAAAGGTTTGCAAGCAGTTCCAAAAGGCCACTAATGAGACTGGATCATTATTTACCGTACTATTTGTATCATTAGCAAACTGGTTGAGAACCATGTCTTTGTTGTTGGGGAGTTTGATACCTTCAATATTGCCCTTATCAATCTCAACTTGAATGAGCCACCCTAGTGCATCAGCTGCAATGGCAAACAGCAAGGGAGCAAGAGGGCAACCCTGCCTGATGGATCTCCTCAAGGGAAAAGAGTCAGTCATCTCCCCATTAATGGCTATTCTTGTGGAAGCATTACCAAAAAGGGTACTAACATATTTGATGAACTTTCTCCCCATCCCCATATCATGGAGGGATTGAAGGATAAAATCCCATTCTAACCTATCATAAGCTTTGTCAAAATCAATCTTGAAGAACACAAAATCTTGGTTAGTTTTTTGGGCTTGTTTAATGCCTTCCCATAGGGCAATTATTGAGTCTAGGATATATCTCCCTTTAATAAACCCTTTTTGTTCTTTTCTTATCCAGTGATCAAGTTGGTCAGATAGCCTTCTAGCTATGGCTTTAGCAAAGACCTTATATGCTGATGTGAGACAAGTGATGGGTCTCCAATTAGCTAGGAGTTCTTTGTCATCTCTCTTATGGATTAGCTTGACTACCCCTTCATTGATTATGTGAGGCAAGGCTCCAAATTTTAGGGATTCTCTCCATACCATGAGAAGGGGGGGAATAAGAAAGTCTTTGAATTCTTTGAAGAATTCATTCGGAAGGCCATCAAGCCCTGGGCTTTTCCCTGATGCTAGAGAGTCAATGGCGTCACTGATCTCAATAGCTGAGAGCTCCCCATCTAGAATCTCAGCCAAACTTGGAGGGACAACTTTTCTCCTAGCCATTGCTATCTTAGCCTTGGCAGTTGTCTCTTCTGGTGAGCTCTCTCTAGGGGAGCTAAACATTTTAGAGAAGAATTCCTTGTCTATAAGGAGATTCTCACCATTGTTTTGGGCATGTGTGCCATCTTCCTTTCTCAACAACGGGATGGAGTCTCTATCCTCTTTTTAAAAAAAGGACTTGGAACATGTCTCTGGTGGGTTTATCTGCTTTTCCAGCCCACCATTGCCTAGTCAAGAGTTGTATGTCCATAGCTTCTTTTTCTTCAGCAGATCTAAGTTCCTGCTTGATTCTTTGTAGGTCAGGTTGTAGTTGGGTCTCCCCAGCTTCTATCCTGATCTCCAAGGATTTATACACTGAGTATTGTCTAGCTCTATGTTCCCTAGTCTGCTGAACTTTTTTGTTTTTGACATCCCTAAAAAAAAATTGAGTGTCTTTAATGGCTCTAGCCCATGAATGAGCTGGGGAGACTGTTTGTCGGAAGGCCATTGTCCAGATTTCTTTGATAGAGTCCCTAACTATTTTGTTTTGGAATAATCTGGGGTCTGTATGAAACCAGCCAGGTCTTATTATTTGGGATGAGTTAGAGAGAGTCTGCTGTATAGGCTTATGGTCAGACATAACTAAGTTATCTAGCACTTTAACTTTGAGATTGGCATAGGAGGCCAGCAGACCTACAGATACATAAAATCTATCAAGTCTAGCCTTACGTAAAGAGGATCCACTTTGATTGTTACTCCAAGTAAATCCTAGTTGTTCACTTACATCCGTGAGCCCATGATAGGCTTTAGTTACCAGCCACTTACTCTTTTCAGTTCCTGTAACACATGTACCTTTTTCCAAATACCTGTCTTTACATGTTTCGACCATATTGAAGTCACTTGCAATAATAATGGGGCAATTGATAACTTGAAATGAATCCCAAAGCCTGCATCTTTCAGTAGAAGTATTAGGGGCATACACAGAGACAATAGCAAATTCATCCTGATTTTTAAAAAGGACTGCCACCCAGTGATTCTCTGAATCTATCATTGTCTTACATATTTGATCCTTAATTTTGACGGAGACACCTATGCATGTCCCCCCTCTCCTATTGGTGTGGTTTGTTATGAACCATACATATTCCTTAGACACTGACTGCAGATTCTTAAGAAGAGGGGGACCTGGTTTCTTCCACTATTACCTCATCAGAGTCTAGCTCTGCTGTAGCATCCTCACCCTTTGCCCCAGTTACCCCCTTCTCACTATTCCCTGCTAGTGTATCCTCTAAGTTCATGAGAAGGGGGGAGTATCTGTTGTTATGAGTGTTTTTACTCTTACTATTAATGTTTTATTTCTGGGATGACTGATGTTTACTCTTACCCTTCCTATTGACCGATTGGAACCCAGCATCTTGTGGGTCACCGGTTTTAGGATGGGGATTCACCTTGTTGGGTTCTGGACTCACTCTATCTTTCCATTCAAGGCAGTTTCGAATGAAATGTCCCGTTTCGAGGAACTTGAAACAGGCATTGGGGAGATTCTTGTACATGACAGGTTGGTCCTTCACAAAGTTGCCCTCTGTGTCAGTAATCAGCAACGAATCAATTAGGGTTTTACTCAGGTCTATTTCTATTAGAAGTCGGGGGTGCCACCGCAGGTTAATGTTCGTGTAGGGTCTTTGCTCTAACAGTCTACCCAGGTGGCGGCTAAGGTTTTCAAGAAGGGGTATAAGTGTAACAGCAGGTTTGGGAATTCGACCCAAATCGGGAGGCAGGTCGGTTTGGTACCAGAGGGGTTGAACTTTGGAGACCACTTGAAGAGGGACAATGGAGAGCTTCTAAGCATCCATTGTCCATGGCTAAGGAGGGTAAGGGCTGCATACTCATTTTCAAACAGGAAGAAGAAGTAGTTGTTTGGGAGGTATTGGATAGCAATGGGCTTCCCCCCAATAGGTTCCCAGTTCAGCTTAACCCAGTTCCGCAGAAAATCCATGGGGGGGCGTGCCCAATGACACAGTCCGATAAGCGCTCTAGATTGATAAGAGACGGTGAACTTCTTTAACTCAACAGTAGGGAGACAGAGAGACAAAATTGCTTACCTGACATACCTATTGGATTGGACGATTGTCCAGATTCCGAAGGCGCTTTGGGGGGGGGGGGGGGTGGCGGAGTCCTGCAGCCCTTTTTGTACTCTTGTTTGAGTCTGATATTCGCTTCATTGAGGAAGACCCGGCTGACTTTGGAGTTGAGAAGTTGTCAGATCCCTCAGTTTCTTGGAGACTCTCCCTTTGGTATGCGGGGCTTCTATTACTGCTACCTGCCAGCTGTTCTGCAAAGCCTCCCAGGTGGACGGTTCCAGATCCTGAGGACAGTCCATCTCCTCTTCTTCTTGCATATTGTTCTGCATGTTGCCCAATAGGTCCGAGACCTGCATGTTGAGCGGAGAGTCCATTAAACAAAGGGTTACCCATTATTTTCCCAAATGCCCTTTGTAAAGAACCCGCCATGCCAGGCTCATGACGGGAGAGAGAAGGGGGCGTCGTCTGCGTGATAGGCAAGGACATGGTGCAAAACTGCGGCACAGTCTGAGCAGAGTTCTGGATCTGCATCCCCCGAGACGCAGGCACTTTTGCACATACCCTAACGGGCGGCACGAGAGAAGACAGAAAGCCCACCAACTATTATGAGTGCCTCCCTCGCGCATGCAACCCGTCCCGTCGCAAAAGCAGCAAACCCTAACCCTCGACCAAAAGGCCAGAGAGCAAGAGCGAGCCGCGAGAGCGAGCGAGTTACCAATCTTCCAAGGAGCAATGCTCTTGCATATGCGATAATGTGCGTTTGTTTCATTATTTTTGTTATAAATTTTGTTGTGTCTATCCCTTCTCACCCCAGCCGTGTTGGCAAGGCCTTGGTACATGTATCATCATGTAACGGGGCACAAGTCAAATTGACGTGCGCGACTTTGCTCTTCAAACTCGTGGTAAGTCGGCCAGAGTCTAGAAAGTCGGGGGCTGCGTAGGGTTAGGGTAAGGCCTCTTATAATACTTTTCGGCATTCTTTCGCTGACTCTCGGTCTGCTTCGCGTTGATCTCTACTGTCATCGATTTCCCCTGGTTCGAGCTTAGCCTGCCGCAGCGTCGCCATGAGAGCCAAGGTTAGACTTCTCTTCTGATGCATTCCGTTGTTTTAGTTCATGTCTGCTCGTTGCATCTGTCGTCGCGCTTACGTCCTTGTCCCTCGCTTCCATATGACAGTGGAAGAAGAAGAGAATGCGTCGCTTGAAGCGAAAACGCAGAAAGATGAGGCAAAGATCGAAATAGAGGCCGAGGGGGCGAACGCACGCTTACTTCAGCTAGGATGCTCGGTATAAGATGTCAGCAAGCAATCTCTGGCAGTCTCAGTACTTCCTGTGGCTGTTTCATGAACGTTTTGTCATTGACGCAATTTTTTTACCTTTGCGTATGCCAAATGCCGGACAACATTTGTCAAGGTTTATAAAGAATCGGAACTTGATTTTCGAATGCAAAGTTTGTTTTTCCTGATCGTAGTTTCTGCAGCGCATGTGCGTGTAGGAAGATCATTTCACTGCTTTTTGGTTCTCATCCATGGGTAACTACCAATTCCCAGCATTTTACCTAAACGTTCTGTACACACTGATGGTACATGGCCTCACCGTTATGCTCTGGACTGAAGCGCAGTTGTAAACGGTCTTTGTAATTTTGATCGTTAAGTACGTGGTCTATGGAGATTGGTAGTGTGTGTACCGCAATGCTATAAGTGGCTACCTAATCGAGCATTGTAGTTTTGAGAGTAGGAGGATTAATATGAGGATCGGGAGCATGCGTACTGCAATTACAGAAGTGAATGTCCTAATAAACTATCGTTGCATTTGCTCAATTAATTGGCCGATTAAACTGGTAGGTAGAAGCCCCTCTTATATTCTAAGTTCGGATCCTCTCACTCTTTGATCTTAGCATGCATAGCGGTCATGGTTTTGAACTCTTTGTGCCCGCCCCTGATAATTTCATGAGGCTGTAGAAATCTTATCACCTAATTTTATTTAGTGTTATTTAAGGGTAGAATTTTGTTATCACAGTACGCAAATAGTCAGAATGGTTATTGAAATGGATGGATTTCTCTCAGCTGATGTTGGTGGTGTGTCGTAAATGGTTTTAATTTGTTCCACACGTTTCTCAACTGTGGTAGAACGAATATTTTAGTAAATAGTTGCAGACGTTGTGGGTACTGAAAGTTACGGAGTTGTGGCTCAATAATGAGACTCTGCCATAATTGGTAGGCTATGTTGTCCACTGCTGGGATGGAGCGTCACCAATCGACCTTATAGTAGTGTGAACTATCGCTTTTACTCAATCATGTGATCTATGCGTTGGGTTTGTTTTGATTGAACTTTTGCTTTTACTCGATTGTGTGGTCTACTATGCGTTGGGTTTGTTTTGATAAATCTTTTGATCTGGAGGTTATACCTACATCAAGACTCTGATCTGGTGTCATGCGAAGCCATCTGATTACTCATTTCTCTCAATACACATGAGCTTGTCTGAACATATGTAAACCTTTTGAGTTAGTGTCTTTGATGTATAGTGATAGTACAAAACACCTATCTAGCGAGCAAATGGGACCAATCGGCATGCCAGCTGATGTGCACTTACACGAGCGTTCATGGACATTGCAGCCGTACTGTAAATTTATGTTTGGTCACCATAAGTTGGATTACCGTGAAAGAGAAAATTGTCGTGATGGCTTATTGTTCACCTTGCAAGATATCTTGTTATGTATGCTCTTGTAATTGGTAGTAGGACGTTGTAGTTGCTCTATATATGTTGGTATTCCTGTTTTTATTACGAAAACTTATTTTAAAAAACTGATTTACATCAAAGCGGATAAAAGGCAAATTCTGAACCGTCAAATGTCTAGAAAGGTCGCTTAAGGGGCAGCATTGGCCCTCTTTCTCAGAAACTTAAAAGCAAGCTGGACAATCCTCCACGAGCCTTCTTTCTCATAAATCTTGAAAACAAGAAAGATAATTCTCCTTGCAAGTTCTAATGTGGACAACTCTCTTCCTTCTCAGTAACACTGTTTTGGTTTGATCATATCTTTTGCAAGAAAACCACTAATAATTTTATAAGAGTCCGAGGCTTTTCGTATCCATTATACCTCCATCTTCAAAAAATACTTTCCTCGTAAAACATCATGCAAGTTTGTAACGTCAATCCACATCTTTGCTCCACGCAGGTGCTTCACTACATTTCTATTAGAGGTGGCCAGCTGATTTCATGTGTATTATGCACACGGAGTAGCTAGGTTGACTGTTTATTATGACAAAGAGCAGTTGGGATTGATCCAATTGGATCTTTAGCCTGCAAATCAGGCCTTATAACTTGCCTAGATAACACATTCAATTGGTGGTTGGGAATTTTCTTCTATATGCCCCAATTATGTCTATTCAATATGGCTATACAAGTTCGGGGATATCTAGCCTTTACATATAGTTGTTGTAAAGGATCTTACCTCTAGTTGACTTTTGGAAGTACTGATCGTTTCTTCATTCTGTCAATTGGTTTCCCCTTTCGATTGTCAAAGCATTCCCAAATTCTCCAAAAGTCCCATCTTGTTAGTTGATAGTCACTTATCTTAGTCCCAAGACCTTTATAAGCCACTCACGTTGCAGTAATCTAATTGGACCTTGGTGGCTATATTCCTCTCAACTCCTATAAAGAAGTATCCCACATGTCCACTCATCTTGTCCAACCCTTCATGGCCTTCTTGCTTGTGGACTCTAGTTCCCTTCAAATGCTTGAGGGAAGGTTTGAACATTCTTTAGAAGGAATATATCAAAATCCACGAGTTCTTGATTGTGTTCTTCCATTGGCAAATTGGATGTTTCATAGTCAAATAACCTTTGATAGCTGTCTTGACTTAAGAAGCTAAAAGTTTGCCCTCCTAGTTAAGCATGCTCCATGAGCCCCTTGGCAATCTAGCCTTGTTAATTGCGCACTTAACATTAGTTGCCCAAGGTTTATCTACATTGAACCTCTTGAGAAGTTGAAGCCCTAGACATCTAGCTTTTGCAGCGAATCATTCAATGGAGTGAAAAATGTAATGTTCTATGTTTGTAGGACTCGTACTAAGGTGAGCAAAGTAGTTGGAGATGACTCCATTGCCTTGACAGCAACATTGGTGAAGGAATGCTTTGTGAGGGAGGAGAATGTAGTCATCAAGCTATCAATGATAGACCATAATATTTCTTTGATAATGGTTTGCTATCAAGGCCAATGCTAGGCAACTAGTTCGAGGAGAAAATGCAAACGTGTGAAGGAAGATCTCTCCAAAAAAGGTGGTGGTAGTTAGGTAACTATTGGGTAAAAGCACAAAGTATATAGAAGAACTGGGTTTGCTACAACCAAATATGGCTTTGGTGTTGATGACATGGTAGCTAACTAACATCCGTTGGATGTTGGGCAAATCAAATAGGACAACAAAATGTGGAGTGGGTAATTGAGTGATGTAGCAAGTGCAAATGGACAGCTACATGACAACTAAATGACCTAGGTGGTAGCTACATTTGATTTGAGTGAGTCTAGATATCTCCAAGAAGCAAAAATCAACCATTCCAATGGGGCAACACCCTAGCTATTGGAGAGGAGTGATGAAGAAAAGTTGATGAAGAGGGATATGCATTTGCTAAACAATAGCATGTCTCTTGATGGAGTAGATTTTGGAGCCAAAGATGGTGTCAAACAAATGTTCTCTTATTGGATTTAGTATGGTGATTTGCAAGAGGGCTTATTGCCTCATGAGGTCTTAGAATATCATTTTGCTCATAAAGGCTTAGTGTGTGCATTGTATGCATCTTATTTTCTTTGTGATCGTTCTAAGTTTAGTACAATCTACTAACATTGGCATGTTACTAAGGTGGAGAGAGAGAAAAGTAAAAAGTTTGAGATTCCTAAACCTTCCACATGGGTTTATGATTCATTTTGGTTATTGAGCTAGGCATACCATTTATTATCACACTTGGGGTAAGACAAAATCGATAGAGCCTCCATAGTTGGAATCATACTTGTTTGGTTGATTAAACTAGACGTGTGACATGAATGACTCCATACCCATATAGGAAAAGGTCAAACATACTCAACCATTGTGAGATTGAAAAATTGAGGTCCTAAACATATTTTAAAAATGCCACTTTGCAAAATCATCTCCCACGCAAGGACAATGAAGTTTAAGATTGGACTTTGGAGTTCAATGTTTTATAGCACTTTGGGCAATGTACATTCTCTTGTTATTTCTATAGAAATAGAATGAGGGTCATGTATTATTTAGTACTAGGGGTTAAATCATACTCCAATCATACTTATGGAAACATATAGAAAAACTTCTCTCTCTCCACATGAGAGAGGTGAACACATTCATAATTAGTTATGCAAGTCTCAAAAAGTCAACAAATACCTAGTTGAGAGGTTGATATATAATTGATATATGACTTGCCATTATGCTTACATGGCATAAGTATGATAGATAAATAGCCTTCTATATTGGATAAGGTAGTTATGGATGAGCATTGATGCCTTGCTATGGATGAGGAGATGGATGCATTTGCATCAATGATACCAGACTTGGAATTTGGTAAAGCTAGTTGCAAGTAAGAATTTGATTGGTTGAAACGAAGTAAATCTAATGGTTCCATAGAGAGGTACACGAAAAGATTGGTTGCTAAAAGCAATGCTCAGTAGTATGGCCTGAAATATTAAAATATTCTTAGTCTTGTTGCTAAGATAACTCAAGTACTGTTGTTGCCTTAACTACTAAAATGTCTTTGGTGTTGCAAAAGGTTGGCTTCATAGCAAATGGATGTGAATAATATCTTCTTAAACAAAGACTTAATAGAAGATGTGTATATGGTATAGCTTGAAAGGTATATACGCCCTAACTATCTCGACCATGTTTGCAAGTTATAAAGCTCTTTATAAATTGAAGCAAGCATCCAAAACTTGGAATGAAAAGATAAGCACATGCTAGTAAAGTCTTAGGTTTGGTTTGGTAAGCTTGATCACATCTTCTTGTCAAAGAAGACAAGTGCGAGCCATGTTGTGATAGTTTTCTATGTGAATGACTTGATTTTGAGTGGCATTGATGATCATGGGATTACTAAAGCAAAACCTATGTTGAAAAAAGAGTTTGACCTAAAAGACTTGGGGCATTTGTGAAGTTCTTTTGTGGCTTAGAGATGGTGAGATCATTTGATGGTATTTGGCTTATACAATGACAATATACCTTGAATTTTGGGATGAAAGAATACAAATCGATGGAAATCCCCTTAGATCAAAAGTTGAAGCTTATGATAAAAACTAGGGTTGAGATAGAGAATCTTACTATGTTTCAATAAATGGTTGGTAGTCTAACCTACTTAACCACTATTAGGCCTAATTTTAGTTATGTTATTGGTCTTATAAGTCAACTTATGTAGAAGCCACAAAAATCTCACTTGGATGCAATGAGGAGAGTAACGAGGCATTTCAAGGCTACACACATTTACGAGTATGGAAAAGATTTCAACCCAGTTGGATATATAGATGCAGATTACACAAGTTCATTATACAATTTCAACATGAAGGTAGAGATCAAAGAAAAAACATTGGCAACTTGTGAGATTTCTTGGATTTAGAAGCTATTAAAGAATGTGATTGCTTACAGATAAGTAAGCCACACTTAACTACGATGACTAGTGTGCAATGTACAAGGAATCCATGCCAACACAAAGCACATTGAGGTACATTATATCAAAGAGATGGTATTACTAGTAGACGAGATTAACTTGATTTAGTGAAGATAAAAGTGTCAGAAAGATGGATCTAGAGCATGGTAGGAGCTGTGGAGGTTGGAAGATAAATACAAGACTCATGATGACATAGACAATGGATCGACTGTTACACAAGTGAATTAGGTTCTAAGATGGAAGCTTGGACTCATAAACACAATCTTGTGTTGACATTGACAATGGCACTAATTGAAAGAAGAAAGCATCATGATATATTGCATTCAACTCCTTGAAAGTGATAATCAAGTACAATGCTTTTTTAGTGGTTGGATAGTAGCATTCTGCCTTACTGTGCATATGGGATTCATGGCATCTCTTCTTGGAGCATACATCATTTGTCATATCTTTTAACATCCCCCTCAAATGATGAGTTTCTACACTTGCTGACTTTTGTCAATATAGCGGAAGCATCTTGTTCATTTTCTTCATTCATGAACTCATTTTGATGGTTACCATTCGGCACCCGTTGTGCTATTTTTCTGTGGAAACATTAATTGGCCATGTGCCTAGTCTTAGCACAATAATGACATGTGACCCAATCCTTGTTATTCGTGTTGAATCCTCGTCCACGTTGTTTTGCTCCACAAGTTCCCTTGGTGTATAAGAGATTGTCCTTTGAGATGATTTCTTTTGCATCCTTGTTTTTAAGTTTACTTTCTCTATCAAGTAGAGAATGCTCAATGTCTTTAAGTGAGAGATTAGGAACATCACTTAGGGTAGACACAAGGTCCTCATATGGTTCTTGATTTACACTTATAAGGAGCATTGCTATGGCTTCATCCTCATCTATGTTCTTCTTTAAAGTTGCAAGTTGAGTTTTTAGGCTCTTAAACTTGTTAATGTGCATGGTCATAGAAGAACTATCCTTTATATCTAGCTTACAGAATTGCACGAGTAATTTTACTTTTGAGTTTTTAGCTTGAGTTCCAAAGATCCTGTCAATCTCATCCCATGCCTTTTTTGCATCTTTGATGCTGGAGATACAATGCAATACATCATTAGATAGTCCCCAAGCAATGATACTACTTAGAGCCTTGTTGTTCATCCTTTTTTACTCTTTTTTCTTGAGCTGGACTTCTTCAATGAACCCGTCTTCATCATCTTCCTTCTTGCTATTTGCATCTCTTGTATCATCCTCAAATAGATCGTAGAGGTTTTTTCTCATGAGATAGTACATTGTCTTTTCTTTCTAGATGTGAAAGCCTTCACCATTGAATTTGGCTATTTGCTCAAGTTCGCACATTTTGAAGGAGGTCTTACCGCAAGTATACTCGGGCAGTGTCTATCCTTTTACAATGAGATTGAGGCTTATAAGGGATTTAATCAATTGGGCATTCCACATTAAAAATTTTCATGTTTGTCATTGCAAGAACTAAGGTAAAACCAACAAATGAGTTTTTCTTGAATGTGCTAAGAACATAAGTGCCAAGAAGCACTAGGTTAGTAGCAAGAGATACTAGCTTAATGTCAGGCTTTATGATGCCTGATTTTTCAGGTGGTCTTCTTGATCTTCAAGTGGACTGCTTGAATTTAGGTGGGTTGCTCCAACTTTTCTTCCTGAGGTTTGACTTGTTGGAAACTTCATATCTGAGTGACAAAACCTTTAGTGCATTGGAACTAGTGAGAAAATGAAGTGAAAAAGAGCTTAAAGAGTACTTGGCTATGGAGTCTCTGTTTAGGGTTTTCTGCAGATCTGGTTTTTGGCTTGTAGCAGGAACTATAATACATCATTTGAAGAGCCCTTTGGTGGGGAGAGAGCTCATACAATGGGCTTTAAATTTAAATGTTCTATATTCACAAGATGTATTGCAATGAGTAGATGTAGATCGGGTCGTATGAAAATAAGTAAGTGGCACAAATATGACAGCGCAGATGAAATCACACAATGTTGGCTGGTTTGTGCATCAATCGGCTCAATTTTTGTGATGGGATGAAGCGCCCTGGACTATAGAGAAACTCTCCAAAAGAAGTCGAGTTGAGACATGGAGTGTAGAGAGAGTTATGAAAGCAAGTGTTGCTGGTCTAGTCTAGTTATGGGGCAGACAAGAAGGTAAAGTGGAGATGGAGGTGAGAAATGAAACCATGAGCTAACAATGAATTGACTAGAGGTAAAGAGAGATTGGAGGAGAAAAGTAGAGCTAAGCTATGCTCAACTAAGCTTTGATACCATGTAAAAAAGATGGATCTAGAGCATGGTAGAAGCTATGGAGATCGGAAGATGAATACAAAACTCATGACAACATAGACAATGGACTAATTATTCCACAAGTGAATTAGGTTCCAAGATGGAAGCTTGGACTCATAAACACAATCTTGTGTAAGACATTGATAATGACACTAACTGAAAGAAGAAAGCATCATGATATATTGCATTCAACTCCTTGAAAGTGAGTCAAGTACAATGCTTTATAGTGGTTGGATAGTTTCATTTTGGCATATGGGATTTAGGGCATCTCTTCTTGGAGCATACATCATTTGTCATATCTTTCAACACATCTCTTCATGTAGCATACATAATTTGTTATATCGTTCAACAAAAAGACTAGATAGTTGACATCTTTGCCAATGCATTAAGCACAGATAAGCTTACACGCTTTAGAGAGCTACTTGTAGTTCAACCTATCACTTGAATTGGGAGTGTTGAGATTATTCAAGCTCAAGGTTACACCTCGATTGAGTATACTAGACATAACCATAGGTTAAGGTTTCTCTTTTAGGGTTTAGTACCTCTCTCTTTGGTGATATGGTCTTTAGTTTGGTTGCTTTATTTTTATGGAATAGAGTATGAAAATTAATTTTTTTGTTTTATTTTTTCATAGAATAGAGTATGAAAAGTAAATTGCTCTCATTTTCAATCCTTCTCTTATCTCTTTCCTTGCATTTCATTACTACGTGTTCTGAAACAACTTTTGTAGAAATGAATAAAGGCAACATACAAATCTTATGCTAATTCACAAAGAATTCAAACCTTTTTTGCTATGTAGTTTCTTTGTAAATTTCATACCAATGATGGACTAATTGAACTAGTAGCTTAATTTGTTTGGCATGATTGCAGTAAGACGTTGGAGTTATATATAGATTTCTATATTCCCTAAGTTCAATACACATTTACGTCTCTCTTTTCCATGTTTGAGCTCAAGAGTAAGAAGAGCATTACCAACATTACTACAACTTTGTTGCATGGACATTATGGCAAATAGTTACATGTTTTACACTTTATATACTTTGTCGCGAGAGTTATATGTTTGGATGATAGAATCTTACCTTGTGAGCTAATGTTTTGAGTTTGATTTTCAATTGTTGTGCTATATAAGCTTGCCAAATCACGACCATTGGGTACATTCTTATTCCTTCAAGATCTTGAACACACGTATCGTAGACTAGCACTCACCTAGTCACTCACATGTGGATTGAGAACAAACCATTGTATTGAGCATCAGGTCACATACCTCCCTACTAAGAAGGTTGCAAGCTCTAGCTCCACAATTCAAGAAACCACTCCATTGCCCCTCAACCTTCTATAGCCCTTATCATGTTGTTACAGTTATATTTTTCAATTGTTGTGTGAAAGGGAAACAGTACTTATTGCTAATCATCTTTCACAAGGAGTAACTAGTTGCAAGAAGGCCACGAGAGTTGATGATCAACTCCCTATTCTTCAAAGCCAGCCTCATGCCCCGTTGGGCTAATGATATCATACACATTCTTAAACAGGACCTACCAAAACACCCAATCGAGAAAGCCTGCCTCACATGTCTTTAATCAAAACTATATCATACAAGTTTATCACTGGTCAATTTTACTACTTTTTAGGACACAATGGTCTCCTCACAAGATGCGTATGTGAGCATGAAATTGAAGTTGTGATGGAAGAGACACATGATGGTGCTCTTGGATGACACTTTGATGCAACTACCACGGCCAGAACAATGCTTCAAGCCCAACTCTAGTGGCCTATGCTATCCAAGAATGCTAGTCGCTTTGTCAAGCACTATGATGAGTGCTAATACACTAAATTACCTATCCACAATGAAAAAATGGAGCTTACACTGGTTATTTCTCGCCAACCCTTCGAAAAGTGGGGTATAGATTTCATGGAACCAATTAGTTGAGCCGCTTAGCACTTGCAGGCTCAATACATTATCGTAGCCATCGATTACATGGCTAAATGGGCAAAAGCAAGGGCAACCCATAAAAATGTGGCATGAATCATTGCTTGGTTTCTTTGGAAGCAAGTCATCTCATGATTTGGATGCCCCATAGAGATCTTCAATGATCAAGGACATCTTGAATGATGTAATCCATTACCTCATATCCACATTCCGAGTTGTCAACATCAGAAATCTAGCCCATACTATCCTCAAACAAATGGCTAGGCAAAAGCTACCAACAAAGTCCTTGTTAGTGTCCTAACCAAAATAGTCTTTACTTCACAATCTGATTGGGATCACAAGCTTATGGTAGATCTCTAGGCCTATTGAATAGCCTATAAGACTATAACGAGAAAAAATCCATTTTGTTTGGCATATGGCACAGATTCCCTTATGCTTGTGGAATTCTTGATCCCTAGTCTGCGCATCACCATTCAAGAGGGTTGGGAAGGCACTAAAGCATGGCAACATTGCTTGCTTGAGGTGGTGCCCTTGACTAAAACACGATTACTAGCTACTCATGCTCTACTCACAAACAAGGCCAAACAAAAGGTCTGGTTTTGATAAATATATCAAGCAATGCTCCTTCGACAAGGGCAATTGTGTCCTTTTTTATTCAATTAAAGGCCACAAGCCAAAACTCAAATTGTGAGGCCTCGATTCTTTTTGTGTATGTGTGATCAGTAGGACAAGGAATTTAGAGTTGGAAACTCTAAACGGCCATCCATCGGCCACTTTAATGGCAAAAGAATTTGGAAGTATTATTCGCCTAAACATCAACACTTGACCCCATTGGTGTACCCCCAAGCCGACCATCATAAATGTAAGAGTTGTGACCATTAGCAACATTGAGTCTGATGTTGAACCTATAATCCCGACTACATATCATCAAATCTACATAATTGCCACTCATTTAGTGATAGACGACGCTCTCATTGATTATGTATCCAATTATAATACCTTGCTATACTACTATTGGAAAAACTTAGGAAAACCCTCATTGCAACCCACCAATGCAAATCTTAACCTCTACCAAACACATCTGTAGACCTTGTTAGGCCCATGTATGCTAACAATCACGATTGAGACAAAAAGCATCCCGCTCCTCTTCAATGTTCTTCCAAACACTAAAGAAGTAGGTACAAA
Source organism: Lygodium microphyllum (assembly GCF_053477565.2). Classification (NCBI taxonomy): domain Eukaryota; kingdom Viridiplantae; phylum Streptophyta; class Polypodiopsida; order Schizaeales; family Lygodiaceae; genus Lygodium; species Lygodium microphyllum. Next base: position 42,537,436 of record NC_141138.1, read on the forward strand.
TATTTTCTTAGGACACACCTTCGAGTATCTAATCAACTATAACGTCAACTTGTTAACAAAAGAATCTACTTTCAGTTGGCCGATACTTATGTGATCACTACATTTGCCTCCAAGAATGGATAGCTTGGATCCACTTCGGCTCATTGTGATTCTCCTCCTAGCCAACCAACCAAGGCCATGACATTATTGGCCCAACTTCTCTATGACTAGGCAAGTAAGAAAACCCCCATTATCACCACAACCCAGTGGTAGTGACGGCCAAAAAAAATCCTCATATGCCTTTATTTCTCAAACACCTAAGGAATCCAAGTGCCGACCCTCATGCCACTGCCATCAACCACATCATAACCCATGCCTTACATAGTGATGGATCCTTAAAAGGCTTCTAGAAGCTCAAGGCTATAATCAGGGATCCAGAAGCTTTGGTTACCCAAAGTAGCCCATCCCCCAATATCACCACTTTAGGGTACATCAAGGGCAAGACATCCCAAGCTTGTTTGGTAGACTATCCTCCTCTTGAAGTTAGCGCAACACCATAACCTTCCACGAACTGGATCCTCAAGTGTGGGACAATGTTCCAAGTTTACTTGGAACTTGACCCATCTCCTAGTTTCACTACACAAGTACTTCACATAACTGAACATGCACTCACACCTTTAAGGAGAGCATAAAGACAAGAACAAGCAACACACAAAGCACCAACATCGGTGGCCCACACCTAACTATAATATCCTTCATCATCAACACCAATATCCTTATCACTACATTATTGCAACAGCATATGCCTCCCAAGATCATTCCATCAACCGAACTAGCTTTTTGCCAATACCCACTGCAACTTGGGAGTGAGTGCCATGGTACTAGCACTCCATTAGGAGGAGGGAAATATTAATGAATTTTTGGAAGCATAAAGACATTGGAAAATGCAACAATTGGTCAAAGTTTTGTATTAATTTTACCGAGAGTCGAACTCCTCCCATGCAAATTGTCACCTACATCATGGGAAAATAGATTAAGAGTGTGCAAGAGGGAGAATACCAGTTGTTTGGCCAAAGGTTGGGCAAGATGCCCAAGGAAAAAGGGGAAATCCTAACCCTAGACCTCATGTATAAAAGTGATGAATTTAAACAGAAATGGTTATTATTGTGTGTGCATCTTTGCTTCTCTACTTCCTTGATCCACTTCTTATGAGAGTGTGAGAATGTTGAGATTGAGGGAGAGCGAGAGTAATTAAGAGGTGAGGGACAAAGAAAGTGAAACCTCTAGCCTCCTCTCTTGTAGTCTCTCATGCCTTCCTTGCCAAGCGAGGTGATGATGGCGCATGAATCAACGAAGAGTAGAAGATAAAGGTGAAGATGATCATAGCCTACAACGCAGTGATTTGCCCCGGGGGCCGGGCGGCTAATTAAGGAAAGCCCCCTCCTTTCTAAAAGCATCCTACCAAGAAGGTCATAAGCTCTAGCTCCACAGTTCAAGTGAGCACTCCATTGCCTCTCAACCCTCATCATGCAAGAGAAGGTATGGTAGGCATGAGAGAGAGCAGAGAGGAGGCTAGAGGTTTCACTCTCTTTCCCTCAATTTCACACTCTCACTCTCTCACAAGACTTGGAGCAAGGAAGTAGAGAAGCAAAGTTTGCACACACAAGAATAACCATTTCTATTCAAACTCATCACTTTTATACATGGGTTAGGGTTTTCCCTTTTACCTTGGGCATCTTGCCCAACCTGTGGCCAAATGACCAGTCTTCTCCCTCTTTCACACTCTTAATACCTTTCTCTATGCTACAATTGACAATATGCAAGGAAAAAGAGCCCGACTCTTAGTAAAATGAATACAAAACTTTGACCAATTGATGCGATTTTCAAAAATTCATGGCCACATTTTCCAATGTCTTTATGCTTCCAAAAATCCGTTAACATCAACTTAGAAAGAAAATGAAGTTGAGCAACAATTCTCAAAAAATATCTAACATACTCTAGCTTGATGTCTCTTTGCAAGGCGCACATGTTAAGAAGTTGATGAGAAAAGGCGTTCATATTTTTTAGATTGTCTTAGCTATCTAAGAGACTTTTTGACTTCATGAGTTCTCCACACATGCTTGGTGACATGATGTAAAAGATCAACCAGTTGAAAAGTATACTAGGGTTTGTATAGAAAAGTCAATTGTACAAACACAAATAAAATATAATGAACTTCAATATGAACACAAAACACAAAAAGGGAGAATCTATTGAATTAATGTATGCTGAAGTGAAATGAATGAAGAAGATGATACACATATGTGGATATTCAAGGAGTAAGGCTACCTACGAAACTATTGACTCCCATGGGAGCACATTGAGGGAGAGTATGAGAGTGTCGCCATTACATGTACAAATCTTAAGTGGAACAATACCGCAAAAAATGAAGTAGATGTAGTAGACTAGAGCTGAGGGTGACAATAGATAACAAATGAGGGGAAGCAAAAAATAAAAGGATGCTAAAATATGAGATAGTGGAAATAATCACAACAGTAGTGTAGTTTCAAAAATGATGTCTAGCAATTAGATCAACTCCATACGATGAAATTGTAGCAACTAAGTTCCATGTGGCAAGTTGAATAGTTAACAAGTAGAATTTCAAAACATAGTCCACATGATGATAAGGCGTAGTTGGTGATAGTAAGGGGAAGCTCCAAGCAAGCTGATAGCAACTAGGCAAATGTAGGTGGTAGGCTCACAATAGTAGGGGTGGCACCTCCATAAGGGAATAGGTGAAAGCACCAAAAGCAACCAATGATGAGTAATGATTATGATAGAGTCATGATGGCAAGGTGATGATTGCAACAAAATCGAGGAATGAGGGACACTAGGATGACATGCACATTGAGTCCTTTTAATAGAACATATCGGAGTGAGAGAGAGTCTCGTGTCTCGTTTGAAAAGCAAATACACTTTTTTAAGGGTTTAATGAGCCAAGAAAAGACCAGTATGATAGATTATAGGGCAAGTTTTAGTAGCTCAATATCCCTTCTCAAGCCCAAAAAGGAAGATTGAGGAGAGTGAAGAGACAACTCAACCATAATACCCTAATACAAATAATGCCACCCAAAAGTGACTAAGGCATTGAGCCCAAGGGTGTCACAACAATTTGCCCAATGACCTACTAAAATTGCAAAGGCAGTGGATATCTTCGTTTGAGTCACCCAAGTGAAAGAGACTTTTTTTTTGGGAGTTTGTTTGTTTTTAGTTAGCTCCACCCTTTCATACAAAGGTGAGACCCAATTATACACAGCCACAATCAAGAATGTTGGTAAAGAATAGTAAATACAGTGTGGTAGCTACTTAGGATCCCTAGTGAGTGATGGAGTGCTCAAGAATGCTCTACTTAATGAAGTAAAAAGGAATCATGCTATGTAATGCAAGGGTTTTCACCTTGTAAAGATGTTTACTCTTGTAAGTTTTCAACCCATCTAAGGGTCCAACATACACACACAATGCAAATGCTAAGGGATAATACTATAGGGACATACTCATACTATAATGTGCCACTTGGATAGTGCCCTCATGGCAAAATTGTTCACTTGCTCCAACACCTTTATAATGACAAATGATAAGAATGAATGAAACACACAAATGTATGCAATACATAGGGACATACAAGGACGGGATGCCAATGTTGAAGGCAAGAAGCAATGCCAAGATCTCCATATACCATGTAGGAAAAGCAACCCCTCAAACCACGCATATCAATGCAAAAGGAGCTAATATTGGCTCATGGTGTGAAGAATCTGGTGAAGACATTGATATAGAACACCTTAGTGAAAGAGTTATGTTGGAGAAGCAACCCACATGGTAGCATCGAGTGATACCTTTACAACTTGACCTAGGTAAGTGAAGCCTCCAGAACCAACTACATGCTTCTCTAGCCCAATCAAGACTGGTGCATACTTGCAATGTTAGTCCTTAGTTGAATACAACTTGCATAACAATACTTCATATTTAGATGCCTTGTTGCTAAGCTAAGAAAATATAAAATGCAATGGAAAGTAAAAAATGAGTGAGTAAATGCAAGGAAAGAAAAATAAAGTCCTAAAGGTACATATCCTAAGGACAAAGTATTCCATGGGCCAACTCAAGTAGCCTAAGTAGCTAAGAATAGTATGAATGCTAGACTAGCATGAGGAAGTACTAACTCAAGGTACCCTAAGGAACTTATAAGGTGCTAACCTAAGGATGCTAGACTAGTGTGAATGCTAAGAATAGTGCGAATGCCAGACTAGCATGAGGAAGTACTAACTTCATGTACCCTAAGGAACTTAGAAAGGTGTTGAAGGGTAGTGCCATAGGACATTGCCAAGGGAAGTCATGATAGGGGAAGGAAGTCGAACGAACTGTGATCACATCATGAGCCCCCCATAAGGGTGGCTACATGAGCTTGTGGTATGAGATCCATTGAATGTGGTGCACAAGATTAGTTAGCTAAACCTTTACCTATTTGAATAAGACAAAAAGATACCTAAAGATGCACTTTTGCCTCTAGAGCCTCTTGTATTGCCATACTAATACCGTTTCAGGTCTCTATGGTAACTTAAAACCAAATCCTACACAACAAGAGCAACAGAGAGGGGTTTAACTTGATACTAAGCTTGGTTGAGATGACGATAATGGGTTTCCATTGGTCCCAAAAGTGGTATGCCCTCCTTCAGTGGAGAGGTGGCTAGCCTCACCAATTGAATGCTTTGATTGATGCGTAGCTTCTATTCGAGTGTAAAGGGGATTGAGATGTGTAGTTGAGCCACTTTTGCATTAGCATTGAACTCTTACGTTCTCATCCGCTCAACATCTAGTAGACTATGAGAAGATGAGAAGAAAGATGTGTTGTCCTCGTTGAAGTAATGTTGCCTTAGGGCCGAGATGCTTGAGAAGACACCCTAGGTTCCCAAGAAAGAGGTTTCTTAGAGATTACTTGTCATTTGTGCAACTTGTACAAACCAAGCTTTTCACAACAGCCATGCAAGATACTCTTTAGAAGAGCACTAGTTATTATACCATCCGAAAATATAGAAGGGTTTGTTCAAAGAAAACAGTGAACGAACACAACTGAAACATAGTGAGCTCGGACAAGAACGCAAAATGCAAAAAGAGAGAATACGATGAATAAATGAATGCTGAAATTATTTAAATGAATGAAGATGATGATACAGATCTGTGGGTGCGCAAGGAGCGGAGACATCCAGAACCAACTGTCATGGGAGCACAGGCCTTGAGAGTGCTGTCCTCCATCTACGGAACCCGTGTGGAAAAAGCATAAAAAATGAAGCAAATGCAGTAGACTAGAGCTGAGGGTGACGAAACACAGCAATCAAATGCCAGTTAAGATAAAGATGCTGAAACTTGATGTTGTGAATACAATAGCAGCAAAAACACAGGTCTGAAAATGATGCCAAGTAATTGAATCGGCTCCAGCTGATTAAAACACAACAGCTAGTGCCACACGAGAGGCTAAATAGTCGATAGCATGTCGAATCTGGAAAAAGCAGCTGAGCTGATGTTGTGGAGCAACTGGCAACAGCAGGGGAAACCTCCAGGCAGATGTAGGTGGCAGGTTGGCAATAGGGCCAGCACCTCCAAGACAGTAGGAAGAAGAACTAGAAGCACGGTGGCAGCTTGCTACAGCGGTAGAAGCAACCAATGATGAGACGATATGATGGAGTGATGATGCCAGCAGAATGTGGGAATGAGGGATAACGGAATGAAAGGTATTGTACACACCAAGTCCCTTTTATAGAACATGTGGAAGCCAAAGAGAGCCTTGTATGTCATCCCAAAAAACCTGATGGAGGTCTCGACGGCCCTGCAACATCATCACACTTACATGCAATGTTTGAAGAGTGAAATCCATGCATACCTTCATTTAGAAGCTTTTCTTAAAGGGCAATCCTTCGGTCGAGCTCCTCAATCTTCTTTTGTCGATAGGCTATGATTAGTTTATATTTCTTAGAGGTCAGCTTGTCTATCTTTTCTTCCATGTACTCAGATGTTTCTCCCACCATGTCGGAACTTTGTGGAGCAAGCTGATCAGCCCACTCTCGCTCGGTTCTCGGCATAGACTGATCTGGAGACTAAATTAGTGTTGATGTGTTCGAAGTCATTTGAACCTACTGTTGTTTTTGCTTCTTGCGAAGAGCTTTCAGATCAAAGGCCTAGGTTTCTCAAAGAGTACCAGGCTTTGATACCAAGTGAAGAAAAATACCCTAACATAAAAACAAACCGTACGACAAAGCACAGACTGATAAAAAGAACACAGTTAGGGTTAGAGTAACTCAGAGACAATGAACACAATGAATAAATGAAATGATATGACTAATAATAGGATGCTCATGCAACAAACACACTATGCAGTAAATGAATACTGAACCTTGAACTCCTGTATCTCTAGGATCAGGGCAAGAGTAATGAGCTAGAGAGTGTGTTGTACTCTGAATCACAGCAAGGCAGCCTCCGGATGTTGAACACCAGCAAACGCAACAGTGAGAAGCTAGATCTGATGCAGACAGCAATGAGGAGACAGAAAGACTAAAAACGGAGCTTGTAGGAGAGAGAAAGACTATAAAATGCAGGCAGGATAGCCTAAGGAGAGAGAAAGACTGCAGATAGGAGAGAGAAAACTGTCAAGGCAGCAATTGGAGCCTGTAAACGCAGCAGTTTGCTAGCGCGGTAGGCTGTACGACAGCAGTGCAGATGAACAACAGTCAGTCGCCAGGCAGAAACAGCAGCAATCAACGTGCGGAGGGCTGGAAACAGACGCCAAACTGTAGGGAACAGTGATGGACAACAAGGGCTGAGATGTCCTCCATGACCGGGGTGAGGATAGCAAGCTGGTAACACCTGAAACCTACAAAAACGAGATTGTAAAAGAGTGGAGGGCTAGTTGCCAATTTATAGAAAATTAGGGTTCTCGACCCTCTCCCACTTAACTTTCTCGATCCACTCCCCGTTTAAGGGATTGGCTAAAATAAGCATGTTTTGGGGTTGTTTAAGTGGCTAAGTGCATTTCTTAGCACAATAGCACTAAGCCAATGCTAGGCTTATTTTTACTTGGCGCATCTTTATGTTGTGCTAAGAATTGCTCTTAGCCACCTAAATACCCAAAATATGCTTATTTTAGGCTTATTTTAGCCAAAACCCTAAAACAGGAAGCGGATCAAGAGAGTTAAGTGGGAGAGGATCTAGAACCCTAATTTTCTATAAATTGGCAGCCAGTCCTCCACTCTTCCTCTAATCTCGTTTTTGCAAGTTTCACGTGTTATCACCTTACTGCCCACACCCCGTTCGCGGAGGACATGTCAGCCCTTGCTGTCCATCACTGTTCCCTACAGTCCGACGCCTGTTTCCAGCCCTCCACATGCTGATTGCTGCTGTTTCTGCTTGGCGACTGGCTGCTGATCATCTGAACTGCTGTCGTACAGCCTGCCACATCAGCAAACTGCTGCATTTGCAAGCCCCAACTGTCGGCCTGACAGTTTTCTCTCTCCTGCTATAGTCGCTGCAGTCTTTCTCTCTCCTGTAGGCTGTCTTGCCTGCGTTTTTAGTCTTTCTCTCTCCTCATTG